>NC_132849.1:15241006-15544036 GCF_048164855.1 Canis lupus baileyi
ATTCACAAGAGACACAGAGAGAAAGGCAGAGACATAGGCAGAGGGAGGAGAAGCAGGCTCCTTGCAGGGAGCCCAATGTGGGACTCGATCCCAGGATTCCAGGATCATGCGTGAGCCGAAGGCAGATGCTCAACTGCCGAGCCACCCAGGCGTCCCACCGCTATTGATTTTAAAGAAAAAAAAAAGGGAGAGGGGAAAGGGAGAAGGAGGGAACAGAGAGAACAAGGGGGAAGAAATTGTCCAAGAAATAATATAAGAAAGTTTTCCTGACCTAAAGGATATGACTATCAGCACAGAAGGACCCACGCACATGAGCAGAGTGAACAAAGATCCAGCCAATAGGTCTCACTGTGAGGTTTCAAAACACCAGGCATTAAACGGAGAGCCAGAAAGCTTCCAAACAGGAGACACAGGTTCATATGCTCAGGAATTAGAATAACATTGGATCCTCACTCACAACACTGGGTACTGTAAGGAGTCATGACTTCAAAATTCTGAGGGAAGGGGCTCCTGGGTGGCTCAATTGGTTAAGTATCTTATCTGTCTTTGGTTCGGGTCAGGATCCCGGGGTCCTGGGATCCAGCCCCGTGTCGGGCTCCCTGCTCAGTGGAGAGTCTCCTCCCTCTCCCCCTCCCCTGCTCATGCGATCTTGCTGTCTCTATTTCTCTCTCTCAAATAAGTAAATTTTTTAAATCTTAAAAAAAAAAAATTCTGAGGTAAAAGTTTTCAGCCTAGAATTCTAGACCTGGCCAATAAAGCATGAAAGTAGACTAAGGCCTGATGGAGATGGTTTGATTGGTCACTGAAGGGCTCAAAGGCCCTCAGTGCATACACACACCACCCCCACATACACTCTATACTATCCACCCTCTCACACACCACCACCCCCAACATTGCACACTGTACTACACCACACACAAATCCCTCCCACACTACACATGCCACACCACCCCCCAACCCTGAGATCTGCCTACTCAATAGGACCAGCTCCCTGAGCTTCTGAGACATAAACAGGTTCTGAATGGGGGATCTTTTGCATGAAAAAAGGGTCTTCCCAGGGGCAAGTGTGGTTGCACCCATTTGGGAGAGTCCATCAAGATTGCACCGTCCTGTGCCCGTTTTGGGCTATGTGCCTCGCCTCTCCTGGGTAACCCACATTATAGCCCAAGCAGAGGGGCTGCTGGTTACCCCACTAAACCTGAGTGTCCATCTACTGGGCAGCCTGCCTCAGGACAGATAGTACAACCAGGGAAGGTGAAGGGCCATGCTCAAAATGTGGGTGCACATCTCCATGCTCTGATGGTAAGCAGGGGCAGGGGGGGAGGGGGTGAGAGGAGTGCAGGGAGAAAACAAACCAGCCTCCTCACACCCCTGCTTCCTCAAGCCAATGCCCACCCTGAGCCTGACACTCAACCCTTTAAAGGCCAAGCCCTAGTCACTTTCCCCAAACCTATACTAGGCCCTATTTAGCACAGGAAGATCCAGGGAGGTGGGGCAGAAGAGAAGCGTTTGGACTCCCCCCACGCCCACTGTGCTCTGGGTAACTGGAATCTGCGAGCACACATATCTTCTGTCAGGGCACAAAGGTCAGGGGCCCTCCGTCCCAGCTGCTCACACGCCACAAGTCACAGCGTTAGCAGTCATATCTCCCTACCTCAGGGGGGCAGGGGCCTGGTGGTGAAGGTGCGGTATAATGACTGCCTACATTGAATATTTTTGTCCAGTTTGAATTTTTTATATGGAGCACACATTATTGTCTCAATAGAGAAAAGAGACAAAAGAATACACCGGCTCCTATCTTCTCTCCTCAATTGCTTGAGACACAGGCTAGGCTGCTGACCTCTCCTTCCCAGAGAAAGGATGATACATCCTTTCTTTCTCCTCTCCCACCCTCAGAGAAAGGAAGGATACACCATTAGCCCACAGTGACACTCAGGTCCTCTGCCTGAGGATCCCTTGCCCCTGCCCTTCTCCACCCTCTCCCCTATAAGGTCACCTCTGTTTCTCTGCTTCTCCTGTTCTTCCCCAGGGAATTTGGGTCTCTCTCTCTCTCTCTCTCTCTCTCTCTCTCTGTCTCTGACCTGCTTTTCAGGAAGGCCAGGAGTAAAGAGAAAAGACTTTCCTTACCATTTTCTGAGACTCCTCTATCCAGAGCAGAGTGAGGCTTAGAATGGCATCTGGACCCCAGCCGCTGTCACCCAGCTACCCACCTACCAGTCCGGGACAGGACTGAACTGGACCCTGCGAGGCACCTCAGGTGCCCTGGGACTCAACTAGAGCAGGCCTTCTCCCAGGAGTGTGACTCACACAGCCTGAGATGGCAAGGCCACACAACCACCAGCTCCCAAAGACCACATCCTTCCCCCAAACCCCTTGCTCCTGCTTCCTCCTGCTGTCCCGGTGGCCTCCTATGAGATCCTGGACCCACTAGGCACTGTGACATACAGTCCCCTGGAGGCTAGAAGGCCACAGACATCACCAATGTGGGCTGATGATCCCTTAGTGAAACACTGGAGACTTTCTCTTTACAGAGCCCCACATGCAGCAGACTCCAGAGCAAATAGACACTGGGCAACCCGTCCCCACAAACTGGGGCTCCCCCGGGGAATGTGACTGCAGGGTCCTATGGCCCAGCTCAAGTCCCACTTCCCCTAGGAAGATCTCACAGCTGCCACCTTCCTGGCTTGGCCCAATCTCCTCTCTTTCTGACCAGGCACATGTACTCTGGACCAAAGTCACTCTACAACTAGATCAGTTGCACTCTGCTCCTCGGCTACCTGGTACTGTCATTTTCTGGGTGCCTGGGGTCTCCCTAGCTGGATTGGGTTCCCTGCAGATACTTACTGTGCATCCCCCAGGGTAGAGAGCTACAAAGCAAATGAACAGTGCATAGCAGTAAATTTTGAGATGTTGCAAGGCCTCAATGATTCCCTGTACTTCCTCTCATCTCCCTCTTGCTCTGCCCACTCCTTGCTTGGAGCTCTCATCTGGATGCCCATGGTGGCAAAGCATGGTGGTTAAGAGCTGGGCTCTGCATCCTGAGTGCACACCCCGACCCCAACACTTTCCAGATTCCTTCCCTAAACTTCTATTTCCTCAGCCACCCATTGGGAGACCATCTTATCAGGGCTGCTAGTCAGTGCAGATCCAAGGCTTCCACTTACTCTCAGATGGTGTGAGAGTTGTGGTAGGTGGAGCACCTAAACTCTCCAAGGCCCAGGCAGCATGTACTCAGGAGACAAGGGTTTGACAAAAATGATCATTATCTGGGACTTGTCCCAGATGCATCAGCAGCCAAGCCATGATAGGCATGAAGAGGAAACGAAGAGTGAGAGAAAATCCCTTGCCCCTGCAGAGGTATGCACAGCTACGGATGCTGCTCTTCAGGAGTAATGGCCACCAGTGCTTTCACACTGCAAAGTGCAAAAGGGTCACTGGATCTGGTTAAAATGCAGAACTACAGCCATGGGCATCTGAGAGGCTCCATTTCCACCCAGCTTCCAGGGAATGCCTATGCCCCTGCGGACCACACGTGAGTTGGGGAGCCACGTGATGGGGCTAGAGAACCAGCAGAGCTGGCCTTACAACATGCTCATGTCCCAGGCTCTGTACCTCCTTTACTATCCACATAATCCAAGATCCTATACCATAATCCCATTCTGTGGTTGAGGAAACAAACCTACAGAGAAGGTTTGTCACTTGCCCAAGTCATACAGCGAGTAGGCAATGGAGCCTGGTACCTGAATATGAAGATGCTTAACTCAGCCCATCCCTCAGCCTTTAAGAGGTAGCATTTCTCATACAGCTGAATGCAAACACTCAGGCCTCTGGACACTCTGAAGGCACAGAGGCTGGGAAAGACCTGGAAGTACAACACAGATGCTGTCATAATCCCAGGACGATGCAGCCCTGAAAGGTCATTGAGAGAATCTTGGGGTTCTGTCCTGTTCCCAGGCCATTAAAACCTTGTCTGAGAGCAGCCCAGCCTCCTCCAATGGCCATCAGAGTCCAGAATTCCTGGGGAGGGGGTACAAGGGGCAGAACCATGGGGAAGCCTTCATGGCCCCTTGCTCATCAGCCAAACCTCCCCCAACCTCCCAGGGTGGCTGACAAAAGTTCAGCAGGCCCAGCTTGGACTTCGGACTCAGCCCCTAGCCTCTTCCCCTGCTAGACGCACCCCACCCCACAATACACCCACCTACGGGGCAGAGGACAAAGGTGGGATGGAAGGGCTAGGGGGCTACTTGCCCCACCTGTTACCAAGATGATGGCTATCGTTATTCCTGCTGGTGGGGCACCGCTGCCCACCATACCCAGCTCTCCACCTGTTTCTCAGGGAACAAGGCAGCTGAGCTAACAGTTGCCACACACCATAACTGACCTCGGGCTGATGTCAAACTCAGGCATGCCAGAGCCAGGGCGGCTCCTGTCAGAGACCAGGGGCAGTAGGGGCCATGACACATAGGCCCAGGCACACCTGACTCATCTCCAATTCTTATCGGTCCCCAAATCAGCTTATGATCCAAATGATGGTGTCCCTTCTAAGCCCCAACACATCATTTGTTTCAGTCCCCAAACCCAAGAAGCATCTCTCTTTTCCCCCCTCATATCCTACATCTAAACTTTGAATTCTGTTGGCTCTATGTGCAAATTATACCCAGAATTCTACCCCTTTCACCACTGTCACCCTACCGTCCAGTCCACCACCATCTCCCTGCTGGACTGGACAATCCCCTACTTCCCTGCTCTCTGACTTCTCTGCTCCACCGACAAACAGGCACATCACACCCCGCTCCTCAGAATGGTGGAAAGGTCCTATCTTTTGAGTCCTGGCTCCTCTAAGTCACTCATTCCCCACTGGCCCTCTTGATGTCCCTGAACTTGTCAGGCTTGTTCCTACCCCAAAGTCACTGCACTTGCTTCTCCCTCTGCCTGAGACACAGGCTCAGGTCTTGAGGACACGGTCCACTCATTGACTCACTCACTCACATCAGGTGTCAGTTCATCTGATCCTCCTTGGTCTTCCCCGAGTCCCTCTACTGCCAGTGCCCCTGACCCTATTCTGTTTCTTCAGCACTCTTAACACTATCTGACACGTGTATGTGTGTGTGTGTATCCCACATAGTATGATGTACATGTACATGGCTGTGTGATGTCTGTCTTCCCCTGCTCTACAGGCAGCAATTATATTCTGCTCATTTCTGCAACCTGAGTACTTAAAAATAGCAGACACTCAATTATTTATTCAATGAACTAATAGATTAATCTATGAATTGACTTAGGAACTTGTCTGTCCCTGTTCACAACTGAATAATTGTGTATAATGTTGCTCTCATTACAAACCCACGGGTCTGTCCCATGAGGCCAGGGGCTCCCAAAAAGCAAAGAGGGTGCTCCCTGCTTACCATCTCTGACAGGAGCCCTCTGAGGGCAGGAGGCCCAAGTGACAGGCTTAAAGGGGACAGTTCCAAAGGGGGGCCTTCTTTCATCCTGAGAGCCTCAATTCCCATCTCTGAGTGAAGAGTCTCATTCACTTCCCTGAGAGAGAAGGCACCCGGCCAGATCTGGGAAGTACCCAGCCAGGTGAACGGAGGTCAGTGAAGGGAAGTTGGGTGTTGACCCCACTCTAGCCCATCACTAGGACACTAATCTTATCACCATTTACAGCTACACCTCTCTTATTGTATGTTGGGCACTATACTAAGCTCTCAACACACTGGATGATATCTTACTAATCCTCTTAACAACCCCATGAGGTGGGTGTGGGAGACAGACCTTGAGGGTGGCTACAGTATGGACTTTGGAGCCAGGCCTGGTTTAAGCCTGAGCCCCATCACCTGTATGACCTTGGGCAGGTCACTAATATCTCTACATCTCTGCTTCCGCACCTATATATAATGTGGGGGTAACGCACATCCGCTCTCCTCACAAGACCACTATGAGGATGAAGTGGGCTATCTGTGGAGCACTCAGAGAACGGGGCTTGGCACATGGGAAATACCACACAAGTGCCAGCTCACATATTTTTGCCGATGCAGACATGGGGGCACAGTGTGGGTTAAGTCACACACTTCTTTTCGGTAAGCAGGAGAGTCAGGATGTGAACTCAAACTCCCTGACTCTAGAGCCCCTGACCTTGATCACTGCATGAGACTGCCCCTCTCTGCAAGTACCACACACACACACACACACAGGCCCAGAAACCCCATGTCCCTGCCCAACCAAGGAATCCAAAGTCCCCCCCCCCCTTACTTCTCTAGGGCAGGGGTATGTGTTAGATGGAAGGCAAGTTACATCTTTACTTCCCTAACCTCTAACCGAAACTTAGCTTTTCTGTCAAGTATGAGTTGTTGCAACAGTAATAGTATAGTAGCAGTACCTACAAGTGTGTCACCAAGAGACACTAGACACTTTTATATCCTATTTACAGTTGTAGTAGATGTCACAGAACATGGTTTATACTCATCTGTACTCTGAACTTTGTTATTAGACAACCACAGACTACATCACTTAATACAGTGATAAAGGACATGGTACTTGAGCAAATGTTTTCATATATTAATAAATGAACTTCAATAGCATTGGTGTGCTTTGTAATCCTGTACATTTGAAGATCTTCTTCTGAAAAAGGATCTATAGGCTTCAAGCTGATACCCAAGTGGTCCACGGTACAAGAGGAACTAAAAACACCTGCTCTAGAGTATGGAGAGAATAAAGGCAACAGAAACGTGGGTCTTGTCCTCCTGCCCCACTGCATGGCACCCAGGCTGAGGTCCTCCTGCCCCACTGCATGGCACCCAGGCTGAGATCTCAAAGCACTTCTCCCCATTTCCTACCCAGAGACCTGGGAGGGCCTAGTCAGGGGCCAGAAGCTGGCTCAAGGCCCTGACTGTCTCCAGCATTACACTACAGTGCTCAGTCTAACCCTGGATATCCTGCATGCCAGTGAAGGTGACTCCAGCAAAACAAAAACAGCCAGTAAACCTGCTAGCTAGGGAACAGGCAAGTTTGCTGTAATCACACCCCCAAAACCACATACTCTACATCCCACGGGGTTGCTCCTCACCTGATCCTCACCTGCTCCTCACCTGCTACAGCTATAACCCATCAGGTGTGCAGTTTCTCTCTGATGGCTATGGATGCCACCCTGCTCTCTTCAGAGACAGGTCTCACATCAGGCTACTGAAGAGCCACCACCATACTGGGGATGAGGGGTCCTGTAAAGCTGACCTTTGCTGGCATCAGACCCCACCCTCTGAGGCAAATGAAGCTAAGAGGCCTGCTGTCCTGGCTAGAGAATCTTCCAGAAGGGAAAGTGAGGGGCCAGCACAAAGGAGAGAAAGATATACAGATCCAGTTTTCTCTTCCTGGCCTCCCTTGCCCCATCTAGAGACTTAGTACAAGTGGGGGGCCGCAGGGCTCTGGAGTGGAGAGGACATGCGACTCAAAAAGTAGATGCTGGGGAAAACTGCAGGAGAAAACACTAAAATATCCATCCTTAACAATATTTGCCCCCTTATTCCTACTCCAGGCCAGCCATCAGCCACTTCAAGTGATGTGCAGAGTGAACCATTTGCCCTCAAGATGCCCCAGAGACCAGCTACCCTGTCCCCACCATCCCAGGGCTCATGAGGCCCTGCAATCTCTGCTTTGGCAGGAAATTCCTGCAGTGTAAATAACTAGTATCTATAATAACACTATCATGGGGGCAGGGTGGGTTTTTAATTTGAAAGTCATCACTAATTGAAAAATAATGGCAAAGAACTGTCATTCCCGGTATTCCTCAGTGAACGGCGCCATTCTGCCCATTCCTATGTAGAGCGACCAAAGAGTTGAGAAGAAAAGCTCTTCCTTATGCCAGGTTCCTGACAGATACAGAGAAAGAGGCAGAACGGGGGACCAAGGCAGCGCTCACCCGTGGATGCTAAAACCACAGTGATGGCAAGCTTCGTAAACAGGACCTGCTACTCAACCTGGGTCTCACTGATGGAAAGACGCTGACAGCGAGGCCATGGGAGCAGCATCAGCCACCCCACGTGGAAGGACTCTTGCTCTTGCCAGCAGGTGGGGGACAGGGACAGGGCCTTCCAAACCCAACCATGAGTGCTCAGGGGCTGGAAAACTGGGGTGAAGGGCAGCATGAGGAGTTCTTCAGCTGGGGCCACAGGGTCAGCCAGCCTCAAGGACTGGTGACCCAGCTCCTCCATCAGCTAGGGGCCTGAGACAAAGACTGTCATACTGAGAGGCCTAACCAGGCACAGGATGGGAGCCCAGTCCTGATTCTGACTCAACAAAACATCTGTGAAAAGTAAGTTCTGATATCAGGGGAAATTGAATATGGACTGGACACTGGATGATGATTAAGGAACTGCTAGTTTTATGTGTGATAAAGACATTATGGTTACATTAGGGAGCACGGACTCATTTACATTCTCCTTCTGGGCCCACTTGGGACTAGCAGTGCATTTCCATTAGACCCCAGAGGTCGGGGGTAGCCTTAGGCCAGGGACATAGGCTTTTTCTCCTTCTCCCATGACCAAGCCCTGCTCTGGGTCTCTGAGTCCTGTGCTGACCTGTGGCCCCTCCCATTCATGGCCACACCTCAGCACCAGGGCTGACATGTGGGATCTTGACACTCGATGCCAACCCAACCAGGCACCTGGTGGCTCAGTTGGTTAAGCATCTGCCTTCGGCTCAGGTCATGATCTCTAGGTCCTAGGATTGAGCCCCAAGTCGGGCTCCCTACTCAGCAAGGAGTCTGCCTCTCTCTTTGCCTCTTCCCCCTGCTTGTGCACGTGCTCTCTCTCTTTCAAATAAACAAGTTATCTTAAAAAAGAAGAAGAAGGGATGCCTGGGTGGCTCAGCGGTTAAGCATCTGCCTTCAGCCCAGGGAGTGATCCTGGAGTCCCCAGATCGAGTCCCATATCCGGCTTTCTGCATGGAGCCTGTTTCTCTGCCTGTCTCTCATGAATAAATAAATAAAGCATTAAAAAAAAAAGAAGAAGAAGAAGATGACGATGACGATGACGACCCACCCAACCATGGGAGGCTTCAGTTAGGCCTCTGTTCAAAGCATTTCTCAGGTATTTGCCAGAAACAAGAAAGGAAGAGTTCTTGAGAAGCTCACAGCTTGGTGGAGAAATAAGAGAGCCACATAAATCAGGAAAGTGATTGACAGCACACAAACACTCCAATTACAGAGGCAAGTTAAAGTGGAGTAGTAAAAAAATAATAATAATTTAAAAATAATAATAAAATGGAGTAGTAAGACAATTTCGGCGGAGTGCCGGCAAGGGGGGAGGGGCAGGGCAGAGGGGGCAGGTAAGGACAGGACATTTATACTGGGCCCTGAGCAAAACAGAGCGAAGAGGCAAGGAGCTGGGGAGAAAGACATTCTAGGTGGAAGGAATAAAATGTGCAGATGCCAGGGCCCACAGGGAAAGTCAGGCAGTAAGGTGCCCTGAGGCAGGCAGGAAGCTGCCTCTAACACCGCACACAAGGGCTGTACCTCTCTTCTGAGCCCTGAAGAGCACTCACTCTAGGGTACAAACAAGAATGGGGCCTGATGGACACCATGCTGGACAGCAGGGAGAGGGACCACATGCACACAGGTGAGGCGGAGGTGACAGGCACGGGTGACATAAGCCAGGGCAGGTCCCGTGGCAGGGCTGACCTCAGAAACTCCTTACACCTCGGCAGTTTTTCTCATCATAAATTATAAGCTGGCATTGTGATTTATAAAAATGCAGCAGCAGCTCTGATAACAGTCCGGAACAAGAGTAAAAAAAAAAGATTTCCTAAATTAGGACAGGAGCAGTGGGGAAGGCAGGAGGGGCCCCTTTCCTCAGCCAGCAGGCCTCCGCCACCACTCTCAGCACTCCGTGACAGTAGGGGCTGCCACTCACCTTTTATCCCCCAAATCCCGGGGTGCGGCTTCATATATGGAACACCTTCCAATACCCGCTGGATAAATGACATGGAAGTGGCAAGGGCTTGGCTAGTCCCAAAAATAAGTTGGGAAAAAATGATTTTAAGGGCATAGCGAGAAGACAGGAGACACAGGTTCTAATCCATGATCTGACTTACTAAGAGGCTTTAAACCAGCCATTTCATCTCTGAAAAAGTGGGGCAATAAGACAATCCGGCTAGGGACAGGGAGAAGGGATAACTAAGACTGCTATTACTCAGGGATTGAGAGGGGAACCTCCTGGCCAGAGTCTCCCCCATGGGATGCTTTGGCTCGTCTCCACGTCCCCCACAAGAGCATTCCTCCTCACACACCATCAGACAGGAGGTGTGCAGGACCTCAGGGCCATCTTCTGGCTCCCCACACCCACAATCAAACCCACCCTTTGGTTTGGTATCTACAGCAAAACTGCCAGCCAGACACAGTCATAGGGCAGGATATTGCCTCTTATCAGGCCAGCAGATGATCTTTATCACCCAACCTAGCACAGACGGTCCTCAGAGCCCAGAACTATCGCTTTGTGAGCCACCCCAGCCTATGTGAGCATGGTTTGCTCACCTTACTTCAGAACCAGGTCCAGCTCCCCTCTCCTCTAGGCATAAACACCTCAAGCTAATCCTCATGCCCCCTACTGCCATGGGCTCCAAAGGCCTGTCACTATCAGCTTGCCTCAGGCTGGCCAGTGACCATACTCACTCAGCAGAGGAAAAGCTATGAAAATACCTAGAGACAGATCTAACCACCCTGATAGCAGCAGAAAATATGCAACCGCCAAAAGCACAATGTAGGGGAAAAAGTACTGGGCTTGGAAGTCAGAAATCTGACTGCCACTAGTAAGTCATGTGACCTTGGACAAATCATTTCATCTCCTGAGACCCCAGCCTCCACATTTGTAAAAAAGGGGGGGGTGTCACCTTGTCTGCCCTCAGGGAAGAATGAAATGAGGTGATGCCAGGAAAGCACTCTGAAAAATAGGCCAAACCACACATAATGATTTGGGTTCACTGTCTGTCAAGGGCCTTTTATAAGTCGTCATCAGCCCATGGGAGCAGGTGGCCCAGGACCAACAAGTGATAGCCCTCCCCAGGAAGAAGAGAACCAGCAAGAGGACCTCTCCCAGGTGGTCTTGGTCAGACGGGGGGGGGGGCAGGGGTAGGAAATAGGAAGAAATTCTACTTAATTACACCTCCTCCCCAGTTTACTCCTAACCCCATATTCACCTAAAACAAGAGTCTTGGGTCATAGAGGACAAAGCTAAGTAGTGCCTGGTACCTCAGCCAGGTCTTGGTTTAGATGCACAACAGGTGGAGATAAACAATAAATAAACATCCTGTGTGGGAAAATCAGGCTGATCAGAGGTACAACCTGTGTGCAGAGATTGCTACATTTGTACAAACAAATGTTAAGTGCACAGAATAACTTTGGATGGATACCCAAGAACTGGTAATATTGGTTCCCTCTGAAGAGAAGAGCTGGATGACTCAAGGTCACAGAAAGGGAGATTTTTTCATTGCATACCTTCTGTACCTTGAGAATTTGAACCAGGTGAACTACTCAAAAAAAAAAAAAAAAAAAAAAGTAAATTCAGGCCCTTTTGCTGAGAGAGGCACAGGGAAAAGTACGATTGGCTCCCCTCCACTCCTTTTCCTGGCCCAGCCCCAAAACACTCACTTCCCCTTCTGGAGGCAGTCTCCCTCTCTGAAACTCACCCAGTCTCCATCCCAGCCTCAGCTGTCATTCAAGAACCTGCTTCCCCCAGAGTGCCCACTCTGATCACTCCAACCCTGCTGAGTACACCCTTCTCCTGACCCTTTTCTTCTCTCACATTTGTATATGCTGTTTTGTAGGTTAATTATCTCTCCTGGATAAGTCTTGTCGCAAACATATTTTTTGCCCTTTTGGGGAAAGGGCTATATATTTCTTTCTCTTGTTTTCTCCAAAGCCCTGACCTAGGCACAGCGGTTGCCTAGCAACTGCTTCCTAGATATTGAACAAGAGAAAAAAAAAAGGAAATGACTGCATTGATGTAAGGCGCTAGATGGCTCAGAGTGTTCTGTCACAGTAACACAAGCATGCGATTCTTGAGAAAGGTCAGGAAGTCTTGTATCTGTGGATGCTCCCAAGCTCTGCTCTACTGCACAAGCCAATGGGAGCAAATCTCCACCGCACCCCCACCCCAGGTAAGGGTGACCAGGGCCAAGACAGAGAGCCTGCCAGGCTTCCCCTCAGCTCCTGGGAGACAACTCTGATGGCATTGATACCCTCCTTCCCAAAGTACCACACAACACCCCGACCCATGTCTGGGAGACAGACATGACTGGACTTGGAGCTGCAGATCAAACACATTTACCCCAATCAGCCAAGGCTTCACACAGGAGCAGCAGGCCATGCTTACCAGAGAGCTCGGCTTTGGGGGGACAGAGGAACCGTCAGGAGGGCAGTGGCTGAGCCCTGGTCCTATGCCGAGCTAACTCATGGAAGATATGGGGGAAAACCAAGGTGGGTAGTACCGAGTGGTGGTGAAGAGTACAGAATCTGAAGCTACAATGCCTGGGTCCAAATCCTGGCTCTGCCTTGTACTGTGTGCTGTTAGAAAAGTCACTTCACCTCTCTGTGCCTTTGTTTCTCCATCCCTTAAACACAGTAATAGTATCAAAACCTCAAGGGCTTCCTGTGAGCTAAGAAGTCAAGGCCTTAGGCAGCACAGAGAAGAGGCTTAATCAATGATATGCCTCGCTAATCTGGCAATAACGGCCCCCCAAAAACAGAGCAGTGGACCTCACAGGTCTTCAGTGGACGTCTCTTCCTTGAGGAGGGGTGCCTGACCACAGCTAAGCTGGGTGGCTCTGTCTGCTCTGAACTTTTCCGGAGCTGCCTGGCAAGGCCTGAAAATACAGCACTTGCCTATGGCCCTTCTTCCAAATGTAGGGATAATCCTCCTAACAAAGCCATAGCTTCCAGGCATGCAGGTTGGGATATCCATGTCTTCCCCACCTCTAAACCCACACTACCCAAGCCAGCGGCCCCTGTAGGCCTCTGCCCAGGCACTCCAAAAAAGTTTTTGGATGAGACTGCCCCTCCAGGTCTACAGATAAGCCCCAAAGCCACCTCCTCTATCCCAGCAGAAAAGTGTCTCTCTCTCTCTAAAACCCCATGGGCACTTCCACAGAAACCCTGGGATGCCCACGGGGGCCCCAAATGCCATCTCTTCCTTACCCTAAATCCTACAGCTCTGCAGGCTAGCAGGGCCTCATAGAGACCACACAGAGCCCCACCGTTCCCCAGCCTTGGTCCCCACAAGTCTAAGCTGTTTGCTAGCTCTGACATTAGAATTCCGCAATCAAGGGCTGTGCTTCCCTCCCTACCAGCCCCTCAACCCCTGGGTCAGCTGAAGGTCCAGGTGGCCTGTGACAAAGCCCCTCCCCCTGTGCAGCTCCTCTGAAGCTCTGCCTCCTGGGAGGGAACTTAGAGGGTCCCTGCTTGCTTTATAAGCAAGAGGCTCACTAAGTAGAGGCCTGGGCCCAGCCCCACTCTCAGGCCTCAGCCTGACCTGCCAGGCTCAGCTATCCTCACCAGCTGCCATCCGTCCTGAGGGTAGCAATAACCTAAGGGGTTCTTGGCCAGCTCAGTGAAAGCAAAGTCATTCGACTCTTCCCTGGAAGGACTGCCCTGTGTATAAAGGACCTTACATTGCAGACTTTTTTTTTTTTTTTTTACTTGGCTGTGGAAAAGGGCAAAGCTTCTTCATGACTACACCATTTTGCAGAGATAGAGTACTGATTCCCAGGGAGCACAGAGAGCTCCTGTCATTGTGTTAATTATCTGTCCCAGCATAGGGTGGGAAGGGCAGGGGAAACATCTGGACAAGGCCAGACCAGTCATTTAGCATCAGCAAGAGTGTCACAGCACCAGGGGAGCAGCAATAACAAGTGGAGCGGCCAGCCCCCATCAGAGGAAAGGACAGTCCTCATGGTCCCCTGGGGTGGAGGATCTGCTGAGGTATGCCTGTTCCTGGTTGGCTACAGGGAGAGGACAGTAGGGCAGAGACAGGGTTCTCACCCAGGGCCAGATGCAGAAGGAAGAGAAAGCTCTGTGCCAACCAGGAGCCGCCCGGTCTGATGGAGGAGTCACTTCCTACCCCTCCCTGTCCTCCAGGCACTGCGGCTCAAGCAACCCCAAATAAAAACTACTCCATAACTAAGGGAGCTGAAGCCTCCTGAATCCTAATGACTGACTTTTAAATATGGCCATACCTTTCCTCCCCACCCCCCACCCACAGCCAAAGCAGACTTTCCCAGCAGCCCACAAGTCTGGGGCTGGAGCAGAAGCTGAGCCTTAAGGTTGGACCAAGAACTCTATGGCCTCAGCCACCTCCTGAGGAGCAGTCACACCTGGAAACCAGTGGAGATAGGCTGTGGGATTACGTGCACAGGAATGTCAAGTAGTCTGGAGGCTGAGAGATGAATAGAAGCCCTCAAAAATCATCCCAATCCTAGGCCAACAGGCTGTATTTTCCCTCCAGAGCCTCTCCCAGTGTCCCTAAACTCCCTATCCTCCAGGGGATCTCGGGCAGTACACTAGTCTCAAACCTAGGTGGTCCTGAGCCACAGGCCTCCTGGAAGCCCTCCATAAAAGCAATGGCACAGGTTTGACCAGGGCCGACAAAGCCTCTCGGGGTGCCACAGTTAGCAGCCTGGCCCTGGCCCCAACAGTTTTACTCTATGGGATGAAAAAGGACAAACCGATCCCAACCCAAATTAAGCCCAGACTCAGGCTTCCCAAGGGGCCAGGCTCTAACCATCAATTTGATGGGCCCAGGATGGAGGTTCTTCACGGCAGGCACTCTTTTCCTCCACACATAACACCCACTCCACACACAGTGCCCACTGATAAAAGTCAGAAAGGAAACAGTGGAGAAGCATCTCAGGATTTTCAGACTTGTGATGATCCATGTATGGATTTACTGAGGGGAGAGGATTATAATCCGTTTGCTCAGGTATTATGTTAAATTTTGTTTTGAGAATTTCCTCTTCAGTTATTTGGAAGCCTCTGGTGAAATCCCTCACCTCAGAGAGCACCTCTTGACAAAGGAGCATCAGGGGCAGTTGAGACACCTCCCACCACCACCCCCACACCATCATCACACAAAGCAGGGTACTCAGAGTAACCACAACACCCATACTTTAAAGGCTTCCTTTGGCCTGGAACTATACGAAGGCCTTTATAGACATGGTCTTATTTAATCTTAAAATTCCATAACTATTATTGTGATCTTTGTAGAAAAAAGGAAACAGGTTAAGTAACTTGCCTGCTAGTAAGCCACAGAACTGGGAATGAAAGCCGTCTCTAGGTTCTGAGACACTGTGCTGTCCTACCTACCCCAGAGGGCAGGGGCAGCTTCAGCCCAGGCTGCTGGGGGAGGGCTGCAAGTGGATCTGAGCCTGGCTTGAGCACTGCTGAGGCCTCCCAAGCCCAGCCCTAATTTTCAAACTTCTAGCAGCAAAGAAAATGGAGGCCTGCAAAGGGCCTATTCATGAGGAGCTCTCACATTCTGGTATGTACACTGTCACCAGCAGTCCTGGGGCTTTCTCAGGCTCCGTCTCTAAATTCTGTATTGTCGCCCCACCCACCTCTCGCTGCCCATCACATGAGAGGCTCTTCAAGGGGAGGGGACATCTGTCACACCAGAGCTACCAGACACTGTAATCAAAGCCTCCCTCCACTATCACTGCTGTTCCTGACCAGCAGCCACGTCTAGGGACTACATTAGGTGCTTTAATTGCATTCTCATTTCAGACCTTACATCAATCTTATAACACTAGCCCCATTTTACAGATGAGAAAACTGAGGACCAAGAGTTTATTTACTTGACTCACCATAAGGTGGCAAGTTTGAGACTGGAATCTATTTCTTTCAACTCCACAGTCCCTTCCTCATAACCATGAGGCAGCCCTTCCCCAGTCAGATTCTGTCTTGGTGACACAGGGCTGCCATCTGTCTTCCCTGAGACCACCACAGCTGGCTCATGGTATTAGAGTGGATACTGTTCTTTCCCACTGCTACCCAAAGCTGAGGAGGGCATACCCTGGTCCTCCCCATCTTGCCCTCTCTCCACTAGGAAATGTGCAGACTCACTATCTTAGCAGCTCATGCCAGGGCGCTCTCAGGAAACACCACCAGGAGTGGCCATTAAAATCAGAGGTGGGAGATGGGGACCCGAGTGGGAGCAGCAGCCCTCGCCCTCTGTCAGTAGGTACGCCGTTAGGTCTGGTGAACTAGAAGACCAAGCAGACTTCAAAGACTTCTCCTCTGCCCAACAGGAGTGCCCCTCGCCTCTCCTGCCCTCTCCAGGTTCTATCTATAACCCAGGTCAACCCAACAGAAGAAAAGCAGTGGGTAGGTAAGGAAAGATCCTGGTGGGAAAGATGACTTCTATCAAGTAAATTAAGGCTCCCACTCAGATCAAGAGGTAGCAAGTCGAATTCTCCAAGAGGGCCTGTCCTTGGCTGAAAACAGGCCCCCACCTGGACCTACAAGTGCAGGCAGTTCAGCTCAGGAAGATCCAAAGGCCAAGAAGAAAGCAAGGGCATAAATTTAAAAAATCAAAGCTCCCCTCACCCTAAGTCACTGACTTCACAGAGGCCTTTCCCCCACAAACCCAGAGACTTTCTGTCTCCCCATTGCCCCCAGCCACCAGGTATGTCATCATCTACCAGTCTGGTCAGATTAGTCGAGTGATGAAAACTGAAAGACTAGTAAAGAAAGGGGTGGAAAGAATTGGGGGACAGGAGCCTCTTCAGGAAAAGACAGGGCTAAGAGATCCAGAGATCTTTCTGCCCCACCCCCGGCCAGAAAGGAAGGAGAGGACAGAAAAGGGGAGGAAAAAAACAAAACAACGGCCAAACTATACCACATGATTCCACACCCAGCAACCAAACAGCGCAGAGCTGTGAAGGCCCTTTCCTACATATTCTGAAAAACGTTCAAGGTCAGATCCTTTCTAATCAAATCCTGCTCTCACATGGGTCTGCAATCAGTCTCATCCCTCTCTATCAACAAGCTCTCCTAGATTTACTCATTTAGATGCCATTCCACATGGGCAAACCTTTTTGGCACCTGTCCCCACCTAGGGCACACCCCTGCCCCCATCCCCTTATGCTCCCCATCCAGGGCCCATTGGGTCCAGGGGACATGTCACCTTGGTTAACCCCTTAGATGGTCCACAGCAGAGGGTCAGCCATGGGGACTGGCTTTCAGATCCTGTCCAAGTCCAAACAGGAAATGGGGCTCCAAGTCTGAAGCCTTGATCTTAACACCGGCAAGGTTAAACACTGCCAAAATAAATGATTAAAAAATGCACAGGCCCTTCTGGGTGGAAGTGGCTGGAGATTATCTCCTGCTGTGCATTAACCATGAAGCTGCCTTCACCTCAAGCAGGACAGGCAGGACATTTGAAGGCTGACTGAAGGGTTTTCTTCCTTCAGTTTGGAGGTTCTCTTGCTTTCAGAACAGGGACACAGAGGTGCTGGGTTCCAGAGGCTTCTGTCTCTAGGCGGCAGAGGGCATCCAAATAGGAGGCAAGAAGCAGATACTCTCTGCAGTCTGGAGATCTGGTGGGGCATGTCCGGTCAATCTCACCCTCAAGCAGAACACTGAACCTTCCCCCACAGGGCTAGGCAACACCTCTCCACTGCCCTGCGGGCTTGGCTTGGGACAGAAGGCTGCAGGGCCCCTCTCCTTCCAGGAAAGGGAGACAGGCCCTAAAAATGGCCAAAATTTTCCTTCTTGAGGTTCCCACAGTTCAAGGGCCTCTGGATCCCACTCCTAACTTTACTTGGTAATCTACTCCTAGGGCTGGGCCACGAATCATACCTCCCCCCAGGCTACACAAGGACACACCAGCAGCCAAGCACAGACAGTCGCAAGGACGGGGATCAGAAGGGGACCCAAAAACGAACTAGGGGTGGCGGAAGGGGAGGTGGGCGGGGGGTGGGGGTGACTGGGTGACGGGCACTGAGGGGGGGCACTCGATGGGATGAGCACTGGGTGTTATTCTATATGTTGGCAAATTGAACACCAATAAAAAATAAATTTATTAAAAAAAAAAAGAAGAAGAAGAAGCGGACCCCAAACGCAAAAAGAGCAATTGGTCGGTTTACGCCCTTGAGCGCGCGGCGAGGGCGCAGCGCCGCGGCCGAGGTTCGGGGTCCCGCTCCCCCGCCAGCCCCGCCCGGCGAGCTCTGCCTTAACCGTTTCCGCGCCCTCGGGCCCCCCACTCACTGCGTATGCTGGGCGCGGCCTGCGCCGAAGACCTCGTCCAGCGCCACCGTGGCCTGGCCCAGGAACTTGTCGACGCCGATGAGCGAGCGGTGCATGGTGGTGAGCACCAGCTCGCAGGCGGCGGCGGAGCCCGCGGCCCAGGGAGCCGAGCCCGCGTCGGCCTCCTGCGCCCGCAGCAGGCCGTCCAGGGCACCGGGCGGCAGCTCGAAAGAGCACTCCTCGCGCCACTCGGGGCAGCCCGGGGTCTTCTCCACCACCGACGTGCTGTACTTCTCGCGGCCCACCTGGATCACCGTGTACGCGTCGCTGGTGCTGCCCGCTCCCGAGCTCTTGCCCCGCAGCCCGCGGGCCCGCAACACCGTCACCTGGACGTGCGTGGGCAGCCAGCGGGAGGGCCCCGGCGCCGGCTCGGCGCCCCGCACCAGGGCCATGGCGGAGGAGGCGGCGGCGGACGACGGCCGGCAGGAGCGGGCCCAGACGCGGGCACGGGGCCGCCGCAGCTGCGGGATGGGCTGGGCCGAGCCGGCAGCCGCCTCCCCGCCTCCCCGCCTCCCCGCCTCCCGGCCGCCGGCCGCGCCGCGACGTCAGCGCCCCGCCCCCCGCCCCGCCCCGCGACCCGACCCCGGCCCCGGCCTCCGCACCGCCGCCGGGAGCTCAGGGGGCGCCGCGGCCCAAGGGGTGGGGCGCGCGGCCTCTGCAGCCGGGTGGGCGGGGCTCCCGCGTGGGCTCCGCCCCCGGCTGGCGGCGCCCGCGGAACCCCCCGCGCTTGCGGGCGCTCAGCACCCTCGGCCCGGTCCGAAAAGCCCGCTCCGCGTCTCCCGGCCAATCCCAAATCTTTCTTTGCGATGTCGGCCCCGGCCCGCCCCTCCTGGGCCGGCCGCCCCCCGGGCGCGGGCAGGCGGGGGTGGCGCAGGACCCCGCCGCCCCGCGCGTCCCGAGCGGCGCTCCCCGACCTCAGGCCCGCCCTGGGAGGAGGGGACGCCGGGAGCGGAGGCAGAACTGACTCCCGCCCCGGCGCGCGACAGCCCCGCACCAGCGAGCCGGCGACCTCCGCGCGCCTCGGGGGCGGGCTGGGACGGCGAGACTGCGCGGCGGGAGGCGGGAGAGCCGGGCGTGCCTGCCCTCGGCGGGCGCTGCGGCGCAGAGCGAATGATGAATAAGTAACCGCATCAGTACTTAAGCCGGGGCTCCTGCGTCACCGGTTGGTGGAAATTAGAGGCTCTGCTGAGGGTTTTAAACAATTACTTAGGCACCCATCGAGTGCCTACTATGTGCCTGTGTGCAAAGCACAGGGTCTTATTTGAACGCTTGGCCTATTATTAATAGTGATAACAATGGTTAGTAATTATAGATGCTGAATTTTAGCCAGTGCCGGTCCGTGTACTTTGTATGCATTACCTCATTTTATCCTCAGAGCAACCCTCTGAGTGCTTTTTATTCCTGTTTTCCAGAAGATTAAATTGCAGCTCCGAGAGGCTAAAGTGCCCAAGATCCATAATTGGCAAAGGTGGGATGGGATTCCACACAAATGACCCCACAGCCTGTACTTTTAAACTCATGATTTTTAAATAAAATATAACACAGCTAAAAAAAAATAAATAGGACGGAAGCACTTATGATGAAAAAGCAAAAGTCTCCCTCTCACCCTGGATGGGGAGAAAACCCACTTATGTCCGCTGGTGTTTTCAAGCCTGGTGACAGCTCCATCTTCTCTACCTAAAATGCTTATGTATGTGGATTTAGCAGGACAGCCATTATCTATTGCCTTCCTGTTATGATAGATCATGTGTCTGACACCCACATCCCTCTTTCAATCTTGTGTGGTTATCCTATTATTTTTAGTTTCTTTGTTGGATACCTTTATGGTGGAAACCTGTGTTTCTTCTTGGGAAGACTCTCTGCAGTACCCCTTGACTTCCTGTGCAGTGAGAGGAAGAGGCCAAAAATCCCAACTCTGCAGGCCATGTCCTTCACCAGAATATGGATGGAGGGAACCAGTACACCAGTCACTGGGGATCTGTGGGAACATACCCACCACAGGCCCAATCCTGACAGTCTTGCCCCTGCTTTCTGATGACTGGGGTGGAGGAGTCCTGGGCACTGAGCTCCACAGTCCAGCATGCCTGTGGACAGCACCTATCTTCAAGACAGCCAGCTCTGCCTATGGATCTTGGCTGTCTGCCACTTAGCAGTAATAAAATCTGAAGATTAAACCAGCTCTCTGACCTCTACCAGCCTTGTTTCCTCATCTAGAAAATGGGGATAATGATGCCTACTTCAAGCAGTTGCTGAGAAGATTGTGTGAGAAAATATTGTCAAAGATTTTAATGCAGTGGAGACCATAATAAATGATCTCAAGGCATCTGAACATCATACACAGCTTTTCTTTTGATTATTAAAGTAAGTTCAAAAATACAGAAAAACACAAAGAAGGAAAAACAAATAGATCATAATCTCACCATCCAGAAATAAACACTGTTAACAATTTGTTTTGAATCTTTTCTCTATGCTCTGATGTTGATTTGTATGCATTATGGTTGTGAGGCAACTGTAATGTAGCTTTGGAGTGGCCATTGGAGTCCTGGTTCAACCAGTTACATGTATTATCTCATTTACCCCTGAAAACAATCATTAAAGGCAAGTGCTATTGCTACCCTCATTTTCACTGATGAAGAAACTAAAGCAGAGAGAGCTTGGGTAATTTTTTCCAAGTTTCTAACTGGAAAATTGCAGAGAATGGAAAATTGCAGAGAATAGTCTGACGACTGCCTGTGGCCTCTACTCTCACACTAGCTTGTTGATCATATAGGCACTACATCATTTGAGGTTGATAAAGTAGGAAGTGTTGTCATACAACCATTTCACAGATAAAGAAATTGAGGTATAAAAAAATGTTAACAGACTTAACCAAGGTTGTACTCAGAATGGAGTCCCAACTTCAAGAATGGATTCCCTGATGGTTTTGCAGATGAAGACATCTTTACCAAAGTGCAACTAACATATATTAGTCACCCTTCTTTAATGGTTCAGTTTCACCTGCTTCCTAGTTCTCTACACCACTGGGCTGCAGTAGCAAGGCTGCAGGAAAGGGCAAAAGAGAACTCAGATGGGCTACTCCCGCTCTCCTTCCTCCTGCCCTGACCCACGCAGTTTGGCAAGCTCAGGCTTCCTGCTGGCCTGGGATTGCAGCCACAGGACAGTGAAGCCAGGCAGGGCTCCCCTGCAGGTCACTTGGCAGGAGGAGGAAGGGGTAAGGTCTCTTAGCTATCTGTCGTTGAGAAAGAGCGGAAACTGAAGACACAAGTCTTGATCACCTAGAGGTGTGTTTTCTCCTCATAAGATGACCCCGTTGCCTGCAGCCTGCCATGAGGGCTAGTCAGAGGATCCTCTGGCTTACCTGGCTCTCTAGGGCTGGGTGTGCTCCTGCGTTCCTGGCTTTCTCTAGTCTGTAGAGATAGTTCTTGCTATAAAAAAGTGCTCCTTTGTGAAATGCCCACTTGTTGCTTCTCTTTGCAATACCATAAAAGCCCATTGGCCCTTCACATAGGTACTTCAAATAACTTTACCAGGCTCTGCAGACTACATTTCCTCCTGTTCTTCACCTCCCCTTTCCCGCATTTGTTTTCTAAGACCCCTCACCATAATAAAGTCACACAGCCTGGGTTCAAATTCTAGTGCCACCACTCCCCAACATTATAAGCTTAGGAAAATCACTAAAGCCCACTGAATTTCAGTTTCCACACCTATAAAATGGGCCTAATATAGAAGTCAGCTCATAGGGTTAATATGAGAACTATCTCAACACACACTAAGCAGTAACGAATATTGTAACCTTAGAAATCTTTGCTGAAAGCAAACTTGTACATCCATGTGTCTTTTGCATTCTCTGATTGCCAATGAGATTGAATTTTTTTCAATTACTAGTCATTTATATTTCCTTTTACTGAATTGTCTATTCTCCGAATTATCTTCTATGCTCATTTGTCTTTGAAGTCTTAATTTCTTATTAATTTATACTATTGCTTTCCAAGTAAGAATAACACTTTGTCTTGGGTGCCAGGGGTGGCTCAGTCAGTTAAGTGTCTGCCTTCAGCTCAGGTCATGATCTCAGGGTCCTGGGATCCAGCCCCGCATTGTAGGGCCCCCTGTTCATCAGGGAGTCTGCTTTTCTCTCTCCTTCTGCCCACCCCCCAACTCTGCTCTCTTTCTCAAATAAATAAATAAATATTGTTTAAAAAAAGAGTAACACTTTGTCTTTTATATTTTTTGCAAATAAGTTTGACAAAAGAGGTTATGTTGTCAAATCCTTGACTTTCTTCCATTGTTTCAACATCGTTAAATTCTTCCACCCTCACAGATCAATAATATCTGCTCATATTTTCTTTAGTTTTTAGGTTGTTTAACTTCTTTGTTCTTTCATTATGTTTATTTTTATTTATTTATTTATTTTTTTGTTCTTTTATTATGTTTAAATTCTTCTATATGCGGGACACCTGGGTAGCTCAGCGGTTGAGCATCTCCCTCTGGCTCAGGGCCTGATCCCACGTCTGGGGATTGAGTCCCACATCAAGTCCCGCATTGGGCTCCCTGCAAGGAGCCTGCTTCTCCCACTGCCTATGTCTCTGCCTCTCTCTGTGTGTCTCTCATGAATAAATAAATAAATAAATAAATATTTTTAAAAATTATTCTATATGCTCTTTTAGGGAATGGTTTGAAAATCCAACCCTCTCTCCCTCAACAGCAGTCCATGCTTCCCAATACTTATTGCCAATCACTATCCTTTTGCCATTGGGTTTCTCATATACATTCTTGTATGTATTGCAGACAGACTCTGAACTTTGTATTCTATTCCACTGAGATTTCTATCTTGCTGCCAATGCCATTTGGTTTTAATTGTTATTGCCTTTTTCATGCATTATTACAACAGAGGAGCAAAAATCTTCAGTTGTCCTGGGTCCTGGGATCAGCCCCAAGTCAGGCTCCCTGCTCGGCAGAGGAACCTGCTTCTCCTTCTCCCTCTGCTGCTTCCCCCCACTCCTGCTCGCTCTTGCTCTCCCTCTCTCTCTCAAATAAATAAATAGAATCTTAAAAAAAGATGAGTTCAACAAAAGAAGTATAAAACATGTACACTGGAAACTATAAAATATCAGTGAAAGAAATCAACAAAGACCTAAATAAATGGAAAGACATTCCATGTTCATAGATGGAAGGCAATATTGTTAAGATGGTAATACTCCTCCAATTGATCTACAGATTCAACACATTCCCCAACAAAATCTCAGTTGCTGTTTTTGCAGAAATTGACAAGTTGGTCTTTAAAATCATATGGAAATGCAAGGTAGGGCAGCCCGGGTGGCTCAGCAGTTTAGCGCCGCCTTCAGTCCAGGGCATGATCCTGGGGACCGGAGATCAGGGTCCCATGTCGGGCTCCCTGCGTGGAGCCTGCTTCTCCCTCTGCCTGTGTCTGTGCCCCTCTCTCTCTCTCTCTGTGTCTCTCATGAATAAATTTTAAAAATCTTTAAAAAAAAAAAAGGAAATGCAAGGAATACAGAATTGCCAAATATCTTGAAAAAGAAGAAAGACCTGAGGGACTCATACTTCCTGATTTCAAAACTTAACTACAAATCAAGATAGTATGATACTGGCATAAGGATAGACATAATAGAGCAGTGGAATAGAACTGAGAGTCCAGAAATAAACCCTTATCTTTATGGCCAATTCATTTTCAACAAAGGTGCCAAGACCATTCAATGATCCTTTCCAACAATTGGTGTTGGGACAGCTAGAAATTCACATGCACAAGAATTAAGTTAACTCTTCCTTACATCATACACAAAAATTAACTCAAAATAGATCATAGACCTAAATAGAAGTACTAAAACAATAAAACTCTCAGAAGAAAGGGAGTAAATCTTCATGACCTTGGGTTAGGGGAAGCCTTCTTAGATAGAACACCAAAACCATAAGCAACCTAAGAAAAAAATAGATAAACCAGACTGCATCAAAAGAGAAGCTTTTGTGCTCCAAAGAACACCATTAAGAAAGTAAAAAGGCTGGGGATCCCTGGGTGGCTCAGTGGTTTCGCACCTGCGTTTGGCCCAGAGCATGATCCTGGAGTCCCAGGATTGAGTTCCGCATGGGGCTCCCCGCAGGGAACCTGCTTCTCCCTCTGCTTGTGTCTCTGCCTCTCTCTGTGTGTCTCTCATAAATAAATAAAATAAAATTTAAAAAGTAAAAAGGCAATTTGCAGGATGAGAGAAAATATTTGTAAATCATACATCTAATAAGAGACTAGTATCCAGAATATATAAAGAAATCTTACAATTCAACAATAGAAAGGTAACTCAATCTTTTTTTTAAAAAGGGCAAATGAGGGATCCCTGGGTGGCGCAGCGGTTTGGCGCCTGCCTTTGGCCCAGGGCGCGATCCTGGAGATCCAGGATCGAATCCCACGTCAGGCTCCCAGTGCATGGAGCCTGCTTCTCCCTCTGCCTGTGTCTCTGCCTCTCTCTCTCTCACTGTGTGCCTATCATGAATAAATAAAAATTAAAAAAAAATAAAAATAAAAAAATAAATAAAAAGGGCAAATGAGTTTGAATAGATAGTTCCTAAAGAAAATGGACAAATAGCCAATATGCACATGAAAAGAAAACATGAGCCATCAGGAAAAGTAAATCAAAACTGCAACGAGACACCACTTTATACCCACTAGAATGGATATAACAAAAAATAAATAAATAAATAAAAGTTATCAGGATGGAGACATTAGAGGCCTCATACACTGCTGGTAGGAATGTAAAACGGTGCAGCTGGTTTGCAAAACAGTTTGGCAGTTCCTCAAATTGTTAAATATGGGAGTTACCATATGACCCAAAAATTTCATCAGAATAGAAATATATAGACATACACCCAAGAGAAATGAAAACAGGCATCCACATAAAAAGTTCATTCCTGAATTCCTGCCCCAAACCTAAAAACCAATCATTGGCTATATGTCTCCCATCTCAGAGGAAGAGGTGTTTCCATGTGCTTAATTTCCCTCTCTTGCCTTGAGGCAGTCCAGTTTCCAGTCCATCTCCCCCTTCATTTCAGGATTTCTCATCCATGGGCTCCTTTCGCACATCATATAAATATGCTTAAGTCCCTCCCAAGGAAAACAGAGAAAATGTCAAACTCCCTCTCACTATCAGCCTATGCCATGTCCTCCTCTCCATCAGGGTTCCTGAAGAGGATTTACCCTCCTGGTCTCTATCCCCGTACTTCCCCATTCACACCCCAAAGCCTGGCTCCCAGTGCTCCCACCCATTCATAATTGCCAAATCCCAAGGCCCTCCCTTAGTCCTTACCTTCTTGACCTCTCTTTGGCATTCAGTAGTTAACCACTGCCTTCTCCAAATTCCTTCAACCCTCCCACTCTGCCTCAGGCTCCATTCTTCATGCTTTTGCTCCTGCCTCTCCTTCAACCCACTACCTCTGGATCTCCTTCAAGGGCTTCTCCTCCCCCATTTCTTAATATTGGTTTATTTTTCAGCCCTCTTCCCTTTTCCCTCTTCAGACTCTCCCTGGAGAGTCACCTTTACACACATGGTTTTATCCACCCTATATGTGTTTCCAACTCCTGCATGTCTACCTCCAGACCAATCGTTCTTCTTGAACCCCAGATCCACACTTCCAACTGCCAGGCAACATCTATAGATGCTTCAAACTCAACAAGTTAATATGAGTTTGCTTAGGCTGCCCTAACAAAAATGCGACAAGACTGGGTGGCTTAAACAACACAAACTTTTTTTCTCACAGTTCTGGAGGCCTGAAGTCCAAGGTCACGGTGCTGACAAGTTGGTTCTTCCAAGGCCTCTCTTCTTGGCTTATGAGTGGCTATTTTCTTGTGGCATTCTCACATGGATATCTCTTGGTCTATGTGTTATCTGTGTCCTAATCTTCTGTTCTTATAAAGGACACCAGCCACTTTGGATTTGGTAGGACCCATCCATGTGACTGCTTTTTACCTTAATTACCTTTGTAAAGGCCCTATCTCCAAATACAGTCATAATCTGAGGTATTGGGAGTTGAGGACTTCAACACAGAAACTTGTGAGGAACACAATTCAGCCCACGACAAAGTTAAAAGTTGAAGTCTTCCCCACCTTCAGCAGCTCCTTCTGTAGTCCCTCTCGGTGAACCCCTCAACACCCTAACCAGAAACCTAGAAGGCTCTCACCAAACCTAGAGGCTTCAGAGGGCATTTGCCTTTTGCCTGCTTCCCAGATACCATACTGAAAGAAAGCCATCAAAGACTACTAGGATTGTCAGAAAAGCCTTAGAAGCCAACTTGAGAAGCTTCTACTGGCCAGAGGTACAACAAATAGAGCACAGTCAAGGATAACAATCAATGGATTGAAATATATTAAATATACTTAAAACCATGATTTCATAATGATGTTTTAAAGTTAAATTTCTCATCACTAGAAGATGCTAAGAAAATTTGTTTGGAGATACTAGCACAGCTACTCATATACCTTTGACAGAAGAATGGTCCTCCTCTGTCAGGGAAGGTCATCCTATTCTACTGAGTGACCAAGTGCACAGCTTCAGGAGGCACACACATGGAGTGCTCAGGGAGAAAGGAGACACCCATCTAACTGGCCAGATTAGACAAATCTACCCTGGTGATCAATAGGGTGACATATGTTGTGTTATTTTGAAAACTACTAAATAAAGAGAAAGAATCCTGCCTCTTCTATAGGAACCGTAACACTAGATAACAAAATAGTAAATGAGAAGACTCTCTTTATAGAAGCATTCCAGCAAATGAATGAAAAAGAAATGATTGAACTGGAGTATCACCACATCCAGTCCCTAATGAATAAATAGATCTAGGCAGTGATTATCAATGGCTGCTGAATCACACCAAAAGAGATAACCAGGAATTATGTGCCTCCTAATAGAAGAACACACCACCAACTATGAAGTAGTCTTGCCCAAAAAATCTAGCCAGAATCTGATCAAGCCTCTTTATAGGAACTATATGGACAGAGAAAAATGTAAACAACTCAGAGATAAAATCAGCAAAATCCAGGCTATGGGAAACCACAGTATAAACAACCCAGTTTTTCCAAAAAGAACAATGCAAGGAAAAAAGAGTTAGAAGAAGAACCTAGAAATAAGAAAAATACATTTAAAAAAATAAGTTAACATGGGGTGCCTGGGTGGCTCAGTCCATTAAGCATCCAGCTCTTGGTTTCAGCTCAAGTCATGATCTCCAGATTGTGAGATCAAGCCTTGTGTGGGTCTCCACACTTAACATAAAGTCTCCTTGTCCCTTTCCCTCTGATCCTCCCCCTGTTCTCTCTCTCTCTCTCTCAAAAATAAAAATAAAATCTTAAAAAAAAATAAGGAAACACACCAATAGCAATGACCACATCTACCACCCAGATCATGGTTTCTAAGTCGCATTCTTTGGGAAAAGAACCAGACTACTTTGAGAAATGATTCCAGGAATAGGGCAAATAAAAATCATGAAGGTGGTACAGGAATGAGAACAGTTTGCTTATTTCAGATGACTAAAACCAAGGCAGAGTTTTGCTCTAGGTCCTGCTTGCTCCTATAACTTGAAAATGGCCTAGCAGGAATGAAGCCTCTTACCACTTTGGTCTCCTGCTAGAGAAATTTCTAAGTTGCATTCCTAGCTTCTGGTAGCTAGAGAGGACAGACTAGACAGTAGGAATTTGGATGTGGACACGACATCGCCTATTTAGAGTCATAGAAGATGTGGGAAAGAAGGAGGAAACAAAACAGCACAGAGATGGCTGGGGCATGATAATAAGCCTTCAATTTAGTCTGGGATGCCGATGGCTCGAAATTTTGTTTTACATTTTGGTATAGTATCAGATTTACAGAAAAGTTGCAAAGATAGTACAGAGAGTTCCCAGTACATCCTTCATCTAGCTTCCATTAATGTCAACATTTTACAGATACATTTATCCAAACTAGAAACCAACAATATCATTAACTAGACTACAAACTTGTTTCAGATTACGCCAATTTTTCCATTAACATATTTTTTTTCTTTCCAGCTTCCAATCTAGGATCCCACACTGCATTTGGTCATCAAGTTTCATCAGTCTCCTCTCATCTGTGATGTTAACTTGATAACAATTCATTAAAGGGTACATTTGCTCTATTTGATTTCCAGAATTTATGTTATATTTAACAATAACAAATTAAAAATAAAACAAAATTGTAATGGTTTCTTATTGCTTTCAGAATAAGGGCAGCCATCCACAGCCTGGCCAGCAAGACCCACCTCTACAGCCTCTCCTTGCTTCACAGTGGTCTAGTCAAAGCTGACCTTCTTCCAGTCTCTTGTATTTTACCTTGCTCCCTTCTGACACAGGGCCATTGCACCTGCTGTTTCTTCTGCCTGGTACACTCTCCTCTCCTCTTTGCCTAGGTAGCTTCTACTCCTCTGTTGATATCATTCCAGCATCCCTCCATCAGTGCAGCCTTGCCTGGCGTCCCTAGCTGAGTAGAATCTCCTTACCACAGGCTCTCATTAGTGCCCACAGGGGCAATGCTCCACTGGTTTGGGTGGCTATTTTGCTTTTATGTCTCTCTCCCTGCTTGACTATAAGGTCCATGAGAGCAGGGACCATATTGTCTAATTCATCTCTATCCTTGGCTTCCTCCACAGTGCCTGGCATGTAGTGGGTACTCAAAATATTTGTTGATTTCAGAAATTAACAAAAAGCATAAAACATGTCCAAAAGGTAGGGGAGAAAAGGAGAGAGGAAAAAGGAATTACCACAGTATTTGTAGCTTACTCATTGCTTTTTCATGGAGATGGAGATGAAAGCCAATAGATGGTAGTTGTGTGTGAAGTTGCCATTAAAAACTTCTTAGGAGGGTAGATCCCTGTAAATCAGAAGATGATCCTATCATTTTTGCTGGGTACTTGGAGGAGTTCCAGATGAAGAATTTTGGCCTAGGAGTTGAGTTTTTGAGGAGACCTGGAGAACCTGAATTGCTGTGTAGAGTGAGAATTTCAAGTTTCCCAGAGTCATCTACCAATCCAGGGGGGGAAGGGCAGGTAGGAGAGATCTGAGGGGATGGCAAAGTAAGCAAAATTGTAAGAGGCATGCGCTTTTAAGCCTTACTTGTGTTATTAATTTATAATTTTAGTGCGTTATGAGCAGATGACATGACTGGTACGTAATGGATTCTGTGAAATGTATTACAGCTTCTTTTATAGCCAATGTAAATGTTCTTCCCATGCTCAAAAAAAATATGATTTCTCTCTTGGGTGTGGAGTTCCATTATCCCTAATACATCAAATGTATTACTTGTATTTTTAGATCTTCAGTATCTCTACTTTTTGTCCGCTTGTTCTCTTGGTTTCTGAGAGGAGTGACTGCAGTTATATAGGCTTAAGGATATTTATTTAAGGGCAGCCTGGGTGGCTCAGAGGTTTAGCGCCTGTCTTCAGCCCAGGGCGTGATCCTGGAGTCCTGGGATCAAGTTCCATGTCGGGCTCCCTACATGGAGCCTGCTTCTCCCTTTGCCTGAGTCTCTGCCTCTCTGTCTCTCTCTGTGTCTCTTATGAATAAATAAATAAGATTTTTTTTAAAAAGGATATTTATTTAAAAGTAAAAAGATGAAGATTAATATTTAAAAGTTATATATTTTTCAAATTGTTGGGGGTAGGGAGACACAATAAAGAAAACAGACCAGGAAGCAAATGATGGAAAGCAGCAAGGGCATATTTTAAAACAATCTGAAATTATAAAAGGTGACAAGAGAATATCTATCTTTATAACAATAACTAAATGGGAGAAATTTGTCAACTCAAAATATTTTCAGATATGGTTTAAAATGCAAAAATACACCATCAATAAAAGATATACGTAAAACAAAGTTGTTCAAGGGGTTTGAGAGTAGAAGAAATGAAAATCTCAGTGAGTTTTTAAACTTGACATTATTGACTCTAAAGTAGATCCAAAAGAGTAGATGTAGAGTAACAAGTATTTGCTAAGTGCCTACTAGGTACCAGGTACATGTTACAAAACTGCAATGATTAAAACAATGTAGGGTAGAGCCAGAAGCAGGCAGACAGTCAGCAAGGACAGAATAGAGTCTGGAAACAGTCTTACACTAGTAAGAATTTAATCTATTATCAAGATAGTATTTCAAATATGTGGGAAAAGGACAACCTTAATTTTCATCTGTAAAAAACAATAGTAATAAGGGTGCCTTGACTGGGTCAGTCAGTAGAGCATGCAACTCTTGACGGTGGGGTTTTGAGTTCGAACCCCACACTGGGTGTAGAGATTACTTAAAAATAAATAAATAAATAAACTTTAAAAAAATCATAGTAATAAATATTAAATACAAAGTTCGAGTTGCAGCTCATAAAACAATGATGCCTATAGATTAAAGATCTAGACATAAAAACCTCACTCAAGCAATAGAATAAAATATAGTAATTTTTTTTTAAATATCCAGAGCTCTACCTGAACTGCTCAAAGAATTTGAATTTGAACAGTTCACAGAGGAAAAACAAGGGGCAATTAAACGTATGAAAGAATGCTTAAGGGCAGCCCCAGTGGCGTGGCGCAGTAGTTTGGCGCCGCCTGCAGCCCGGGGCGTGATCCTGGAGACCCACGATCGAGTCCCACATCAGGCTCCCTGCGTGGAGCCTGCTTCTCTGTATCTGCTTCTGTGTCTGTCTCTGTGTCTGTCTCTGCTTCTCTGTGTCTGCGTGGAGCCTGCTTCTCTGTGCCTGTGTCTCTGCCCCCCCACCATGAATAAATCAATCAATCAATCAATCAATCAATCAATCTTAAAAGAAAGAATGCTTAAGCTTACCAGTCTTTTAAAACTACAAATTAGCACAATGGTGGTATCCAGCGTAGGGGAGTCAAAGGACACCCTTGGTCTGAGTATGAACTGGTACAGCCTTTTTGAAGATCAATTTAGCAGTATCTATCAACAAATTAAAATGGGTCATCCTTTTAGTCTGGCGGTTCCATTTCTAGGAATTGACCCTGTGGAAATCCCTCTGCAAGTGTTCAGAGATCAAAGATGTTCATTCTGGATGATTTAAAACAGCACACCACTTGGCATAGAGCCCAACTATCCATTAACAGAGACAAAGAGGTTACAGCACATCAGAGAAGGCCAGGAACTCTGCTTCCTCTGCTGAGAAAGGGGAGCTAAGTGTTCAGCTTCCCTCACCCTGGGCCCAGTGCTGAGGGAAAACTTTTCCTCTGCAGAGACCTTGGCATCAGAGTCCCCAGGGGACTCAGGCCATCAGTCCCCAAGCAGAAGGAGCTGTGGTCTCCAAGCACTGGGGTTTCTTTGTGTTCTTGGACGTCATCTCTGCTGACTGACTGACTTCACATTTATTTTGAAAAAGGTACTTAAGGCTTGGGCCTTCTGCTTCAGCAAATTATAAAGATATATCCAACATCCTATTTTAAATACAAAGATTCAAAATAAATAATAAATAAATAAATAAATACAAAGATTCAAAACAGTAAGGAGCTCTGCATATTTTAAATTATTGGGGATGGAGGGGGAGAAAGTATCTTTATAAATGGTTTCTCTCCATTCATTTTTTTTTAAGACGTTATTTATTTATATGACAGAGAGAGAGCACAAGCAGGAGGAGTGGCAGGCAGAGGAAGAGGTTGAAGCAGACTCTCCATGGAGCAAGGGATGCAGGGATCCATCCCAGGACCCTGGGATCATGACCTGAGACAGAGGCAAATGCTTAACCAACTGAGCCACCCAAGCGCCCCCCTTTCATTTATTTATTGACACAGCAAATGTGGGGACAGACAGACACAGCCTCTCAAGAAGCTCCTCCCATTAACCACATAGTACCAAAAATATAAAACTGTAAATGACAATAAGCACTGTGAAGGAGAGTATAGGATTATGGGAGTCCATAGTATATGGTTGTATGTAGGGAACTATACAGGGAATAATAGGGGAACTTCATTTCAGTTGGGAGGTCAGGGAAGGTTTTCCCAAGGAAATTACATTAGGCAAGACCAGAGAGAGATGAGAGTGGAAAAAGAATCCCACAAGAGTTTGCATAAAGAAGGAAGGGTTTGTGCAAAGGCCCAAGACAGGCAAACAGCTGGGAGTGTTTATGCCATTATGAGTATTAAGGCTGGTGTGGCCTGAGCATTGAGTGGATGGCAAGAGGAAAAGGCAAAAGCTCCCCTTCCAGATCTCTGGGCCACTTTAATGACTTGCAATTTCTTTTTTCTTTCTTTCTTTCTTTCTTTTCTTTTCTTTTTTTCTTTTTTTTTCTTTTCTTTCTTTCTTTCTTTTCTTTCTTTCTTTCTTTCTTTTCTTTTTCTTTCTTTCTTTCTTTCTTTCTTTCTTTCTTTCTTTTTCTTTCTTTCTTACCTGCAATTTTCTACTAAGGCAATGCAAAACTATGTGTGGATTAGGAAGATGTTTCTTTTTAACAAATAAATATTTATACCAGCCATATTTTGGGCAAGGGAGTGGTTATGCCCTGGTCAAAGCCATTACCCTGAGGCAAATTTCTCCTTCAGAAGGGGGACCCCTGAGAGGTCTCTACTGGAGGGGCCGAGGAGCCTTTGCAGGCTCTTTCCTGAGGCTGTGCACAAGCTACAGTCCAGATGCTGGGAGGTGCACTGACTGGGGTGTTCTTGGGTGGGGAACTAACCATAAGGGATGCCGCAAGTGGGTAGGTTTCTGGAAAGCTGTGAGTCTGTCCGGAAGGGGCCATGGCCAGAGTTAGGAGGATTGACTTTAGCATCTGACCTGAGATGGGCCAGGCAGTCATGGCATTGGGAGTCCGCTGTCAGTCTCATCTTCGTGAGGGATAGGAGAGGAGTGCCCAGAGAGGAGCTGAAGTGGAGGCACTTGACTATTTTTTTTTTTTTTTGGCACTTGGCTTTGAGTACTAGAACATTCTAATATCTACTTTAAAATTTTTCTTTTTTGGGGGGACACCTGGGTAGCTCAGCGGTTAAACGCATCTGCCTTCAACTCAGGGTTGTGGTCCCCGGAGTACTGGGATGGAGTCACATCGGGTTCCCTGCATGGAGCCTGCTTCTCCTTCTGCCTGTGTCTCTGCCTCTCTCTTTCTGTGTCTCTCATGAATAAATAAATAAATAAAATATTTTAAAAAGATAAAAATAAAATAAAATTTTCTTTTTTGTGCCTTGTAATTCACCCAAGACCTCAGTGAAGTTTGCCAACCTTTCACCTGCACTGAAGTGACTCACCAAAAGGGTCTGTGTTCACATCTCAGACTTAAGAACAGCTTTCTTAAGTGGCCCCCTCCTGCCTCTCTTCTGAGGCCTCCAAGACTCTAACAGCACCTTTCAAGAGCCAGTAGTCATGCTGGAACCCCAGGAGGTAATGGGTCAGTTCATGGTAAAGTGAAAAAAACAACCCAGGTGTGAAAGGGACAGACTCCCCCACTCTTTCTATTCTAGAAAGGCCAGAAGGTTGACAGACAAAATGAGTCCCCGCGATAACGTGGGCAAGGGCTTTTCAGTTGCCAAATAAGCTAAGTGACACAGGATGAACAAATTGGGCAGCTTCATAATGGACCCCTCTTTCCTCCTTGACCTTCTCAAAAAGGAGATAGCAATAATCTAATGAGGAAGATGCCACATTCAGGGCCAGGTCCTCACATGCAGAAAGCTATGGTAACCATTCTAAAATAGGAGGCACAAACTCTCATATGCCTATAGGAGCCAGGCAGACACAGAGAAGCAAGCAGATCACCGGAAGACAGCGAAGCTGATGGAACATGACCCAGTTCAAGGCAATTACTATTATGTTGATAGGGAGATCTAGGCTGCCTAATTTTCCCATTTAAGGAAAAAACAAAAACAAAAACAAAAACAAAAAAAAAACCATGGGGATCCCTGGGTGGCTCAGTGGTTTAGCGCCTGCCTTTGGCCCAGGGCCTGATCCTGGAGTCCCGGGATTGAGTCCCACATCAGGCTCCCTGAATGGAGCCTGCTTCTCCCTCTGCCTGTGTCTCTGCCTCTCTCTCTGTCTCTCATGAATAAATAACTAAAATCTTAAAAAATAATAAAATTAAATTTTAAAAACCCCACATAAATCCAGATATAATGTGAAATTTAAAAGTTTATGTTTTTGCAACTAATTCAAAATTTATAAAATATATACCAAATCTGTTTAAGGTTGGATATTATATAGTTTCCTATGGCTCTGTAACAAATTACCACAAACTTAGTGACCTGAAGCAGAACAAAGGTATTCCCATACTGTTCTGGAAGCCAAAAGTCTACCATCAGTTTTACTGGGCTAAAGTCAGGGGGTCGCCAGGGCCACATTCCTTCCGGAGGTTCTAGGGGAGAATCTGTTTTGTTGCATTTCCAGGCTTCTGGAGGAAGTTCCATGGCTCATGACCCCTTCTTCAGCCTCTTGCTTCCGTATTCTCATCTCTTACCTCTGTGTCAAATTCCTCTCTACCTGCATTTTACAAAGGCACTTCTGATTACATGGAGGGCCTACCTACCTGAATAATCCAGAGAACCTTCCCATTTCAAGACCCTTAACTTAATCATATCTGCAAAGTCTCTTTTGCCATGTAAGATTATACTCACAGGTTCCAGGGATTTAAGATCTGAATATCTCTGGAGCCATTATTCAGCCCATCACAGGATCATAGTTGGATATAGCCCTCAGATTTGAACCTATCACTGATTTTCCCACAGTTAGAATAAAATATTCCTAAATTATTCCAATACTCTGGTTCCTGAACCTATTACCTTTTTTTAAACAGCCTTATTAGAGTTTAATGTATATACCATGAAATAGCATATTCACTCATAGCAAGTATACAATTCAATTATTTTTAGTAAATTTATGGAGTTGTGCAATTATCACAATAATCCAGATTTAGAACATTTCCATCACCCCAAAAAGTTCCTTTGTGCTCATTTGCAATCAGTCCCTATCCCCAGATCCAGAACAGGCAATCACTGATCTACTTCTATCTATATAGATTTTCCCTTTCTTTCTGTATACTTCATATAAATGGGTTCACACAATATATAGTCTTTTGTGCCTAGCTTTCATTTAGTATAAGGTTTTTGAGGTTCATCTATGTCATGTGTGTATCAGTACTCAGTAATTAATCCTTTTTATTGCTAAGTAGTTCTCCACTGTGATTATACCACATCTGGTTTATCCATTAACCTATTGATGGGCATTTGGATTGATTCCTGGTTTTGGTATAATGAATAATGCTGTTATGAATATTCATGTACAAGTTTTTGTGTGGACATGTTTTTATTTCTCTCAATAGATACCTAGGAATGGAATTGCTAGGTCAAAGGGTAGGTTTATTTTTAACTTTTTCAGAAACTGACAAACTGTTCTCCAAAGTGGCTGTACCATTTTACACTCCTATCAGGAATGTATGAGTGATCCAGTTTCTCCCCATCCTTGCCAGCACTTGTATAGAATATCTTTTTCCCATTGAATTTCCTTGGCAACTCCGCCAAAAATAAATTGACATTACATGTGAGGGCTTAATTCTGACTCTCAATTCTCATCCATTGGTCTATATGTCCATCTTTCTACCCATACTACATTGTTTCAATCACTGTAGTTTTGTAGTAAGTTTTGAATTTAGAAAGCATGAGTCCTCCAAATTTGTTCTTTTTCAAGAATGTTTTGGCTATTCTGGATCCTTTGCATTTCCACATTATTATGGAATTAGTTTGTCAGTTTCTACACAAAAGGCAGCTGGGACTTGGATAAGGATTGCATTAAATTTGTAGATAAGGGGAACCTAGGTGGCTCAGTGGCTGAACATCTGCCTTTGGCTCAGGTTGTGATCCCGGGGTCTTGGGATCCAGTCCTGCATGGGGCTCCCCACAGGGAGCCTGTTTCTCCCTCTGCCTATGTCTCTGCCTCTCTGTGTCTCTCATGAATACATAAATAAAATCTTTTTTAAAAATTTGTAGATCAATATGGGCAGTATTACCATTTTAACCATAGTAATTTTTTGTGGATTTCTTAGGATTTTCCATATATAGGACATGTCTTCTGTGAATACATTTTTATTTATTTTCCAATGTGAATGCCTTTTTTTTTTTCAGCTTTGTCACACTGTCTAAAACCTCCAGTATGATATTGACTAAAAGTGGCAAGAGCAGACATCCTTGCCTTGTCCCTATGGGGAAACATTCAGTCTTTCACCCTTAGATATAATGTTGACTGTAGGTCTTGGTTAAATACACTTTATCGAGTTGAGAAAGTCGTCTTTCATTCCTAGCCTAAGAGCTTTCATCATTAATGGAGGTTAGATTCTGTTGAATGTTTTTTCTACATCTATTGAGGTGATCATATGGGTTTTGTCCCTTATTTTACCAATATGGTGATTTACCTTACTTGATTTTCAGATGTTAAATTGACCTTGTTCTCTCGGGATAAAGACTACTTGGTCATGATATATAATTCTATTCATACATTGCTTAATTTTATTTGCTAATATTGTGTTTAGGGTTTTTGTATCTATGTTTATGAAGAACATACAGTTTCATACAGTGAGTTGTGAAGTATTCCCTCTCTTCTACTTTATAAAATAATTTATGAAAGATGGGTACTATATCATCTTTAAATATCTGATAGAATTCACCAGTGAAATATTATTCTGGGAATGAGATTTTTTTTCAAGGCACTTAAGCAATTTTTTAAAGATTTATTTATTTATTCATGAGAGACACAAAGAGAGAGGCAGAGACATGTTGTTCTTGCTGTTGTTGTTTAGACAACAGAAAATTTTACCAATGTATCGAATCACTCTTACTCTATATAATTTCTTGCAAAGTTTCCTGGATTTGTGTCTCTCCTTATTTGCATATTGCCTCCAAAATGTTTTAAACTGTTTTTTACTATGAAGTTTCCAAACTTCCAGAAAAGTAGAAGCAACAGTACAATGAACAGCAGTATATTCCTCCACTGAGATGTAACAATTGTTAACATCTTTTGAACAGTTTGCTTTATATATTAGGTTAAACCATCTGAAATCATTCCATTTAACTTTTCATGTGGGCTTACTTTCTGGTCCCCCAGAGATGTTTTTCAGTATGGCTCTTTTTATTGCGAGTATTTTGAAGCCTGGCTGCCTAAGAATTTTTTTCACATTTGACTGACACCCTGGCTGGATGTAAAATTGTAAATTTAAATTTATTTTCTTTTAGTATTTAAGAAATATTATCCCACTATCTTCTTACACCTAATGTTGCTGCTGAGAGATTTAATATCAATCTAATACTTTTAGAGCTTCCGGTGTTTTTAGATTTTACCACCCAGTATTTTGTGTGAATTTTCCCTCTCTCCTTTATTTTCCACTCTACAGCCTTTTCAGTCTGAGGTCATTCATCCTTTTTTACTTTTTATTTTTTAATTTTTAAAATTTTATTTATTTATTTGATCATTCATTCTTTTTAAACCTGAAATATATGTGTCTATTGTTTCTTCAAGTATACTCTTCAATCCCTTTTCTTTTTTTTCCTTCTGATTTCCTGCTATGGATGTGGGCATTCTACCTCTACCTTCCTTATCGCCTAACTTTTATTTTTTATCTCCTTGTCTTTAAAGAGTCCTGCTTGGAAAAAAAAAAAAAAAGTCCTTCTTGGAGTGTTTCTCAAAATGATAATCTTGAAATAATTTATTTTTCATCTGTTATATATCTCACTTGTTGTGTTCTTGAAATACAACTAGTATCTTTTTCATACTTAATATTTTCACTTGGTTCTTTTAAACTTTTTCTTGTTTTTGTTTTACACTGCTAATATTACTTTTGTATATTTATAGACCTGCTGTGAAATCCTTGGTCCATGTGTACTAATACTCCTGATTCCATCCTCCTGTTTCTGATGCTACGCATGGTGCATTTCAGTTTTCTTCTGGTTTAATTTTCTGCTTTGAGCATCCTACTGTTTAGGTTTGTGAGCCCAATTTCCCTGAGGGTATTGTCTGCTCTGCTCCATATTGCCTTTTGGGGATGGACAGAGGCCACTCGGTATCTAGTAGGCTGTCAAGTTCAAGGAGAGAAAAGAGACTCAGATCTTGAGTGGGGCACCCCAGGCATCACATAATCACATGGCATCACTTCTGCTTGTCTACACCTGGCCAAAAATTCCTTGAGTCTTGGTTTTATTTTCCACCCTGTGCTGCAAGGAAGCTGCCTCCAGTGATTGAAAGGGCCAACCTGGGGATTTAGAGGGTGAAAGGTGAAGGAGTGAGGATATACTAAAAAACAGTTGTTCCCCTAATTTATCCACTCTGGACCCTGACAGGGCTTTTGTGCTGCTCTGAGTTCATCATCACGGACACCCTGACCAGTGGCTTGAACCACTGCCTCTGCAGCTCTGCAGTGAAAGGCAAGCAATGTCTGTCCAATACAAAGGTGTGGGGAGAAACAAAAGCAGAAAGTCCATCACTTTTCTTTTATCCTTATGATTACTGTCACCTCTGCCTCAGGCTGCAACTACTATGCACACACACACACACATACCACAAGCACATGCCATCTAGTTCTAAACGGTCGTTTAGCTCCCCAGATCTTTCTTCTTTGTTGTTGTTATTTCCTGGACTTCTCATTGCCCTCTATAATTCCTCCTGTTTTTAGTTTGGGGAGGAAACCAGCAGCCCAAGTGAATTCTCATCTTGGCAAGAGCTGGAACAGCCAAGAGATGCCTATTAATCAAATCAAAGGAGAGATAAACTAGACTATTGGATAGATAAGGAAGAGAATTGACTTGGCCAAGAGATACATATTTGGGAGTCATGAGGACATATATGGTTTTTCAAGGCATGAGCCTGGATGACATCCCCTGGGGAAGGATTGTAGGTATAGGAAGTACCTTTTGAAAAATACACTCCTTACTGTAAATGAAAATTTAGATCTTGTTTGTATATCAATCTCTTATCAGTTTGGTCAGTATGAATCAGTCCTGGTGAGACTACTCACTCTGGGGACCCCACAACATTCAGGTGTCTGGTCCAGCAAATCTAAAACTCGGACTCTGACCTATAGAGTCTCCATGGATATGCACCATCTCCTGTTCCCACCAGACTCCCTCTGTTAATACTTGCTGTATCATTTTAACTTCCTGAGATAATGTGAGGAGCAGAAAAAGTGGTGCTTATGAAAAAGTTTTGGCAAGTCATAAGTTCTGAACAACTGTAAAATACCTAATCATTCTGTCATGGTCCCTCTCTCTCTCTCTGAGCGGGCAAAGAGGTGTTTACATCATCACAAGACACTCAAGGACTTGGGAAATAGCCCATGCATAAGCCCAGTATGAAGATCTATGAGTCAGGTGACAACAGATCCTGAGACAGAGGAAGGAACACTACTGGTGTGTTGTAACTGCCCGGAAGCTCAGGCTGTCTCCAGCTCAGCCAGGAAGTTAACCAAAGGGCGAGTGAAGGCATTGGGAAAGGAGAATATGCAACCAAAGACCAATGAGTAGGGAGGCCAGAGTCAAAAGCCTCAAAAAGCAGAGACCTGGTAGGAAAGGGAGGACACTCCAATTCTTAGTATCTTCTAACACTCATAAACCCTCACTGTTCTGTGATGTCCTAAACAGGCTTTGTCCCCCAACCCACTCCATCAAGCCATAGCTGAGCTTTGATCATGACCAAAACCATCCCACTGTGGAAATCACAACCTCCGAAGATCCTACTTTCTGACCACGACCTCCTACCCTTCCAATTTTTATACCCTTAGTCTCACAACATTTGCTCTTCCATCTTACTGAGACTTCTAATCCCTTGACAACAGTCAACAAATACTGATAGAGCATCTAGTATGTGGCAGGTACGGGATCGGGTGCTTTCTTTCCTCATTTTCTTCCTTATTCAGCTGGACTCAACTGGACTCCAAGTGGCATCACTTTACCTTTCTCTGACAGCACTCTCAACCCAGCCACTCAGGAACCCCTGCACCTGCCTCAAACAAGGTCCACCATTCAACGTCAACCATCCTCCTCTGCAATGCTCCTTTAGTCAGGCACCAACATGCACAAGGCATCACATACAAGCACACATACTCAGATAAATGAGCCACTGATGTCCTGGATTAATATTCACAGGCTGCTTCCAGAACAAATCATCCTGACGCATCTACCATTCTCACCCTGTTCCTGGTCCTTCAGACTCTGTTTCTAGTTTCCTGCTTTCCTGTTCAGGACCATATCTCACCCTTCAGACCTGGTTTAGGTAGATGTCTTCGCTCCCAAATGCCACCTTATTAGAACCTTTACTCTCCTGCTCCTATTTACTATCTTCCCTGCCTGCCTGCCCCTTTTCACAGGTGAACTTCCCATCTCAATGCTCCTTCTGGCTCTCTCCTCACCCTTGCAGCCTGTCAGCCACCTCACCAGCTCTTCCTAAAGTCACCAATAGCCTCTGGTTGCCAAATTCAGTGGACTCTGCAGTCCTGCCTTGGCCTCTCTGAGGCAATTGACACTGCAGACAACTTCTTTTTTAACAGGAACTTACAGAAGTAATAGGTAAGTATATTGTCATTGTACCAGAAAAAAAAGAAGAAATCAAACCATACTGATGTACATAAAGAGTAAAACTCAGCCTTATCCCCCACCCCTACTTGAGCTTCCTCCTGCCCCAGAGGTAACTTATTATTAACAGATTCCTGGGGACTCTTCAAAGCCTGTTTCTATTTGCCTCCATCCATATATATCAACTTGGAACTTTTCTTTTATTTTTTTCCAAGATTTTATTTATTCATTTGAGAGAGTCAGAGAGAGCTAGCACACCAGCAGGGGGAGGGGCAGAGGCTCCCTGCTGAGCACAGAGCCCCAGTATGGGGCTAGATCTCAGGATCCTGATCTGAAGCCAAGAGTCAGACGCTCAGGTGACTGAGCCACCCAGGCACCTCTCACTTGGATTTTTTCTAACATATAAATTGTATCATGCCACATAAAGTTTTAGCTTGCTTTATTCATTTAACTGCATCAGCAATTTTCCATGTCATTACACGTAGATCCATCTGTTCTTGATTTAAACTATTCATAGTGTCCCATTGTACTGGTAATCCATAATTCATTAAATTGTTGCCCTACCGATGGACATTCAAGCTGTTCCACCTGAATTCTACAAATTGTGCTGTAGGCTCCCACTACCAGGATTGTACCCTACTGGATACTTAAGAAGGGCCCTCTCACTACAAAATAATGAGAAGCCATACAAACCAGACATTTTTGCTCAGCTCACTGGAAATAAGAAAAATCTCAAAAAAAAAAAAAAAAAGAAATATCAACCATATATATACTCTTATCTCAATTATGTATAAATTATGCACAGAAATAAGTGTAATCCAGTGTCAGTGGAAGAGATAAGAAAAATAGAGAAGATAGCAGCCCATTCAACAACATTGGAGTGGGAAAAAGAAAGCAATAGAACTACACAAACCAACATGAACAAATCTCATGACTGTGAAAAAGTAAACTGCAGAAAAATACCTTCCGTGTAATTTATAGAAAAGTCAAACTAAATAAAACAACATATTGCTTAGGAATGGGTATCAAGTTGGACCATTTGAAACTGCTTAATCCGTATGTGGTAAACTCTAAAGGAAAGTAAAGAAGTGAAAACGCAAAAGCCAAAACACCCTTAATGTCCTTGGGAAGGAAAGGGACTGGAATCTGGAAAGAGCAGCAAGGATTTCAAAAGCTGTGGTTTACTAATTGGGTGGTGGATGCAGTGATGTTCTTTTTGCTTTTATTCCTTGTATTTTACACATATGTAATACATATTCTTCTGTATTTAGTCAGTATTTAATAAGGCCATGTATTTAAAAGAGTGAAAAGAAATATATTTAAGCAATATTCAGTGCTGCATATGGGCATTTTAATTAAATGTGATTTTTCTCCCTTGTCTATATTTTTAACTGTCATAAACATTTTGTACAGTGAACGGATATCACTTTTATCACATATATCAGAAAAAAAGTCTCCTAGCTGAGCTGGAAAGTTGGCAGCAAAAGCATTAATGTTTTCAGAAATGAGCCTCATATTGGAATATTAGAAAAAAAAAACAAGAAAATTTAGGTGAGATGTTTTACTCGTCTTCATATAAAAGAAGGCAATGTGTTTTGTTTTGTTTTGCATAAGGATGGCGAAATCTACCACATATATTATTGCAGTGATCCTGAAGTGATGACACTTTGAGAATTTTACACAGTATTTATAAGCATCAATTATTACTGTGAAAAATGAATAAAAAAGACTAAGCAAAAATTGTTCAGACAGAATTTATAAAGCATTCTATAACAGTAAGACTTGGGAGATTTTGTAAATATTAACAGGATATAGTATAATATCCTTCTTTAAAGATTTAAAAATAGCTTATTATGGAAAATTTCAAAAATACCCAAAATATAGGGAGAACAGTTTAACAAATTCCTATATGAGTACTACCCAGATTCAACAATTACCAAAATTTTGTCAAACTTGCATCATGTTTTCCATGTGTGTGATGTATGCTTGCTACGGCCAAAGTATTTTTAAATAAATTCTACACTTAACGTATCTCTAAAATATGCAGATGTTTTCTCATATAGACGTAATGCTACTATCACATTTAATAAAATTAACAATAATTCCTTGGAATTCCATAATACTAGGGTCATGGTCAAATTTCCTCTGTTGTCTCAAAAATGTCTTTTTCATTGGTCGCCTGGGTAGCTCAGTTGGTTAACCGTCCAACTTTTAATTTTAGCTCAGGTCACAATCTCAGGGTTGTAAGATCAAGCCCAATGACCAGCTTCATGCTGGGTATGAAGCTTGCTTAAAGCCCTCTCTCCCTCTCCAATCTGCCCCTAGCCCCCTCCCTCTCTTAAAATAAAAAAATGTCTCTTTTGGTAGTTGGTCTATTTGCATTAGGACCCACATATTGCATTTGGTAATTGTGTCTCTTAAATTTCTTAGTCTAGAGCAATCCCTCTTTGTTATTTTTTATTTATACATTGTTTTTTTAAACTTTGTGAATACCGTGTGAAAGACTTCATAGTATCATTTTATGTACATAGTTCACTTAAGCATTCAGCCAATGATGAAAGGTAATCTTCCTCCAGTTTTTCATCGATAAATAATACCACAATAAAAAAAAACACTTCATTGAGTGCATTGAATACTAAACACAGATTAGACACTGCTGAACAGAGAAATAGTGAAGAAAGAGCTGAAGGAATTACTTAAAACACAGCAAAGAGCCACCTGGGTGGCTCAGTCAGTTATGTGTCTGCCTTCAGCTCAGGTCATGATCTCAGGGTTCTGGGATCAAGCCCAGGATCAGGCTCCCTGCTCTGCAGAGAGCCTGCTTCTACCTATCCCTCTGCCTGCCAGTCCCCTGCTTGTGCTCTGTCTCTCTCTGTCAGATAAATAAAATCTTAAAACACACACACACAGGGCAAAGAGAAACAGGAGAAGAAAAACATGGCAGAAGATTTAAGATGGAGCACAGAATGAAAGGGCCTATCAGTTGTCTAATTGAAATTGGAGGAGGGCAGCCCAGGTGGCTCAGTGGTTTAGCACAGCCTTCAGCCCAGGGTGTGATCCTGGAGACCTGGGATCGAGTCCCGCCTCGGGCTTCCTGCATGGAGCCTGCTTCTCCCTCTGCCTGTGTCTCTGCCTCTCTCTCTGTGTCTCTCATGAATAAATAAATAAATAAAATCTTTTTAAAAAAATTGCAGGAGGACATTATGGGAAGAGTGAAGGCGAAGCAATATATGAAGAGAAAAAGGAAGAGTATTCCAGACTGATGAAATAAATGAACTCACAATAGAAGATGCACCATATAATAGCAAACAGGGTGAATAAAAAGAAATCTGCCCCTAGATGCTTATAAGGAAACTAAAGAATGCTAAAGACAAAGGGAGAGTTGTAAAAGAAGTCAGAGATTAAAATTTTTTGGGGTTCAGTTAAAAACTTGTGTAATCTTAAAATTTAATTGGAAACATCAACATGAACTCACAGGGCTTACTTTTCTTTCTAAATAATAGGTATTTTCCAGCTCTGTTCTTTGTAGAAATGACAACCCAGCAGCAATAAGTGCCCTCAACAACCAAAGTTTGCTCTCTAAATACCATTTCTCTCTAAAAGGGACCAAGGCTCCCTGGAGAAATGACTGATTCCAGTTGTAGGTCAGGATATATACAAGATGAACATGGGAGATTTTACTGACTCATAAAGTAATAAAGTTGTCAATGACTACCAGAGTAATGTTAAAAGGATATAGGAACCAGCCTGAAGGGACACTGGCTAAAGATGGGATAATCTTAGCATCAAAAATAATAATAAATAATAATGACTGCATTTTATTGAGCACATGAAATATACAAACTTCCATAATTTGATAATATTAAACACACACCCCTCAATAATTACCTTGATACGATATCAACTGCACTTCAATTAAGCAGTTGATAAAAGATTTCTAATAGATTAATTACAGCTAATAAATGGAGGAATGACAAAATTAGAAAGAAATCACCATCTTGCACCCTCTAATTCAGTAATGGATACATTTAAAATCAAAGAGCAATAACTAAACACAATGTGCCTCTTAGCATGATGCAATAGGAATGCCGCCTATGACAGCATTCTACTAAAACAATTTCCTAAATCTAACCAAAGATCTAGATAGAACTACCAATTTATGGGAAATACAGGAGCTAGAGGAACAAGTGAGATGACACCATGAGGAAGCAGACAAATCCTGACTGTGGGATATTTCAGAAGACAGGTGGCCTGTTTTTTATGAATAAATGAAAGGCATAAAAAAGGAGGTGGAGTGGGGCTGTGATTAATGGAAACAGACTTAGTAGCCATAGCAACCAAAAGCACAATATGGATTTTATTTGGGTGCTGAGTCAAACAAACCAACTGTAAAAAGATCTTTCTGAGATGATCAGAGAAATTTGAACATGCATGAAGAATTAGATGATATTAAGAGATTAACATAAAAATAAAGCAAAAAGTCCTTAGCTATCAAGGACACAATCTGATCTGTATACGCATCTGGAATTTGCTTTTCCTTTTTTTAACTTTTGTTTTGTTTTTAAGTAATCTCTACATCCAATGTGATGCTTGAACTCACGACCCTGAGATCAGAGTCACATGTTCTACTGACTGAGCCAGCCAGGCACCCATGGAATTTGTTTTAAAGGTTCCAGCAAAAACAAAACAAAACAATGCCTCAGGGAAGGGGAGGCAGACTAGAGAAAACACTGTTGACAAAATATTGTTACCTGTTGATGCCAGGTGTTGGGAATGTGAAAGCTCATTAAACTTTTCTCTCTCCTTGGGGAGGCATTTGAAATTCTCCATTAAAAAAGAAAAGTTTTAAAGGCCAACAGAAAGGAAAGTCATATCATCTGCAAATAAGCAGCAATTAAGCTGACAAAGATTTGTCACCTCGAGAGTGGAACAGAAGATAGCAAAATAACATACTAAAGAATTAAGAGGAAATAATGGTCATGATAGAATTATATATTCAGCAAACCTACCCTTTGAAGAACTAGGTGAATTAGGGAAAAATCTAGACTTAAAAAAACCCCTGAGTTTAGCACTAGTAAATCTGTACTATAGGACTGCTAAAGAATGTTCTTTCAGGAAGAAAGAAAAGAATCCTACAAGGAAAGTCAGAGACTCAAAAAGGAAAAGTAAGCAGAGAAATCGGTAAACAGGTAGGTAACGTGGTCGGTATAAAATAATTCTAGTAATGTCTAGTTCATGGGGCGTAAAAACAAACTTAAAATACCAAACAATAACAGCATCTGGGAACATGGTGTATTTCATTTGTTTCACTTCTCTTCTTTTAAGCAATGCTTAAGAGTTTTCTTCATTATGGGTGGTGCACTTTTTTAAAAAATTAATTTAAAAAAAATTAATTTAAGTCCTAGAGTATTTCCTATCTTTTTATTGTATAAAATATACATAACATAAATTTACCATTTTAACTATTTTAAGTGTATATATTAATTGTATTTTATAGTTTCTAGTTGCTATTGGAAATAGTATATTCTGACTTTTATGTTTTTTTAATCACTTACTGCCAGTATGTGGGAGAACTGTTGATTTTTGTATGTTGATTTTATATTGGCCACTTAATTCTCTTGTTAGTTATAATAGTTTTTCCAGGGGCTCTCTTCTCTAGCTCCATAATAACAACATCAGCAAATCATGATATTCCAGTTTTTTCCTTTCCAAAAACTACACTTTCTTTTTGTCTTTCTTGTTAAAGTAGCACAATGTTGAAAAATGACAGCAACGAAGGAGATTTTTATCAGGTCTTATATTTTATTGGACTGCCTTCAACATTTTACCGCTAAGTTTGCTTTTGATTTCTGGGAGTTTCCTTTTGTTAAGAATGATTTTTTTTAAAGATTTTATTTATTGGGCAGCCCCGGTGGTGCAGCGGTTTAGCGCCGCCTGCAGCCCAGGGCATGATCCTGGAGACCCTGGATCGAGTCCCACGTCGGGCTCCCTGCATGGAGCCTGCTTCTCCCTCTGCCTGTGTCTCTGCCTCTCATTCTCTCTCTGTGTGTCTCTCTGAATAAATTTATTTATTCATGAGAGACACACATAGAGAAGCAAAGACCTCTGGGATCATGCCCTGAACCCAAGGCAGACGCTCAACCGCTAAGCCACCCAGATCCCAAGAATGACTTTTTTTTTTTAATGTGTTGTTTCTATTAAGTACTTAGTGCCTTTCTAGCTAAGGGTCCCACCATCCAGCCTCTTGATATTCTCTTTTCCCACTCTCTGGACCATACATCATAAAGATCCTGGGACCAGGCTGTCAAAGTCTCTTCTTTAGAGGGCTGGCAACGGGGACACTCGTACACTTTAAAAGTCCCTCATCCCTTGCATCCACCACACTGTCCCTTGGTTATTCTACAACCTCTCTGATATGCCCACTCTCTCTTTTCCCAGCCCCTTAAGAAAATCCTGATGCTCCCCAACATCCCCGCCAAAATCCTCTGCCTCTGGCCTGCCTCTTGCTCATGTTCCCTGGGCAATCTCAGCTACTTCAGGCATTTCACAATTGCAATGTGACCCCTGATCTGCAGGTTTAACCCCAATCCTCCGCCATAGCTCCAGAACGGTATACTAGTTGCCCGGTACGCGTCTCCCGCAGGATGTCCCTCTGGACCTCACATTGCACAGGTTCAAACCCCACTCGCTTTCCCTGACCACCACCACACCGCTCCTCTCCGGCATTCCTGAGTTTGGGCGGTCATACTTTATTTTTATTTTATTTTATTTATTTATTTTTTTTGCGGTCATACTTTAGAGAAGCGTGGAAGTCGTCTCATTTCTCTCTCATACTTGCTCCCCACATTCTGCGGCTTCAGCGAACCTCGGGATCAGAGCTTAGGTTACAGCCCGCCCAGCACGGAGCAGAGGCGAGCTGAGCGCGCCCTCTGCTGCCCAGTTGTAGAACTACAGTTCCTTTGAGCGGCTGCGCTCCCGGAGCGGCTGGCCTCAATAGGGCTTCTTGCCCTGGAGTGTCCCCGCCGGATAAGGCTGCTTGGCCCCACACGGCAAGGCTGCCCTTTAGGGAAGTCGGCGAACAACGAGGAAATTCGTCATCTCCTCCTCTCCCAGACCCTGGCCATCCTCACTGCCCCCATATTTCTGCCATGCACACCACCCCTCCATCCCTTTCTCTAGCTGTTCCTCCCTCCTTTCCTGGCTCGCAGCTGAGATGGGATCTCTGGAAGGCAAGAGCCCCTTTTCTTGGGCTCAGGCCTCCTGAGCCAATGTAAGGTGGACGTGCATCCTGCTGGACCGGACACTGGACATGGTTGGATCTCATCTTGCTTTTAAGTGTTTAGAAAAAAGTGCCCCCTTTGGATGCAGTCCTGAGGATATGCAGCTTGAAAGGCACCCCTTCCACTGGGATAGAGGAGGGTGGGACTAGGTGTACCAGGGGAAGCCCTGTATCAGGCTTCACAGCCCGGTGGCCTGAGAGCAGGCTGGATTTCATTCTCCCATAACATCTTATTAAGATGTCCTGGGTTCCCAGCTCTGCCACTTCTGAGATGGGTCCTAGAGAGTAATGGAGAAACAGAAATAACAATCAAAGATGGTGGAGGGAGGCCACCCGTTAATGGTGTCATTCAGAAGGTGGTATCAACCGGGCTTGGTTGTTGATTAAGGTCATTAAATTAATATTAATTGAATGCTTCAGTATCAGGCACTGTGTGGAGCTTGAGGACGAGAAGGAAGTAACTCCCAAGTTCCTTGCATAAGAAACTGAAATGGGGACAGGGAAGAAGAGACAGGAGAGACTAGGGAAGGGAGATGATGGGCCTTGTGTAGCCAAGCCTGGTATAGTGAATCTGAAACATCCAACTGAGAGGCCCAGAGGACAGCTGAGACAGGTTGGAGCTCAAGCACGGCATCAGATAGCTGATGGGACCTGGTGGGAATCCTCAACACACCAGCTTAACTGAATCCAAGGGGTGAGTGAGCTCCTCTGAGAGGGGGCATAGAGTGAGGAAAGAAGAGGACCTAGGAGAGAGAAGCCTCAAGGGGACTGGCTCTAAAGGTCCACAGAGGAGCAGGTAGACAGGGGAAAAGGGAGAGAGTGTGTGGAAAAACAGAAGAAAGAGGGTGGGGACAACGGCTGGAAGTCCTAGGGTAATAAAGGAGCCAAGAAGTGTCTATCAGACTTAGCCACAAGGAGAGGGGGGAGCGCTTTTGCTGAATGGCTGCCAGCAGAAGGTGTACTACAGTGAGCCAAGAGTTTGGGGGTGAGGATGGGGAAGCTGTGAATGTAGGCATTATTGGAGAAAGAAGATGGTTGTTTGTTTCAATGGGAAAGATCAGGGCAAGGTTTGGGAAAGAATCAAGAGTAAAACTTGAAGATAAAGGACAAGGGGTGATAGAATAGGTAGTATAACATGTGGTCCCAAACAATGTGACCAGGAGTAATGATATGGTTTGAGATGAGATAGAATTATTTAAATATCCAAAAGGGGATTGGAGGTCACCCTGGGTGCTCAACAGCTAAGCGTCTGCCTTTGGCTCAGGGCGTGATCCTGGGGCCCAGGATCAAGTCCCGCATCAGGCTCCTGTGGAGAGCCTGCTTCTGCCTCTGCCTGTGTCTCTGCCTCTTTCTGTCTCTCATGAATAAATAAATAAAATATATTAAAAAAAACTTATCGAGAAAATGTGTGTTAGGTAACCTTTGTTCAGACATAAGTTATAGGGCTGTTGGCCATGAGTTCAATGTCAATGAATCAATGATGTATATTAAGTACATTGTTCTTAAACAGAAACAGACATTAAACAAGGTTATGTGTTGACCAATTGAAAATGTGACCATAGGGGCTCAGTTGGTTAACTGTCTGCCTTTGGCTCAGGTCATGACCTCAGAGTCCTGGGATCAAGCCCCATATTGGACTCCCTGCTCAGCAGGGAGCCTGCTTCTCTTTCTCTCTCTGCCATTCCCCCTTGCTTTTGCACTCTGACTCTACCTCTGTATCAAATAAATGAATTAAAAAAACTTAAAAAAAAAAAAAGAACCTAACTGCTGTGAAAAAAATGATCAACTGTGTTATCTCACAATTTCTGTAATCCAGACATTTAGAAACAGTTCAGCTGGGGAGATTTTGGTTCATGGTATCTCACGAGGTTGCAGTCAAATGTCAGTGGGCACTGTGATTATCTGAAGGCTCATCTGAGGCTGGAGGCTCTGCTTCCAGGATGGCTCCCTCACATGGCTGTTGGCAGGAGGCCTCAGCTCCTTGTCTCTCCAGAGGGCTGCTTGAGTGTCCTTGTGACATGGCGACTGGATTCAGCTGTGAGAGCACAGCAAGGGGGAGGTTATAATACCTTTCATGCCCTAGTCTTGGAAGTCTTCCCAATACCACAAACAAGTCCCTAAGTCCAGCCTAAACTCAAAGGAGGAGAAAGTTCCACCACAAAAATATATCTGAAAGAAATACACAAGATACTAATAATGCTTGTTTCCTGTGAGGAAAAGAATTGTATGGCGGGGAGAAAGAAAGGAGGGAGATTTTATTTTGTATCCTTTCTATCTTTAGAATTTTTAAAAGATAAACCTATTCATTATCCAAACATGAAGAAATTGAATTTTTTAAAAGATTTTATTTATTTATTCATGAGAGACACAGAGGCAGAGGCAGAGGCAGAGACAGAGGCAGAGGGAGAAGCAGGTTCATGTGGGGAGCCTGATATAGGACTCAATCCCAGGTCCCACTGAGCCACCCAGGCACCCCAAGAAATTGAATTTTAAAGGACTCTGGAATATACTTTCTTTCCTTTTTTTTTTTTTTTTTTTTTTTTGACCAAATAGTTTTTCTGTTCAGCTTGATTTTCACCAAACTGGTTTCAGTTCAGCATAACTTCTAAAATAAGATCTCTGGGAAGATATACTGGTTGTGGTGGGAGGAAAGGCTGGGATTCATGTTAAAGAAGAGAGAAGTTTGGGATCCCTGGGTGGCGCAGCGGTTTGGCGCCTGCCTTTGGCCCAGGGCGCGATCCTGGAGACCCGGGATCGAATCCCACGTCGGGCTCTCGGTGCATGGAGCCTGCTTCTCCCTCTGCCTGTGTCTCCGCCTCTCTCTCTCTCTCTCTGTGACTATCATAGATAAATAAAAATTAAAAAAAAAAAAAAAAAGAAGAGAGAAGTTTTGGGGCAAGATCTGAGGGTATTCTGTTTTTAAGGTAGTATTTTCTCTGTGATGTGGGGGACTTTGGAAGAGGTGGCATTTACCTAAGCCATAAAGGAGGGAATAGATTTACCCTGGTTGAGATGAGGGGTGATGACACCCCCAGCAAGTGAATGTGTGAGCCGAGATAGACATGTGGGAATGAGAAGACACACCAGAATGGCTGGAGGTTTAGGTGCACATGGCAGGGCAGATGGGCAGGTTGGGCCCAATGTGTGCCTTGAATGGCAAGCCTGGCATCGGGGCTCTATTTGGAGGCAGTGAAGTCATTTATTTGGTCAGAGCTGTGGTGTACTCAGAGCAATATTTTAGGAAAACCAATCTGTGAGCTGAGTGTCCGTTGGATTTGGTAAGGCCTAGAGGCCATATGATCTATAACAAGACAATACAACGAGTCAGGAGGTACAATGGTGTAGTCACAAGCACAGGCTACCTGTGGGACCTAAGCCTGGGTCCACCACTTCTAGATGTGTTACTGAATCTGAACTTTATTTTTTTTAAAGATTTTATTTATTTATTCATAGAGACAGAGAGAGAGGCAGAGGGAGAAGCAGGCTCCATGCAGGGAGCCCCATGCGGGACTCGATCCCAGGTCCCCAGGATCACACCCCAGGCTGCAGGCTGCGCCAAACCGCTACACCACCGGGGCTGCCCTGAATCTGAACTTTAAAAGGCTAATACAATCTTTTTTATAAGGCTATGTGAGGTGCACATTTGATTGGTAATTCTTGCACAGTGCCTGGCATGTTGCTATGGGAAGCCCAGCCTAGGGGTGATTGATCCTGGGATTAGAAGAGGAAGAACGATGAGATGGGCAACTTTCAGTGACAAATTAATGGAAGAAGAGAGTGAGGGGATACAATGCATGTCAGTGCATGAGAGGCGGACACAAAGTCTCCCAATTTCCTGGCAGCATGGCAGGCCCATAAATACAGCCAAGGCAGACAGGTGAGGACTTGGTTTCCCAGTGTGGACAGAAAGTTGACAACTGAGAATAGAGGTCAGAACTGTGGACATAGAGTGGGAGCTCCCTCAAAGCAATTGTAGCTGAAGATGGGTGGGGCGAGGGAGGGAGGAGGCAGTAGAGAGCTCAGTGGATCCTGCTGAATGTCTGTAGCAGGGTTGGGAGGAAGTGGAAATAGGGAAGAGAACATGAGAGACATGAGGAACCAAGAGACACGAGAAGCCCCAGAAAGGAATTATTTTAAACAGAATGACAAGGGTCAGCAACATTGTCTGCCTCAGAGAATCCAGGAAGATGAGGGATGAAGTCTTGGTGGCCTTGATGAGAGCAGTTTCACTAGTGCTGTGGGGGCACAGGCCAAAATGCTATGGGTGAAAGAGGAGGGGAGGAGGGGAACAACCAGTGATTGGGGTGTATGTTATTCTTTTAAGAGCTCCACCTGTAAGTTATTCTGTAGTTCCACTCAACATTGGCACAAGAAACATATACAGGGATGTTCATTATAATATTGTAATTTCAAAAACATCAGAAATCATCAATATGTGTTTGCTAAATAAAGTACAGTACACCCATATATGGAATACTATATAGCTAGAGAAAAGAATGAGACAGAGGTACACGAATTAAGAGAATATAATCTTTGGAATCCAATAAGTGAAAAAGGCAACAAAAGCAAATTATGCGTATTATCTGATCATTGGTGGTTTTTTTTAAAGATGATGCTCAGCGTTCACCTTTTTTTTTTTTTTTAAGATTTTATTTCTTTATGAGAGACACACACAGAGAGAGAGGCAGAGACACAGGCAGAGGGAGAAGCAGGCTCCATGCAGGGAGCCCAACTTGGGACTCGATCCCTGGTCTCCAGGATCACGCCCTGGGCTGAAGGTGGCGCTAAACCGCTGAGCCACCCAGGCTGCCCACCATCGGTGTTTTTAAAGAAGATTATACTTTTTTTTTCTCTCTCTCTCTCTCTCATGTACCTGCATGCACACACACACACATGCACACACACACACACCCCTTTGGAAAAACACAAAGAGGGAGGTAAGGGAGGTTGCCTGGAGAGCCAGAAGACTGGGAAGGAGATTTTCTCTCTTTTCTTATTTTTAAATAAATAATTGCATATGACCTAGCAACCCCAGTCCTAGGTAGTTTACCCAAGAGAAGAGAAAACTCATGCTCTTGCAAAAACCTGTACACCAATGCGCCAATAGCAGCTTTTTAAATTACAGCCCTGGACCAGACACTGTCCAGATATCTGTCAGCCTCTAAGGGATATGTAAGCTGTGGTCCACACACACAGCAGAATACCATTCTGCAGTAAAAAGGAGCAAACCAAATATATGCAACAACATGAATGAGCCTCCAAGCATTATACTGAGTGCAAGAAGACAGACTTCAAAGGCCACCTGCTCTAGCTTTCTATTTACATGACATTTCTGCAAAAGGTAAAACTTCAGGGAAGAAGTGCAAAGGAGCCAACATGAGGGGCTGGGTGGAGGGTAAAAAGGAGATGGAGGAAATCTTGGAGGGTGATGGGAGTGTTCTATATCTTGGCTTTCGTGGTGGTTTCAGGGCTCTCTGCATTGGTCAAAATTCATAAAACTGTATGTCAAAAAGTGTCAATTTACTGTATACTGGATTTGTCCCACCCTTTTGTTGTTTGTCTCAATTGACCTAAGTCCAAAAAAAGAGACATGGCCGTTCTGAAGGTTCCTTTTAATACTTCTGGATGCTGGTTTCAAATTTTTAAATAGACAGCACCATGCCCTGATATTTGGGCAACCAAGCTGAAGATGCTGGCGGCCCAGGGATGGCTGAGATAGGCCTGGTTCCGGGTGAGGTGTGCCTAGAGACCCAGGTCACAGGAAGGGCTTTTGTTGCTGGGCTGGAGAAGGAAGGAGGGAGGCTGGCCAGAGCCATGCACCTGCTGCAGGGGAGGAGGCCTAGGTGTGGAGGAGGAGAGAGGAAGGCGCCCCACTTCCGCGGTGGGAGGGGGGGTTGGGAGTTTGGTCCAGAGGGTGTGGTGAGCAGTTCTGGAATCCACCACAGATTTCTTTCCCCACCCACCCCCCACCCCACCACCCCCTGCCCTTCAGAGTCACTAGGCAGGTGGGGCTGGCTTGGCAACCCGTGATGATGGAGATAGGCCTGGCTCTGGGAGTGTGTGTGTGGGGTGGGGGGGGAGCCGCCAAGCCTCCAGGGCCCAGTCACAAGGGAGAAGGAGTGTGGCTTATCAGCCCCATCAGAGATCGCTACACCTCATCTCACTCCCCTCTCCCCCCAAGCTGGCCTGGCTGAGGGGAGAGGGTGGAAATGGGCTCTCCCAGATTTCATTCATTTCTGCAGGCAATTGACCTCTAATGCACTTCCCACCCACTCACCTGCCAAACCTCAGTGTCGGGAGCAGTCAGGAGGGAAAGCAGAATAGTAAAAGCTTACCCTTACTGACCATTAGCACTGTTCTTAGGGCTCTGTATTAACCCATTTTATCTTTATGACTCCTTGAGGGAAGGAGGTATTTTTATCTATGCCCATTTTACAGATGAACAAACTGAAGGCAATGAGATTAAGAAACTTGCCCAAGGCCACACAGCTAGCAGTGAGGACCTGGGTTTTGAACTTGGGTAGGATTTGGTTTCCATCTTTAAGATTGGGCTACTCCAGTGGAGGAGGTCTCACTCATGTGGAATTTTTTGGTTCTCTCTCTCTCTCTCTCTCCTCCCCTCCCTCCCGCATCCTATTTCCTTCCTTCCTCCCTCACTTTTTCTCCTTCTTTCCTTCCCTCCTTCCTTCCTTCCCTCCTTCCTTCCTTCCTTCCTTCCTTCCTTCCTTCCTTCCTTCCTTCCTTCCTTCCTTCCTTCTTCCTTTCTGTTTTTCTTAGGTGGATAGCCGGGTGGGGGTGGGGGGTGGGAGGGGTAGTAGTGCCTGAGAGCTTGATGGCCAAGCCTCTCCTAAGAGACCCACCAATTTAAGCTGTGTTTTCCAAACTAGCTTAGAACTCATTAATACTCATGAAGCCTTTTTGGAGGATCACAAGTAGTATCTTTAAAGGAAAATAAGAAAAGAAAAGAAAATACTAAGGTGCAGGATATGTACCAAATGCAATCGTTATTTTGCAGAATTTCTATTTCAAATACATATACATGTACTAGGATCTGCTGAAAATCGATTTTTCACCATGACATGAGGCCAAAATGTTTGGAAAATACTGATTCAAGAAGCTATCCCCTAGGGTTGAGAATCTGTTTTCTTCAATTTATCATAACTCCTACATCCTGCACTGTGCCATTTTTTTAACATAGCTTTCTTTACATTTCTAACAGTATTCTTCATTACATTTTTTTTTTTTGTTTTAATTTTGAAGTGATAGAAGAATACATTCTGGTTGTAAGAGTCTAGCATTTCAGGAGCGCAGAGAGTAATAGAACACTCGCTTCTCCTCACTCCACTCCTATGTACTAGGAGCAGTTTGGTGTGTTTCCCTCTGGCCTTCTTTCATAGATGTGAAGGTATATGCATTCATGTGCACGTTATTTTTTACTTATATTGAGTTAAACTATCTGCACTGGTATCTGTGGAGTTTTTTTTCCACTTATATCTTGGAGATCTTTCGCTGTCTATTCCACATAAACTTGTTTCATTTCTTTTAAGGGCTGAGTGATATTCCACAGTATGAATGAACCATAACCAACATACTTAGCCTCTCTCCTATAGGCACCTTAGTCCATGGCCTACTGCCCCTCCCATGAGTCTCAGCCCCCACATTCTAAGCACCCCTCCTGTCCCTCTCTTCCCAGGGCTCTTGTCTCCCTCACCCAGGCCTGGAAACACTGGACACCCCTCAGCCTCCTGGCTCCTCCCATCAGCCTCTTCTGGGTCGATATTGGCCAGGCTCAGACTGGCAGCAACCACGGCCTGGCATGAGGAAGCCTCCAGGACTGGAAGACATTTGCTAAGGATGCTTAGCAACACTCTGAGTTAATTATTTAATTGGGTGAAACATCCATTAGGGAGGATTCTCACTTTCCAGACAGCCTGTGAGTAAACATGTCGAGAAGAGAAGAGAAAAGTGAGGTGTTGGCGAAAGCTGCCATTCACCCTGGCTCCTCCCCCACCCCCCATTTCCCAGCAGGGGAATGGGACCCTGGAGGACTCTGCCCAGATGTTTCCCCTGGCTGAGCCAGGGCAGGCTGGCCAGGCTGGTGTCTGAGACAGACTGTGTCCATGAAGTGGGAAGTTGTGGCTCAGGGGCCCCCCACTACTGACAAGGCAGGAATGGGGAATGCAGTGTCAGGAAACCCACTCCCTGGCCAGGTAGCTCACTCCGGAGGGGATTTCATTTGAGAATCCAGTTACAGGAATGTTAGAAAAACCGAAAAGGGGAAGGCAAGGCAACTTCAAGATGAACAATTGCAAGAAGTTGCTACTACCCCTGGAGCCAGACAATGGAGGAGAGGGTGTTTCCCAGAGCCCCGAGCTGGGACTGCCAGGTCAGAGCTACAAGTTGGAGGGGCCACCAGCTGGGAGCTGGAGCCATTAGCGAGGAGTGTCTGGCAGAAGCTGGCTGCAAGAGATTAGATGCCCCTGCTAGGAAAGAGAGAGAGGGAACAAGAAATGCTCTGACCCTTTCCTTCTTCCTGACCTCCAGTGCCTTGCGTTGCCTGAACCCAATAGGAAAACAGTGGACAGAGCAGCCTGGGACATGCAACTCACAGGGTTGGCTCCTTACGTGCAGAACAGAGCAGGGGAAGGGCAGGAAGTGAATGCAAATGCAAACAGGCAATGACCCGCACAGGAGCTGGGCAGCTCACAGGCTGACCCTGGAGCTGAGGCTGCTGGTATTAAGAAGTTTTGTTTGTTTGTTTTGTTTTGTTTTAAGAAGGAGACCTATGTTAGGTGCTATGCTGTGGGTATCTGGGAGAAGAAGAAGGCCTGATTTGCACCTGTGCCTGCCAAGGCTCTGCGTGGAAAACCCCTCTGGGCATTTTAACCAAGGAGATATTTTTTTTTAATTTATTTATTTATGATAGTTACAGAGAGAGAGAGAGAGAGAGGCAGAGACACAGGCAGAGGGAGAAGCAGGCTCCATGCACCCAGAGCACGACATGGGATTCGATCCCGGGTCTCCAGGATCGTGCCCTGGGCCAAAGGCAGGCGCCAAACCGCTGCACCACCCAGGGATCCCACCAAGGAGACATTTAATACAGAGAATCAGGTGCTTTCAAAATTGTTGGAGGGGTCAGAATAGTGGTTTTTTGTTTTTTTTTTTTAAGATTTATTTATTTATTTATTTATTTATTTATTTATTTATTTATTTATTTATGATAGACATAAAGAGAGAGAGGCAGAGACATAGGAGGAGGGAGAAGCAGGCCCCATGCCGGGAGCACGACGTGGAACTCAATCCAGGGACTCCAGGATCGTGCCCTGGGCCAAAGGCAGGCAACAAACTGCTGAGCCACCCAGGGATCCCCAGAATAGTGGGATTTTTTAAAAGATTTTATTTATTTATTCATGAGAGACAGAGAGAGAGGCAGAGACACAGGCAGAGGGAGAAGCAGGCTCCATGTAGGGAGCCCGACGCAGGACTCAATCCCAGGACCCTGGGATCACGTCCTGAGCGGAAGGCAGATGCTCAACCGCTGAGCCACTCAGGCGCCCCAGAATAGTGGGTTTTAACCTAAACATCCAGGAATGATTTTCAGAAGAATTCTGAACTAACCCTGGTGGCACTACCACTTCTGAAACCATCCCTTGAACTATGGATTTGGAACAATTGTACCTGCAATGCAGAGATCACAAAATCAGAATTGAGCCACTACTGACACTGTCACCACTGTCTTTGCCTTGTGATACCCAGAAGCTAGAGAATGGATCATGGAAAGCTGCTGCAGAAAACAGAGAATCAGAAACCACCAGAGGCAGGAAACAGCCTCAGCTTCATATCTACCTTCCAGATTGCATGGTGCAACTGACCGGTGGAATCTTACACACTTCCAGAACCCTAGCTGCAAGGGATTCTGGGAAATGCAGTTCTTCATTTTCCAACCTCTCCAGCCAAAAAGGAGGTGGCATAGGGGGCTGAAGGAGCCTATCTTCATTGTCCATCACACTACTGGGGAAGAACTCAGCCAGGTGGAAGAAACGGCACAAGACTTTGAGACTCCAACTAGCACAGTAGTTCTGAGAGAGGCAGCTCACCCTTTGGCTCCCAGAGTCGTAAGCTAACGTAAGCACATTTAGGAGGGCTGGTCCCCTGTACCAGCTCATTCTATATTGGTGCTCCTTCTCATGCACCTCAGGGGACAGGGTGGAGTACATCCCCACTTACTCACAGGGAAACTGAGGCTTGGAAATAACCTGCCCAGGAGCACATGTCAGTTAAAGGCGGGGCTGGGTGTGAACCAGGCTGCTTGACACTAAAGCTCTTTGGCTGTGGGGCAGCCCCGGTGGCGGTGGCGCAGTGGTTTAGTGCAGCCTGCAGCCTGGGGTGTGATCCTGGAGACCCAGGATCGAGTCCCACGTCAGGCTCCCTCCCTGCATGGAGTCTGCTTCTCCCTCTGCCTGTATCTCTGCCTCTCTCTCTCTCTCTCTCTCTCTCTCTCTGTGTGTGTGTGTGTGTGTGTGTGTGTGTGTCTCATAAATAAATAAAAATCTTTAAAAAAAATAAATAAAGTTATTTGGCTGGGTGTGAAGAGAGGGATGGAAACAGGTTAGATGGGGGCGGGGCGGGGCGGGGAGTGGGAGAGGGCTGAAGGAAGAGCCTCCAGGTGAGGCTCCAGCATGAACAGATGCCCTGAGGGGTTTGGGCATAGGGAACACGGGGCTGATGTGAGCAGAAGGTGTGATGGGGCGTGGGCATTCTGAAGAGATATTTGCAAATGATGTATCAGATAAAGGGCTAGTTTCCAAGATCTATAAAGAACTTCTTAAACTCAACAGCAAAGAAACAAACAATCCAATCATGAAATGGGCAAAAGACATGAACAGAAATCTCACAGAGGAAGACATGGACATGGCCAACAAGCACATGAGAAAATGCTCCACATCACTTGCCATCAGGGAAATACAAATCAAAACCACAATGAGATACCACCTCACACCAGTGAGAATGGGGAAAATTAACAAGACAGGAAACAACAAATGTTGGAGAGGATGCGGAGAAAGGGGAACCCTCTTGCACTGTTGGTGGGAATGTGAACTGGTACAGCCACTCTGGAAAACTGTGTGGAGGTTCCTCAAACAGTTAAAAATAGACCTGCCCTATGACCCAGCAATCGCACTGCTGGGGATTTACCCCAAAGATACAGATGCAGTGAAACGCCGGGACACCTGCACCCCGATGTTTCTAGCAGCTATGTCCACAATAGCCAAACTGTGGAAGGAGCCTCGGTGTCCATCGAAAGATGAATGGATAAAGAAGATGTGGTTTATGTATACAATGGAATATTCCTCAGCCATTAGAAACGACAAATACCCACCATTTGCTTCGACGTGGATGGAACTGGAGGGTATTATGCTGAGTGAAGTAAGTCAATCGGAGAAGGACAAACATTATATGGTCTCATTCATTTGGGGAACATAAAAAGTAGTGAGAGGGAATAAAGGGAAAGGAGAGAAAATGAGTGAAAATATCAGTGAGGGTGACAAAACTGAGAGACTCCTAACTCTGGGAAATGAACAAGGGGTGGTGGAAGGGGAGGTGGGCAGGGGGTTGGGGTGACTGGGTGATGGGCACTGAGGGAGGCACTTGGAGGGATGAGCACTGGGTGTTATGCTATATGTTGGCAAATTGAACTTCAATAATTTTTTTTTTTTTTTTTTTTTTTTTTTTTAATGAAGAGGAGGGCAGAAAAGGGTGAGGCAGTGTTTGGGAGGAGGCTTCCTGAGGAGGAAGGAGGATCCTCCTGAAGGAGGATCCTGAAGACCCAGGATCAAGTCCCACGTGGGGCTCCCTGCATGCGTAAACCATGAGGGACACTCAGCAGGCAGAGGGAAGGGGAGCTGCAGGGTCTGGCCCAGGGGCAGGAGCCTATGGGAAATGGGGCAGGACTGGTGAGGGAAAGAACAGGACCAAGGCCTAAGGATAAAGCTGAGGCTCAGGTGAGCACCAGAGCACAGGGGTTCGCAGGGGGGGGGGGGTCCCTTGCCCAGCTGGGAGCTGTTTTCTCCACCACCAAGTAAACATCACTTCTGGGCTGGAGAACAGTCACTATCAAGGGGAAACAGAGCTGTAGTGAAGGTATTCAGGAACCAGGGGTTCCTGGCTCATTCCTCCTCCAGAAAGCCTTCCTAGATTACCTCCACTCAGTCCTCCTGGAGCCAGGGCTGCACAGTTGCCTGCACAGTTGCCCAGGCCCCATCCCTTAGAAAAAGGCTGCCATGTTTGGTTTAATGCTCTGCTATCACCATCTGGAAATTCACAATAATTTTTTTAACCAGGGCCCTGCATTTTCATTTTGCACCAGTCCCTGCAAACTATGAAGTTAGTCCTGCCTAGAATGAAGCTCCCTCTGGATCTTTCAGGGAGCGTGGGTTGAAGACCTTGAAAGGAATTCCTCCTGTTGTTTGGATTTCATGTCTGTCTCTGATTCTTACACCTCACATACCAGGCATATTCCTTTGTAAACCTGTGTGATTTCCCCATATTCTGGCCCCAGCCTTGCTCTAAGCCCTGAAAAGCAGGGCCTGTGTCATCCATCTATTTAGTGCATATCACCCCCTTACCCCACCCTCCTCTGACTCCACAAAGGGCCATGCACACAGTGGGTGCTCCGTGCTGAGCTAATCAGAAGGCCAGGCTGGGATCCTGGGTGGACAGACTGGCTATCTCCCACAGTCCTCTTCAGCAGCCTAGGCGGGAGCACAGGAGGCGAAAGAAGGGAGTGTATGAGTGTGTGTGTGTGTGTGTGTGTGTGTGTGTGTGTGTGTGTGTGAAGGGGGGCACATAAAACAGAAACAAATAAAGAGTTCAAATGTGAAACGATTAAAAAAATAAATCGAAGGGAGTGAGATAAGGCAGTGGAGCCTCTGCTCCCTAGTTAACATTCATTGGATTGAATAATCAGGCTTCATTATCTCAAATTGTCTGCATATTTGCCCTCAAAATGCTAATTTACAGTTGGCTGGGAGCAGTCTCGGCCTATTTTGACTAAAATATTATTTCACTTTATTGAGCATTGTTCTTAGCTGTCGGGCATCTTGCTTTGCTAGGGAAAGGAGGGAAAAAAAATAGAGGGAGAGAGGAAAACATTTTCTATCAAAGCTCTGCCCAGCTCAAGTCTGATTATGGGCTCCCTGTTTTGCGTAGAAATGGCATTTCTAAGCCTCCAAGTAAAATTAGAGTCTTTATCATTTTCTTTTAGGGGACAGACAGTTTATCATTAATCTCAGAGAAGGAAATAGGAGAAATAATTTTTTTGTTTGTTTTACTGAAGGGATGAAAAATCTGCTCATCACTCCCTCCCTCCTCCTCACTGAGGCAGCCAGCTCTTCCTCCTCCTCCTACTCCTCCTCCTCCTCCTCCACTTTCTCCTGACCTCCAAAGGCCTGAATTCTCTGCCTCTTGCCCTTCTCTGTCCTCCAGGCCCCTGTAACCAAAACAGTGGTCACAGGCTACTCACATCAGCTTCTGGAGTTTGGCTGGAGTTTCCCAGAATCTCAGCCCTGACAATCTATAGATGTCAGCTCCAAATCTAATTCTGGAATTGAGTTAGAAAGTCATAGCCTTCCTCGGAGCTAAAAGTCCCTAATAGCCCTTTTGAGTCTTTGTTCACACATGAGCACTGTGTTCCAGACAGCAAGACGAGGCCCTGGGCTGGGTTTTCAGTCTGAGGATGGGCTGCACTGAGCCATCCACATTCTCCACCTCCATCCCCCTCTCAGTGTTCCTATGAATGGGGACAGGAACTAGTGTGGCCCTCATCTGGGACAGCCCAAAACTGGGCCAATTCTGTCTGTGGTTAAAGTCCTGGGAAAAAAGAACCTTAAAATCATTCTATCCCAATCCCCTGAATCAAATGACAAAACTGAGACCAGAAAGAAGTTGGCATTCAGAGGTTACAAACCTAGCTCTGGGTCATCTTGGTGACTCGGGTTACTCTTTGGAGGCTTTTCTCCTCTCCTCTCCCAGACTCCTTCCTGAATGCTCTCTTTGGTCAGCCATCTTTCTACTTTCTTTTTGTTGTCTCTTCCCTGTCATAGCTCTTCTGTGGGCAATGAATGGCCATTCTGGCACTCTGTGGAGCAGTAAGTTTCTGGATTGCTGTACCTTCTGCCCTGCCTTCACTGTGAAGGCTAGCCCAGAAGATAGTATGCCCAGCCAGCAGGACTCCAGCTATCTTGCTCCAAAGCCATCCCCACCCCAGTTAGTCAGGCCTTCCCCCAACTCCAAAGCCTGGGAGGATATCCTCTTCTTTTCTCCAGAAGAAGCAGAAGTTGCATGTTCCCAGGCCAAGGCCCAGTGTCACTGGGTACAGTTGGGAAGGTTCCTACCCAGGTGGGCAGTGGGGCTGAGATTCAGCTTTTGCTTTCTTCACTGAGTCCTGCATCCTGTAGGACATGGAGCTGCCTCTGCCGGGAAGGACACCAATGGGGTTAGCTGTCCAGAGCTGGCTCACTTCTCTAACCTGCCTGCCCAACCATCTGAGCTCAGCCTTCTCCCAGCATTCTTTTCCTTCTAAACTGTGCTAAGACTGAATATGTTGCCTGGACTGGGATCCAGACTTGATATGTCCAGTCTGTTTCCCTGACTGGGATCTGTGTGGTGCAGGAGGCCTTGCCATCTGTGTTCAGTAGGATTTGAGACCTCCAGGCATTGCCTCTGTCCTTTCACTGCAGCCAGTGCCTGTCCCAGCCTGGTTTCCATGAGTCTGGTCATAACAGTTACTGCTGTCCTTTGGCTTCCTGACCTCCCAAGTAACTGGACTCCCAGACCCTCCATGCATGTCTCCCCTGGTCAGCCCAGGCACTGGAGCAACAGCCTCTACCCAGGCATAGGGTAACTGGCCTGGGGATATCATTAGGCATTTTACACAGAAGTTTCTGGAAGGCAGTATCACAATACAGCCTACAGGCACTACAGCCACCTACATGTACACAGAGCAGACATTACGCACATATATGCCAGCCAGCATTGCACACTAGATACACCCTACAGATACCACTTACCTTCACCCTTAGCAAACACTACAAACACACAGACAGAACCCAAGAGATACTACATACCCGCCCACGCTCAGCAGACACACACACACACAGCCAACACCCTCCCCACAGGAACCTACACTCATATCCAACAGAATCCACATACACCCTCCGCTGACACCACACACACATACCTCCCCAGGCACACACACATCCACACACAGCAGACACCACACATACACACCCCCAGCAGATAGCACATGCATGGCCACCAACTCCAGTGAATGTGACAGAGCATGGTATGAATGGGTATGATACAACAAAGCTGAGAAGCCCCCCCCTGCTCCTCCCTTCCCCGCCGCCCCAGCCCACACCTACACACATGAGGCAGGGCTGCACCCTCATAATTTGCCTGATGCAATCATTAAACACAAGGAGGAGATTCCTCTGCTTCTGGGACACAGGCCCTAGGGCTTCAGCCCAGCTTTGTCACTGTAGAGACATGTGACTTGAATCACCTTCGAGTCAACCAGAAATAAGGCAGTAGGATGGGTGTGAGGGCCCTGGGTGCTCACCGTGTTGCATACATTGAGTGCCACCCTGGGCTGAGTGCTTCAGGCCAGATAAGGAATTCTGGGCCAGGCTTGCGCCCTGTCCTCAGGGAGTCAGTGTCTGGCTGGAGAGAAGCAGGGCTTAGTAGGAGAGGATGTGAGAACAAACACACACCAATTGTGCAAATTCACGTTCAGGCAGAAGGCCTGAGGATTAAACAGGGTTCAAGGTAAAGCAAGCAACCCCGGGGTGGCCACTGCAGCTGGCCATGTCTAGAGGGAAAAATTCAGACTGAGGGTGAGGAGCGTGGAAGATTCTGGGTCATTTATTCATTCATCAGCTCTTTTTTTTTTCATCAGCTCTTTATTTATTCAGCACTCACTGTCTACCTAGGCACTGACTTGGAGGGGTGAGACTATCCCTGCCTTGGGCAGCTCTACGCCAGCTCCGAGACAGATAATCAGAGGATCCGGACCAACCAAGAGAAGAATAAGGATGATGTCAAGGTGGTGCGAGGCTGGGAGGCAAATCAGCAGGTCATGGACAGTGACTGGGGCTCCCTTTGGCCAGTGGAGGGTTCTCTTAGGGCAATAAGGGCAGGCAGGAGACCAGGGTGAGACCAGGGTGAGGCATTCCCCCTTGGGTGCTACCCCTGCATTTGCACAATATTAAGAGGGCGAGCCTCCTTAACTCTGTGCCCTTCCCTTAGCCTGCCCCAATCCCAGCCCTGTGCAAAGATGTTAATGGGAGGAGAGGTACCCAGGCATGAGGTGCTAGGTCCCTCTCCATTCCTCTTTTTTTTTTTTTTTTTCCTCTCCATTCCTCTTAGCCTAATTTCCCTCCTACAGCTCGGCTCTTGTGTCTATTTCTGCAGCCCTTCACTTATGCTGGCCCACCCTCTGCCTGGCCCTAGCTTTCTTTCCCTGGGCCTCAGGGTGTGGGAGGAGGCCTCTGATCCCTGGACACTCCCCACCTGCTCCCCCACCTCGGGGGGCCAAGAGCTACAACAACAAGACTTGTCCCTACACAGAGAAGCCAAGCTTTGAACTGCGGGCTTAGGCCCAGGAAGTCACTCAGAAGGCCAAGTCTCAGTTTCCCCGGCCTGGGATGGCCATTCTGGAGAGGAAGAGGTGCATCCTGGAGGCCTGGATGGGAAACTGGGAAGTGAAAGGGAAGAAAACTCACCCCAGCTGAGAACAATTCTGTCCCTGTGAGGCCACCACTCAGGCCTCAGTGGATTTGCCCCCCAAAGCTTCCCATATTACCCTACTTCTCTCTTGCCCTGCACTGGCCTTTCTCCTTAAGGACTTGTAGAACAGGCCATGTGTATTCCGGCTTGGAGCACTTGGGGCTCCGCACTCTACCTCTACTACGGGCTCAGTGAATGCTGGAACGAGGCCAGTGTGAGGCCTGCTCCCCTCTGGGCAAACCGCGGGAAGCCGGCCCTGGCCACTGCAGAAGTACTGGGAACCCGACAGTGCTTGGCGTAAATAGGGACCTCCCCACGCCCGGCTCTACACTGGGCTCTCAGGATGTCCGGTCCAGCCAGGCCCTGCGGGTCCTCTGCACCCCTCCCTCACCATGCTTAAGGCAGCGTGGTCTGGAGGCCCCACCTCCCCCAGCCCGAGGTGTGCCTGGGCAAGTTTGCGGCTGTTCCCCTCCTCCCTCCACCCCATCTGTCCCCTGGCAACCTTGGTGCCCTTTCCAGGGACATTCTCCGCCTCCAAGTACCGACTGCGCCGTGGAGAGGGGCTCGGGGATGAAGGGAGCGGGGGCCGGGGCGGGGTCCCGGCCGCCTCCTAGGCCTGGGGTGGGATGCAGGGCGCCCCTCCCGGGGCCGGGCTGAGCCCGCGGCTCCGGCGCTAATCAATGGGCCGCAGCCGGCGGGAGGGCCGGGCCGGAGGATTAGGCGCCGAGAAGGGCAATTACCCGCAGAGGCCGCGCTCCCGCCCTCCTCCCGCCCTGCGCCTCAAATGCCACATTTCGCATGCAGCGCCGCGCTCGGCCTGTTTGCTCGGGGAGTCGGGGCCGCGGGGCAGGAAACCAACTCGCAAGTGTATCGGAGATTAGGGCCGGCGGCGGCGGGGGCGGACGCTGGGCAAACACGCCGCGGCCGCCTCAATCCCCCGGCGTGGATTCCGCCCGCGGCAGCGCGGGCCGGGGCGGGGGCACCTCTGCGGCCGCCCCCGGGGACCGCCAGCAGCACCGCGCCGCCCGGCGGAGACAGGCACGGGGCGGGGGCAGCGGGGAGCCGAGCATTCTCTCCTTCCCTCCAGAATTTTGCGCCCTTTCCTTAAGGAGCGTGAACGTGGAGCGTAAAAACCCGCTTGCCCAAAAGGTCAGGGCGCGAAGGACGGAGCGGAGGGCCCCGGCGCCAGGAAGGGGGCGCGGAGGGGGAAGACGGGCGGACGGAGGAAACCTGGTGACGGTCGCCCTTAGTCCCTCTGACCCTCCTTGACTCTCCCCCAGGGCTGGCTCTAACCCTCCCGCCTCCCGCACCCCTAGTACACCGTCTGCCTGCTGGGGTGAGGAACCCCATGTGGGGTTTGGGGAAGGGAAAAGAGCCAAAGGTGGAGGTGTGACGAGGAGAGTGATGGGCCCCTCAGCCGGGGGCTGGCAGCTTTTCGGCAGTGCCAGTGGTCCCGGGTGGGCGCCCTCCTGGTGTTCCCTTGAACGCGCTGCTTGATCCCAACTCTTACGTCCTGCGCTGCTCTGGGAAGGCAGCCTTTGAGGGGCTCCCAGCAGCCCCAGGGGACATATCCAGAGTCCATCCTCCAGGGCTCCAGAGGTTGGAAGGACAATCTAGGACTCCGGAGCAAATCCTCTCCCGGGAGCCATAGAACACCCCACATCAGCCTCTGCCACATCCCCAGCTAGAGCTCCTTCTGCCCTGCCCACCCAACTCACCCTCAATCCCTGCTCCTTCCTATTCCCTGAACAGACTGGTCATTCCCTCAAATGCCTGTGCTCAGGTTTCTCACAGGGCCCACATTCTGCCCACCTACCAAGGCACAAGTATGTTCCACCCCTTCCTCCAGAAAGCCCGCCAGGGCTTCTCCAGTTCAGAGGCTCTTTGAACCAGTCTATTATCTGATTTGGTCTTAGGATCCCTCTGTGAGGGGCCTTAGCCATCTGTCTTCTCCTTCAAAGACAAGTTATCTGTTCTGTTGGAACCGGGAGGTTTGGCCAGGGAGAGAATTTCCCTCCACCTCCAGGCAGATGCTGGAGTTTGAAAAGGCAGTGGACTGGTCCCTGATGCACTTGTGCCCACATGGACCCCTTTCCCTCAAGAGTAACACAATTTCCCTCCCAGGGTCTCCCACTGGTTCCTCACTCCAATGACTGTCTCTTCTGCCTACACTCCCACTCCTTAGAAGATAAAGCCACTTTGGAATCACTGCTCTTCTTGTAGGTTATGAAGTCCTTTCTCATGCCATTGACATTTCTGAATTGAACAAACAAATCCCCTTCCCTGACCTGTGTGCCCCCTTCCTCTTCATCCTCCCCTAAGGTTCCTTAGGGGGCTGCTGGGACCTCCAGAAGTAACCAAGTCAAGCGACTACCAGTTCCAAGAGTTGAGGGGTTCCAGCCTCACCTCCAGAGAGGTTGTGGCTAAACTCACCAGGAACTTACCCTCACTGCGGGTGGACATACTAGCCAGGTAATCAGCTTGTGGAGGGCAGTGCAGCAACATCAGCTAACATTCAACAAGCCTCTCTCTCATCCCAGAAAGTGCATATTTAAGAATCTCTCCTAAAGAGTAACTTGCAGGTAGCACAGCACCTGTAAGAACACTTGTCATGAAGAGAAATGGAAAACCAGTGGTGAGCTGGCTCAGGTAAGTATATCAGAACACTCTACAACCATTTATTAAAAGCAGGGCAGAGGGGCACCTGGATGGCTCAGTGGTTGCAAGTCTGCCTTTGGCTCAGGTCGTGGTCCCGGGGTCCTCGGATCGAGTCCCACATCGGGCTCCCTGCATGGAGCCTGCTTCTCCCTCTGCCTGTGTCTCTGCCTCTCTCTGTGTGTCTCATGAATAAATAAATAAATATCTTAAAAAATAATAATAATAAAAAAAAAAGGCAGGGCAGAGCTGGGGCACCTGAGTGGCTCAGTTGGTTGAGCATCCAACTGTTGATTCAGCTCAGGGTCATGAGATGGAGCTCAAAATGAGGCTTTGTGCGGGGCGTGGAGCCTGCTTAACATTCTCTCTCCCCTTCTCTCTCCCCTTCCCCTTCATTCTCTCTTGTAAATATATAAATAAAGAAACAAACAAATAATAAGGCAGAGCTATATATATATATGGACACTTGGTATGTCCAATGCATCCTAAGTGAGAAATATAGCAAGTTAAAGAACAGTGCTATTGTTTGAGTCAAAGATTTTTGTAAAAATCATTGTAATAAACGTGTTAGTGTATGTACAGAATAGAAATAAACCTGAAAAGTGCCATTCACAGTGGTGATTTTGTTAAGGGATTATGGGAGGGCTTTCATTTTCTTAATGGTAATTTTGGTATTGTCTTATTTTTATGCAACATGTATATATTAGTTTTGGAATCAGGAAAGAATCTATACTGTCAGGACGGAACCTATACTGTTGGACGTTTGAGGCTGGCAAGGGTCGTGGTCTGGGAGCAGGAAAATGGGCCTCCTACAGGCGCATCGCCACCTCCCAGCGGGACTGCGTAGGGGGAGGGTCGCTTTCCTTGTCACTCACCCCTCAGGGTCGGAGAGGAATCAGAGGACAAATGAGGTCTTTTTCCTTTTGACATTTGGGGATCTCCTGCAATTGACTCGACGTTACACTCTTTCTCCTGAGAGGTAGGAAATGCGTGCCCCGCCCCGCAGTTAGAAAATGTTGACCCCACCAGCCTGAGAGCCGAGGTGGAACCACACGGCGTCCCTTCTCCCAACCCACGCTCCACCTCCCTCCCCCCAGCCCCCACCCCCCGACTCAGGTCTCATTTCCTGGAGTTCCTGAGGGGCCTGCGGGCCGGATTACCCCTAACGCCTGGGCTCCTGTGCACGGGGCCTTGCGGCCTCCCGCGCGCCGCCCAGGCTGCGCAGACACCGGGGGTGCGGTTGCCACGGGCCGCCCGGGCCCTCCCGGCCGCTTCGCACGGTCTGCGCGCGCCCCCTGCCGCCCGCCGCGGGAGACGACGCGCTCCGTGGGCCGCCCTTCAGGCCCGCCAGCCCCAGGGCGTGGTGCCTTCTTGCCGCCTCGCCTGGCGGTGCCCACGAGGAACAGGTGCTTAAAAAGCAGAATGGTGCCTCCGGGAATGGGGTCACCACCCCCAGAGGCTACCATCTCACTTCACAAGGGGCCTCGGTGACTTTCCTGCGTCTCGCCACACAGCAAGTTAGAAATAGGACCTGACCAGAGTTTAGGTTTCCTCACAGCAAGTCCGGGCCCCTACAAACCACTGCCAGAAGAGAGGGCTTAAATTCTCCAGGGCACTCCTGGAGCTCACACGGTGAGCTCTGCAGAGACTGGGAAAACTGGGTCCTGCCTCCCAGAAACGTCTAGCCCCAGGGCAGGTGCAGGCCTAAGTCTGTGGTCTGCACAGACCAGTGGTCAGCACGGTGGGCCCATCTATTCTGTCTCTGGGCCAAGCCTACCCAGGCAGTGAACACTGATAGGACTCTCCCAAGCACCAAGTACACGTGTGGCCCCAGCCAGCAGAAACCAGGAAAGCTCTAGAAGCACCCCCACCCCCAGGGCTGAAGCTGTGAGTTCCCTGAGGAAGGAGGGACAGGTCAGGGCCACAGGAGCTTGGAGAAAAGAATGCCCCTCTCTTACACCATGGACTAGCTGCATCACCTGGATAAGTGGCTTACCTTCCTTTCTGAGCCTTGTGTTCCTTATTTGTAAAGAGGTATTGACTTTTCACAGCTTGTGATGAGGATTCACTGCTATGATTTTGCCATATCCAGCATATAGCAGATGCTCCATACATCCTCAGAGGATCTTCAGTCAGTCCCCAGAACTACCCAAGGGTGGCCATTAGCCCAGAACAGCAGGTGCTGTCCTTGGCAGGACTGTCTGACTAACTGGACACAATCCAAACATCCTTTAACAGTATAATGGATAAATATAACAGTATATTCCTATTTAGAATACTCTACAGCGACAAGGAGTAATAAATTAGGGCTACATATACAAAATATGCAAACATAGTCCTGCGTGAAAGAGGCAAGCTGAAAAATAAGTCTAGTATGATGCCACATATATCAAGTTTAGAAGCATGCTAAACACCTTGTGCTATATGTTGTTTATGGATAAGTAACCATGGAGCAATTGCATGAAACCATGAAGGGAAATGATAACACCAAATTAGAATAGTAGTTAACTCCAGTGAATTGGACTGGAGAGAGGCTCAAAGGGGCTGCATACGTGTCTGTAATGTGCTTTTAAAGAGAAAAATGGAAATCAATGTGGCAAAAGCCACAGTCAATGACGTTGGATGGAGGCCTCTTAGGTATCTATCATTTTTTTAAAAATTTTATTTATTTATTCATGAGAGACACAGAGAGAGAGAGAGGCAAAGACACAGGCAGAGGGAGAAGCAGGCTCCATGTAGGGAGCCTGACGCGGGACTCGATTCCAGGTCTCCAGGATTATGCCCTGGGCTGAAGGCGGTGCTAAATCGCTGAGCTACCTGGGCTGCCCTATCGTTTTTTTAAAAGATTTTCTTTATTTAGTCATGAGAGACACACAGAGAGAGGCAGAGACATAGGCAGAGGGAGAAGCAGACTTCCTGCGGGGAGCCTGATGCAGGACTTGATCCCAGGATCCTGGGATCATGACCTGAGCTGAAGGCAGATGCTCAATCACTGAGCCACCTAGGTGCCCATCTATCATATTTTTATCTATAATTTTCTTAGTGTTTGAAATATTTGATCATAATTTTGTAAATGAAGGGGAAGAAAACAATTGCTTAGCTAACAACAGGCCCTCTGATACCTGCTTTCAGGAGCTCAGCCTACTCATCTCCCCACTTGACTGCTCTCCTCCATCTTTCATCTCATGCATTGATGTTTTTCTTTTCCAACTAGAATCCACATGCATGTGACCCCCAAATCTATGTCCAGCCCACACACCTTCTCTGATCGAACTTCTTGTCTAATATCTCCACTGGGATGTTTCTCAGACAATTCATCTTCAAGACATCCAGAATTCCCTCCTCCAAATGCTTGTTGCCCCAGCTGTAAAGCCATGTGGAGAGAAGATATACACCCCAAGGCATCTTGTTGAGACTTTTGAACGCTGATGTAAGGAAACAATCTTCCAAGCTTTTCAACAACAGAGAAGGTTTTCTACAAGTAAAAATTAACCTGACAACAGACTTTCATCCACAATGTGAAATTCTAGAAAATAGCTATTAGAAGCAATGAAATTCCTGCACATACAGCACCAAAGAGAGACCTTTAAAATAGTTTTGAGTGGAAAAAGAAAAGAAGGCAAGAAAGGAAAGAAGGAATTTATACAGAATACTATTTATATAAATTTAAAACATATATATGAAACAGCCCTACACGTTTTACATGGATCCATAAGATAACCAATAAAAATTGCAAATACATGAAAAAGAGGCTGATCAAGGGAGGAGGGAGGAACTGGCAAGAAGATGAGGATAAAGAGGAAAAGACAAACAACAAGAGGAGTGGACCTCTGGTATGGACCTCTGAGGGTAATGGTCATAAAGGAGTAGGAGAGCCAGCTCTCTGCTTCTGAAGTCTAAAAGGGAAAAAGAATCATTAAAAAAAATAATTTTTTAAAATGATCTTAAATGCAGAAAAAAAATGAGAGTCATTGGATTAAATGATGAATTATAAGATGATTCAGAGAGATGGCAGGGAGAGCTTTGTAAGAACTTGAGTTCAGATATTTATTTTTGCTCAGAAAAGTGACAAGTTTCAAGTGATATGTGATGTATTTGGCCCAAATCAATCCTTACCCAGAATTCCCTTGGTGAAAGCTGATGCCCTGGTGATCCTGAACCAGAAATTCAAGTTCATGGCAGCCTACTTAGCTCTTTTTTTAAAAAAAAAGATTTTATTTAGTTATTTGAGAGAGAGAGAGAGAATATGAGTGGGGGTGGGGGAGGGGCGGGAGGAGCAGAGGGAAAGGGACAAGCAGACTCAGTGCTGAGTGCAGAGCCTGATCCCAGGACCCCAAGATCATGATGTGAGCAGAAAACAGGAGTCAAGACGCTTAACCAACTGAGCCACCCAGGCACCTCTACCTAGCTCCTTAAAAGTCCTTGAGAGGAACACTTAGCCAAAGGGGAAGATGCTAATCAGGCTGGTGAGTATTTTCTGACCTGTTCACGTCTCCTCCCTGATACCCATATATATGTATGCACAAGCCTCTGTTCTATGCCAGGAGCTATATCTTTATTACTTATTTTAGATTTCACTAAATCCAACAAAGTGGGCTATATTAGGTGAAGCTAATATAAATTATATTCATTAATTTGGTTTATTCACTTAACAAATATTTGTGGGCTAATTATTCTGTGACAAGCTCAGTTCCAGGCACAAAGAGAAAAAGCAGTAAACAAAGCAGATAGTCTCCGTCCTTGGAGAGCTCATATTCCTGTATAGAGGGATAATAAAAATAAATAAGTTAGTAAAATACACATTTGTTGGATGGTGGAAGAAAAATTAAGCAGTACAAGGAATATGGGACAAAGCAGAGAAGGTCAGGTCAGGGAACACCTCATTAAAAAGGTGACATCTGGGCAACCCGGGTGGCTCAGAGGTTTGGTGCCTGTCTTTGGCCCAGGGCATGATCCTGGAGACCCAGGATCGAGTCCCACATTGGGCTTCCTTCATGGAGCCTGCTTCTCCCTCTGCCTGTGACTCTGCCTCTCTCATGAATAAATAAATAAAATCTTAAAAAAAAAAAAAAGGTGACATCTCATCAAGGACCTTAAGAAGATGGGGAATGTGCCATACAGATATCTGGAGGACATGTGTTCCAGGCAGAGAAAACAGAAGTGCAAAGGCCCTGAGGCAGGAGTATATTTGGCCCAGGGAAAGCCAGAGGCCAGTGTGGCTGAAGAAGAGTGTGCACATGCATATGGGAAGGAGGGTGTTGAAGAGTAATGGATGAGATTAGAGAAATGAGTTGTCAAGGGCCTTGTCATCCCTTACCTGGGATGACTTGGGAAGTCACTGGAGGATACTGTAGCAAAGAAGTGGCATGCTCTAACCTTATTGTTGAAGACTGGAAAGGGGCAAGGCCAGGAGCAAGGGAACAGATAGGTAGCTACTATACTGATCCTAGCAAGAGACAATAGGCTTGGCCCACTGTAGTATCAGGTGAGGTAGCTGGATGAAGTCAGATTCCGGGTGTGTTTGGAAGGTAGAGTCTTATCAGAATTATACTAATGGATTGGATGTGAGGATGAGAGGAAGATTGATCCAAGGATGACTGAGTTTTTTGGCCTGAGCAGCTAGAAGGACGAAGTTGCCGTTTCAGGGATGAGAAAAGCCACAAGGGAAGCAAGATGGGAATAGATCTGGGAGGTGTGAGGCTCCCCAAAGGCTCACTATATGACTCTGCACCTACCCGCTGTAAGCCTAGATCTGTCTGACTCACAAGATCTTTCTTCTGTTGTTCCCCTACACTGCCTTCCTAGAGAAAAGGCAAAGCAAACAGGGGCCTGTCCTTGCCTCCTTGCCTTCCCCACAGTCAGCATATTCCCGGGAAAATCACCTCGGAACACGGAGCTGTAGTTTGTAACCTGTTGCAGTTGGCTGCATTGTCAAAGATTAGTCCATGTAGTGAACAAGTATTATGACCTGTCACTGTGCTCAGTCCAAAGTTCTGGCTTGCCAGGGCCTCCTGCCACGGCTCTCTCACTCTGAGAAAGAGTCAGGCTGCATCATGCATTTTGAGTAGCTAACCACCCCCAAACTTGGTGGTTTGAAATGACTACATTATTTGCTCACTCTGGGGGTCAGGAATTTGGGCATAACTCAGCAGGGATGTTCCGCTTCATGTAGAGTCAGCTAGGATTTCTTAGGAGGTTATAATCAGGCTGGTTTCACAAGCATGTGACCTAGGCAGTTGCACCAGGCCCCACGTTCAGAGAGGCCCTAGAGTTGATTTAATGTTCTGCTGTTGTTTTTTTTTTTTTTTTAATTCATAATCATTTTTTAACAAGGGACTCTATGTTTTCATTTTACAATGGGCTTCACAAATTGTGTAGCTGGTCTGGGTCACTACCAAGTGCCTGGGACTGGAGCGTTCAGGATAGCTCCATTCCCAAATCTAGGGTCTTGGCAGGGTTGGCTGGAAGGCTGGGACCTCTCTCAAACTCTGCACATGCCTGGTTTGGACTTCTTTCTTTGATGAAAGTTGGATCCCAAGAGTGAGCATCCCAAATGGCAAAGGGAGGCCTCAGATGATAAGGCCCAGCCTCAGAAGTTCCACAGTGTTACTTTCTCCATGTTCTATAGACTAAAACAAGTCAGAGGGCTAGCCTCAATCCAAGAAGAGTGGCTGGGGAAGTGGCAAGGCCTCCTTGTAATACATTATGTGGGTAGAAATTATGATTACACCCATCTTTAGAAGTACACCCAGCACATGTGACATCTGTGTCCTGTCTGTGCATCAGGCCAACATTCCCAACAGGACAGAGAAGGATGTGCCTGCTGCTCTTGCTCCTGCCCTCTCCTTCCCTGTGCCATACTCCCAACTGGAGCTAGCTGAATTGGCTTGTCTTAGGTAGGGTCAGGAATCTGTTTCATCCACATAGACCCTTAGAATGACTAGGGGACTGGCCTTGACCAGAGAGTCCGTAAGTCAATTACTCACCAAGTTAGGTAGTGGGCAAAGGTTAGGCCAGGTGAACAGGTGCAGGAAGCTTGGGTTCATGGTTCTACCCCCTTCCCCCTGAACAATGAGGACAACTGGAATGAGGAGTCCAAAGTAGTAGCCTTGCTACTCAGAGTACGGTTCCCAGACCAGCAGCACTAGCATCACCTGGGGGTGTCAGAAATGCAAAAGCTAAGGAAACAACCCAGGCCTACTGAGTCAGATCTACAATTTATTGAGATCCCAAGGCGACTCCAATGCATGTTAATGTTTGAGAAGCTTTCTCACCTTGGCTGCACAGTCGGAATCACCTGGGAGGGTTTTATAAGTCCTAATGGCCTGGCCATACCCAGACCAACTAAATCAGCATCTCAAGGTGGAAATTGCATTAAACTTTACTCCTCACTAGACAGTTCCCATAGGGAGTGAGGAAGCCAAATTCCAAGCCATTTCTGAGCCAGAACTCTGACACGGCTCTTCTCTGGAAAGCAAAAAGTCAGAGCTGAGCTTCCTGTGAGGTCCAAGCCTCCCTCTCCTCACCAGGAACTGTAGACACTCTTCTCAGATTATCCTTTGGATCCCACAGGCTCTGGGCTCTGCCCATGTTCTCCCTTCCCACGCTTACTCCAATGTGTGAACTGGGACTCTAAGGGACAGCTCTCCAAGTAAGTGTGAACAGCAAACAAATCAGCCTGGACACAAACAAGGGCATTTCCTAACAGGAACCTCAGTTCAGTGCTGAACAAACAGGCAGCAAGAGCCCCTGCCCCACTTCTAGACCTCCAGCTGGCAGAAGGCCTAGCCTCTGCACCTGGCCTGGAAAGTGAGGTTTCCCAGGACTTCCAGTGCTCCTCCCTGCCCAGTTCTCTCCCAACCGGTCTCTAACCCTGGACTCAACTTCCCCGGCCTCAGTAGGGGGTGGCAAACACTAGGTGGCAACCCCAGAAGCCCACCTGTGAGATTGAGGGGGACATCTGTGCTGGTATGCAGAGCCTGTGACAAGTCTGTTTTCTCCCTGCCCACCACCACCCAACATCTACCTGCAAGAAACATACACCCCCACCCCCACCCACCATCACCATCATCTCTATTTTTCTTTCACCTGAGCACAGAAACCTCTTCTTTCATCCTCTCCCCTCTCCAACTGCATCTGCTTACAAGACACTTGGAGAGGTCACACACTATAATCCAGTTCTTTTTATGTCTTTCCATTTCAACTCATTTCCTGAGTTTCTGGATCCTCAGACTAGGTTTTAATGCCCATGATACAAAGAGGTGCTAAAGACTGATGGGCAACGACCTTAAAAAAAAAATCGATATTTTTGTTTGGTGTTGGAAGTTCAGTCCATTATGAGCAGTTAAAGCAAGGTAGTCCTTAAAAGGATTTACCCTCTTTCACACATACTCTTCTACTACAATGCCATCCCCCATTCACCCCAAAGGAAAAAAAACCCTGCCCCAAGGGTGGTGGGCATGGAGGGGAAATCAATTCAATGAAACTCAATTTCTTTTTTTTTGAATATTTTATTTATTTATTCATGACAGACAGAAAGAGAGAGAGGCACAGACACAGGCAGAGGGAGAAAGCAGGTTCCATGCAGGGAGCCTGACATGGAACTCGATCCTAGGTCTCCAGGATCACACCCTAGGCCGAAGGCAGCTCTAAACCACTGAGCCCCCCAGGCTGCCCTTAAAATCAATTTCAACCATTTACACTGACCCCCCATCGTGGAATTTAAAGTCAGATGGACCTGAGTTTGAATTCAGGCAGTTCACTAGCCATAAAATGGAGCACCTAGCTCTCCAAGATACATTTTCCTCCTCCAAGATACATTTTCCTCCTCTGTAAAGTGGAAATCATAGCATGACGGTAGGGATCAAGAAGGTAGCATCAATATGCACCCTGAACAGAGACTGTGGTAGGACAGGGTTCAATAGAGGACCATCCCTCTTTCTTGGCCACTTCTTCAGAAACTGGAGGAATAAGAAACCGAATTCAGTTGAGCAAATAGGTTTGTGCTTACTATGTGCCAGGCACTGTGACAGGCATGGCTGCTGGACAGAATGACAAGTAAGGTGCTGACTCAGGTCCTGGATTGTCACAGGGGCATGGTGTAGGGTGAGCTGGAAGCTGAGTTCTGGACCCAGGTTTCCTTTTGTGCAAATCACTCTCCACTTGGTTGGGCCTTAATGTCCTTCCTTTTTAGAACAAGAAAGGGCTTTGGCTAGTTTGCTGCTAAGGATCCAACCAGCTCTAAAGTGCTCTAAGTGGGTAGAAAACATACTAGTGTCACTGCATACTAGTGTCACTGCATACTAGCTGTTTGCCCCAGGCCTCATCCTTCCTGTCTGATCATTCCTTCCTGCCTCTGTCTTCATCTACCTTAAATCTGGGAGTCCCCAAGGGGTCCATGTGAGGTAGCCCTTCTCTCTGCTCCCACAGCATTTTCTGTCTGCCTAATGTCACCTACCCCTTCCCTTCCTAGGCTTCCCTCTCTTTGAAGGTTATCTGCAGAGAAAAGTTTCCTCCAAGGAGCACTTCCTGGATCTCTGAAGTTATAACTAATCTCTGTCCTTCATACTCCCATAGAGTTTGCCCTTTTCATTTGACAGTTGTGAATCTGCCCCTGTCGTGAGATCATGAGTCTTCAACGGGAAGAAACTGTATTCTTCATTCCTTTGTACCTCTCATAAACCCAGCACATAAAATAGCCCTCAAATACATGTTTGTTAACTTCAGTCTGATTGAAGAGCATAGGATTTCAGAGAAAGTCTTAAAAGCAGCATACAGAAGAAAAATTTAGGAAACAGTATGTAACTGCAAAGTGTAATGTGTGTTGTCAGCATATATAGTGCCTCCCCTGTGTCACTGTGCATTCCAGGGAGAGAGGAACAAACAACAACCTTGTTTGCTCTTGGCCTGTCAGGTGCAGGAGGGGGCAGAGGAGGGGAAAAACAGGTGTGGGCTGGAGTTGAGGCAGCCCAGCATGGGGAGGAGGTGTGGGGCTTCCCCACAGTAGCCCCAGGCCCTCTCATCCTGTGGGCTGGGCTTCACTTGGAGCCTGATGTGTGTGAGTCCTTCATCGAAGCTCCAAAGACCTGCACTTACCCCACTTAGCACCTTTCTCCTGGATGCAAAAGCCTTCCTTTGGAAAGATGAGAGAGCAAAAGATAGAGAGACACCCCGCAGAAGAGAGGGCAAAAAGGAAAAAAGGGACAAGGTTTCTCAAGGCTATTGAGAGAAAGGGCAGCAAAGGGACCCCCACATCTTCTCCAACTTGGGACCCTGAGTAGGGCTCAAAATGTTAGTGTCTATAGCTGTGATTCTTCCCTCAATGCAGAGAAAGAAACCTGTTCTCTACGTAAGTCACATAATCCAAGGGTCAAGCCTATCGGTCAGTAAACAACAGCAATTAGTATTGTTACACCTTTCCCTCCTTTACCTCCTTCTACACTTCAAATCTATAGGCAAGTATAAAGAATAGTAAAAAGAATACCCATATGCCCACAACCACCTACTTTATCAAACATCTCTACTACAGTTGTTTTAAGAAATAAAATGTCACAGGGACACCTGGGTGGCTCAATCAGTTACGTGTCCTATTCTTGATCTCAGCTCTGCACTTGGGCTCTGCCCTGGGCATAGAGCCCATTTACAAAAAAAACAGAATGAAAAGAAATAAACTGTCACAGAGAATGGTAGGCCTATGCACACTTCCTAGCTAGTCCTGTTCCCATCTTCCTCCCCAGTGCTCATCCTTATTTTATTTTTTATTTATTTTTTTAACATTTTATTCATTTATTTGATAGAGACAGACAGAAAGAGAGAGAGCACAAGTAGGAGGAGGGGCAAGGGAGAAGCAGGTTCCCCACTGAGCAGGGAGCCCTATGTGGGGCTCAATCCCAGGACCCCAGGATAGTGACCTGAGCCAAAGGCAAATGTCCAACTGACTGAGCCACCCACGTGCCCCTAATCCTTATTTTAATTACCATAGTTTTCCTGCTTAACAATGTCTTCATGCTTGTACCACATATTTATGCCTTAGGTTAAACCTTTTTATAAATAGTGTAGTGGCTTTGTACTGTGTCAATTTAGCTAAGCTAGGACTACATTTCCCAGAATTTCCTTCCCTGCATGGTTGTGGGCTAGGGCTGGCCACAGGGGAAATCTGCATGATACTTGGCAACAGAAGTGAAGCAGCAGCTGCCTGTTTACACTGTGTAAGGCAGGCCCTGTGGTGGCTCATGCATTATGACAGATTTGCTGGCTCACCTTGCCAATGGGGGCTGAGGGGGGAAAGCAGCAGAGCACAAAGTTCCTTTATTTTCCATCAGAGCCTTTTCAGTTTCCCCAACTCCTGAGCTATGTGTGGATTTAGTCCTAAAACAAAGGACCAGATTCTTTGGCAGGTCACCTGCATGGGCAAAGTTAGAGGCTTACCAATGGCATGAGGCTGAAGCACTTTCCAGCTTATTCTTGCTCTTCCTCCTGGGTTCCAATTTGTCCTTGCGTCACATCCCATGTCACATCCATCTTTCCTTCCCAAAGGCCTGCCCCTGTGCTCAGTCCCCAGCCCTAGAGTAATAATCTTCTTCTTTTTTTTTTTTTTTTGAGTAATAATCTTATATACAGACTAAATAACCAGCTCCCGTAACTGGGGACACATGCCCAGAATAGCATTCTTGCTCTTTGTCATTCCTAGTAGCCCTGTTTCTTTCTTTTTTTTTTTTTTTAAAGATTTTATTTATTTATTCATAGAGACACAGAGAGAGGGAGGGGCAGAGGAACAGGTAGAGGGAGGAGAAGCAGGCTCCGTGCAGGGAGCCCGATGTGGGACTCGATTCAGGGTCCCCAGGATCACACCCCAGGCTGCAGGCGGCGCTAAACCGCTGCGCCACCAGGGCTGCCCAGTAGCCCTGTTTCTTAGATAGGATCCTAATACAGAATATGCTACCAGACATGATTACTAAGATCAGAACATTAGTGAGTGATGGGTTCTCCAAATATGGTCTGGATAATAGAATTGATTCTGTGATCTAATTATATTTAAGGGCATTAAATGACCCTTACCAAGGATTACCAAGGGTTACCAGCAGTACAGGGATCACTGGTACTCAGTGTCATAGAATGGGAGAAAAATGTTCTTTAAATGGTCACCTGTAGACAATCGTAATTTGATGCCTATGGAAGTCAGTGCTTTGATTGACCAAGTATTTGCTTGGATAGAATTAGAATAAGATTGGTGGATTGTTAAAATGCCCTGAAGAATTTGGGGAAAAGTAATGATGAGTCAGGGTTTTAAATTCCCATCTCAAGGTCCATTTAAGGCATCTGAAAGTTTCCATGCTGACCAAAGAATTTCATTCGCAGCAAAGGGCTCAGGCTTGTGGAATTTACTGGTCTTACCATGTTCCCCATCACCCTGAAACAGCTGACCTGAGGGAACAGTAGAATGGCCTTTTGAAGGCTCGGTTATTGTACCACCCAGGTGGCAACATCTTGCAAGGCTTGGGTAAAGGATGCAAGATATTCTTTAAATCAGCAACTGATATATGTTGCTGCTTCTCCCAAAGCAGAGATTCGTGGGTCAGGAAGCAAAGGTTAGAAATGAGAATAGCTTCCCTCAATATAACACATGGTGATTTTCTAGCAAAAAAAAAAAAAAAAAAAAAAAAAAAAATGCTGCTTTCTATGTCTGAAACGTTGGATTCTGCTGATCTAGAAGTATTAGTTCTGCAAAGAGAAATATTTCCAAGGGGAACACAGCAGTGGTTCCACCGAACTGGACATTGAGACTGACCCTGGCTACTTTAAACTTTTCTTGCCAGTGACACAACAGGCAAAGAAGAAGGTTATTGTACTGCCGGGGGTGACTGTCTTGACCTCCAAAGGGGAGAATGGAGAATCTCTTGGTACTCCCATTTCCGGTGATTAAAGTCAATAGCAAAACTACTACAAGCCAATCCAGGAAGAAGTGTTAAAGGCACAGACTAGAAACAAAAGTCACCTCACCAGGCAGGGAGTATAAAGTGGGAAGTGGAAGAGTATTTACAAAATACCAGCTGAAACAACACAATCAGTTGCAGAAGTGAGGATGAAACTTTTCTTCTTATTTCCAATGTAAATATTTTAGTGTCTTCATAAAAAAAAAATCCTTTCTCTCCCCATTCCTCTACTGTCTAAAGAAGTTTTTAACATTGTCAGTAGTTAAGTTACAGGATATCACAAGAGAAATGTGACTCGGCTAGAAGAGAAATAATCACCGAACTATGAATTAAGTGACTTTGTATCTTCTTTTGATTGGGACCATTAAGAATGTACTTTTTCTTTCTCCATATGGATAATCAATTGATCTGACATGTTTTTATTGTGTAAGGGATAGATACATCATGCTAAGCAGAAGTGCAAGTTTGCTATAGTTTGCGTTCAAATTTTATTTCTAAGTTAAGCATAGTTAAAATGGCTATTTGTGGATGCCAAGTTGACCAAGGATGGACTATGGTGGCTTTGTACAGTGTCAACTTAGCTAAGTTGAAATCCTACTTCCTAGAATTCCCTTTCCTTATGGTTCTGGGCGCAAAATGGCCACAGGAGAAATTTGCATGACATTTGAAAAGTAGAAGTGAAGCAGCCATGTTTATACTTGGAAGGTCACTATAGGGTTGGGGCTCTCCATTCTGTTCCACTGGCACATTCACCTATCCCTGTGCTGATATCACACTGTGTTTATCACTCTAGCTTTATAAGCAGTGTTGATATTGGGTAAGGAGAGTTCATTCCTTCATCTTGTTTATTTTATTCATACTATCTTAGATATTCTTAGTGCTTTGTTACATAGCTTTTGAATCAGGTTGCCAAGTTGTACAATTCCATACATTTTTAAGATTCTACTTAAATTTAATTTTAAGATAATTTTGGAAAGAATGGTCATCTTTGGCATTGAGTCTTCCCATCCTTCTATTCAGATCTTATTTTATGCCCTTATTACTGCTTTCTAATTTTCTTGTTTAAGCATTTTACACGTCTTCAGTTTATTCCTATGTATTTTATGATGTGCTTACAAAAGAGATATATTTTTAATTACATTTGTTAATAATAATTACCTTTACCAATTCTTATATATTGATCAGATTTCCAGAAATCTTTCCCTGTGGATTTGCTTAATTACTTTATAGATAATCATACTGTCTACTGTCTCTTTCTTTCCAATTCTTAGGTCTTTCTTTTTTTTTTTTTAAGATTTTATTTATTTATTTTTGAGAGACACATAGAGAGAGGCAGAGACATAGGGAGAGGGAGAAGCAGGTTCCTTGCTGGGAGCTTTGTGACTTATTGCATGGGCTAAGATTACCAGTACAATGATAAATAGACACTGTGGTAACAGTGTCTTATTCTTTTTTTTTTTTTAACAGTGTCTTATTCTTGACTTTAATTGGCACTGCTTCCAAAGTCTCATTTTTAAATATGATCATTGCTGTAGATTTTTTTACAACTATCCTTTACCCTTTAGTTTTGTAAAAGGTATACTTTTTAAATGAATTAATGTTGAATTTTATAAAATTTTTTCTGTACTTATTATTATATCTTTTCTTCAACCTGTTTATACAGAATACTACTTTGATGACTACCTTTTACACTTAAGTTTACTAAAACTTTTTTTTTTTTTAAGATTTTAATTATTTATTTGAGAGAGAGAGAGAGAGAGAGAGAGCATGAGCAGGAAGCTCAACTCAGGGCCTGGACTCATGACCTGAACCAAAGGCAGATGCTTAACTGGCTGAGCCACCCAGGTGCCCCTAAAACTTTACATTTTTAAATGATTGTAGAAATTGATCAAATGTTCCCTCTGAATCTATTTTTTTCCTTCTGTATCTATTAAAAGCATTCTATATTTTTCTCTAATCTGTTAATATGGTATATTCCTTAAGAGATTTGATGATGCTGAACTTCCTTACCTTTCCAGGATAAACTCTACTTGATCATGATTAATTATTTTTATATAAACTGCCAAATTTGAATTGCTAATATTTTATTTAGCATTTTAGCACCTTAGTATCACAGGATGATTGGTTTATGATTTTTGTCTTATAAACCATCTTTTTCTGGTTTGAATATCAAACATACACTAGCCTTAAAAATGATTTGGGTTGGGGACACCTGGGTGATTCAGCAGTTGAGTGTCTGCCTTTGGCGCAGGGTGTGATCCTGGGGTCCGGGATTGAGTGCCATATCAGGCTCCTTGCTGGGAGCCTGCTTCTCTCTCTGCCTGTGTCTCTGCCTCTTTCTCTCTGTGTCTCTCATGAATAAATAAATAAATCTTAAAAAAAAATTATTTGGGTTGCTTTCCCTTTTTTCAACTCTGAAACAGGGTAAGATTAGGATTTCTTGTTTTATAAAATTATTGGAACTGGATTCTTTTTTGGGGAAGGGGGAAGTGGTTCATAAAATGTTAATTATCAATGAACAGTTAGTGGTATATTGTTTTCTATTACTCTGTCATCATTCCTTACAATTTTTATTATGTCTTTTCTCTTTTTACTCTTGATAAGTCTTGATAGTGGCTTGTTTATTCTATTATCTTTTCCAAAGAAGCATTTTGGATTTTGTTGATTTTTCTCAACTATACTTTTTCTATTAACTGTATCATTTTTTCTATTTAATTACTTTTTGTTCTTATCTGCATTTTTCTTCTATTTTCTTTAACTTTTTCCCCTATTGGTTTTTTCCCCACCTACTTAAATTGAACACAATTCATTTATTGCTAGTCTTTTTTTTTTAAGATTTTATTTATTTATTCATGAGAGACACAGAGAGAGAGAGAGGCAGAGACACGAGAAGCAGACTCCCTGCAAGGAGACTGATATGGGACTTGATCCCACAACCCGGGATCACGCCCTGAGCCAAAGACAGACGCTCAACCGCTGAGCCACCCAGGTGTCCCCACAAAAACATCTTTAAGAGCAAATTCAAGGGATCCCTGGGTGGCGCAGAGGTTTAGCGCCTGCCTTTGGCCCAGGGCGCGATCCTGGAGACCCGGGATCGAATCCCACGTCGGGCTCCCGGTGCATGGAGCCTGCTTCTCCCTCTGCATGTGTCTCTGCCTCTCTCTCTCTCTGTGTGACTATCATAAATGAATGAAAAAAAAAAATTAAAAAAAAAAAAAGAGCAAATTCAAGAACCAAGAAGTTAGGAAAGCTATCCTAGCCTGCCATCCCCTTCTGGTTTAGAAACACTCATCTCATTTCAACATTGGCTAAGGTTCTCTGTCTTCCGTGCTGTGTTAATGCTTTTTGATTTGGATTTTCTTCTCCCCCTTTTAAAATCCTTTGCTGGTTTTGGGGTGCCCCAATCGGTTAAGTGTCTGATTCTTGATTTGGGCTTGGGTTATGATCTCAGGGTTGTGAGATGGAGCCCTGCATCAGGCTCCACACCCTGCTTGGGATTCTCTTTCCCTCTCCTTCTACCTACCCCTCCCTGTCTTAAAAAAAAAAAATCCTTTGCTGGTTTGTATTTCTGTTCTTTCAGTATTTGTCCATAAATTTCTTAAAGGATTTTATTTTATTTTATTTAAGAAAGAGGGCTCTTGGCTGGCTCAGGTGGTTAAGCATCTGCCTTCAGCTCAGGTCATGATCTCAGGGTCCTGGGATCAAGCCCCATATTGGGCTCCTCGCTCAGTGGGGAGTCTGCTTCTCTCTCTCCTGTTCCCCCTGCTTATGCAAATAACTTTCAAATAAATAAATGAAATCTTTATTTTTTTTAAGTTTATTTATTTATTCACGAAAGACACAGAAAGAGAGGCAGATACACAGGCAGAGGGAGAAGCAGGCTCCATGCAGGGAGCCGGATGTGGGACTCCATCCCACGACCCCGGGATCACGACCTGAGCCAAAGGCAGGCGCTCAACCACTGAGCCACCCAGGCGTCCCTAAATGAAATCTTTAAAAGAAAAAAAGAGAGAGAGAGAGAGAGAGAGCATGAACAAGGAGAGGAGCAGAGGGACTGAAAGAAGCAGACTCCCCACTGAGCAGGAAGCCCCATGCAGGGCTCCATCCCAGGACCCTGAGATCATGACCTGAGCCAAAGGCAGATGCTTAACCAACTGAGCCACCCAGGTGCCCCCATATATTTTTATTATCTTAACTATTATTTTGCCCACTAATAAATAAAATTAGTCATTCACCTTAACAGGCCATTGTTTAATATGCTCAATTTTATTACTGCTGTTGAAATTTTAGTTTTGTAATTTAAAAATTATATTCTTAATAATTGATAGTTGATGAAACTTTATTGACAAATTAATAGACCTTTATGCTTATATTTTTTGTGCCTCCTGAATTTTGTTTTTTTCTTGTTAACCTATTCTTTAATATGTCTCTTATAAGGGATGGTCTTTGGGTAGCAAACTCTCTTAGTCTTTGTATGTCTGAAAATGTTTTATTTTTACCTCTCTCTTAAATGATAGTTTAATATATTAAATGATATAAAATTGTCATTTTATGTTTATATTTTATATTATGATATATAATTATAATTAACCAAATTATTGGATATAAATTTCTAGATGGACAGTTAATTTCTCTCAATACATTGAAGAGATCTATTCATTGTCTTTTTTTTTTCACTTTTTTCTGTTGTGATAAAATATTCATAACAATTACCATCTTAGCCATGTTTAAATGTGAAGTTCAGTGGTAATAAATACATTCACATGGTTGTACAACCATCATACCACCAATTCTCATGACTCTTCATCTTATAAAACTGAAACTCCTTACCCATTAAATAATATCTCTCCATACTTCCCACATTGCTCCTGGCAACCACCATTATACTTTCTCTCATTATGATTTTAAGTAAATATTTCATGTAAGTGGAATTATATGGCATTTGTCATTTTGTGACTGGCTTATTTCACTTAGCATTATGTCCTCAAGATTCACCCATATTGTAGTATATTTCAGAATTTCTTTCCTTTTTAAGGCTGAATAATATTCCATTGTGTATGTATACTACATTTTGCTAATCCATTCATCCTTTGATGGACGCTTGGATTGCTTCCATGTTTTAGCAATTGTGAATAACGCTGTTGTGAACATGGGCATACAAATAGCTCTTCCAGACACTCCTGTCAATTCTTTTGGGCATAAACCCAGAAGTGGAATTGCTGGGTCATATTCTATTTTTTTAATTTTTTGAGGAACTGCCATCAATAAGGCACAGGGTTCCAAAGTCTCCACATCCTTGCCAGCACTTATTATTTTCCATTTTTTTGGTAGTAGCCACTCAACTGGGTATGAGGTGATATCTCATTGTAGTTTTGATTTGCTTTCCCTAATGTTTAGTGAGGTTGATAATGGGCCATTTGTACATCTATGGTGAAATGTCTATTCAGATTCTTTGCCTATTTTTTAATTTGGTTGTCTTTTTATTATTAAATTATAATAGTTCTTTATATATCCTAGCCATAATTGGCTTATCAGATATATGATTTGCAAATATTTTCTTCCATTCTGTGAGTTGTCTTTTTATTGTGTTGATAGTGTCTTTCTTTAAGTTTTTATTTAAATTCCTGTTAGTTAACATGCAGTGTAATATTAGTTTCAGGTGTAAATATAGTGATATGGTCCATACAACATACAATAGGTGTTCGTCCTGACAAGTGGATGTTAATAGAGTCTTCTGATGCACAAAAAAAGGTAAATTTTTATGAAGTCTAATTTGTCTGTTTTTCCTTTTGTTACCTGTACCTTTAGTGTTATCCAGGAAATCACTGCCAAATACAATATTGTGAAGCTTTTGAACCATGTTTTCTTGTAAGAGTTTTATTGTGTTAAGTCTTACATTTAATTCTTTGATCAATTTTTATAATTTTTGTATGTGGTGTTAGGTAAGGGTCTAACTTCATTATTTTGCCGGTGGATATCCAGTATTCCCACTACCATTTGTTGAAAAGAAGACTGTTTTGAGGTGCCTGGGTGGATCAGTCTGTTAAGTGTCTGCCTTTGGCTCAGGTCATGATCCCAGGATCCTGGGATTGACCCCCACGTCGGGCTCCCTGCTCAGCATGTAGTCTGTTTGTCCCTCTCTCTGACCCTCCCCCTGCTTGTGCGGGTTCTCTCTCTCTCATAAATAAGTACAATCTTGAAAAGACTGTCTTTTTCCCATTTAATGGTCTTGAAGTCCTTGTCAAAAATCATTTGACCATGTAAGTGACAGTTTATTTCTGGGCTCTCTATTCTATTCTATTGGTCTATATGTCTACCTTAGCCAATAGCACTGTTTTCATTACTGTAGCTTTGAAGCAGGAAGTGTGAGTCGTTCAGTTTTTTGTTTTGTTTTGTTTTGTTTTTTTCTTTTTCAAGATGGTTTTGGCTATGCAGGGGTGAAATTCCATATGAATTTTAGGATGGGTTTTTCTATTTCTGTGAAAAATGCCACTGGGATTTTAATAGGGATTGCAATGAATCTATACATCACTTTGGGTAGCAGTGATATTTTAATAATAATAAGTCTTCCAATTTGTGAACATAGAATATGTTTCCATTTGTGTCTTCCCTACTTCTTTCAGCAATGTTTTGTAGTTTTCATTATACAAGTCTTTCACCTCCTTGGTTAACTCCTAAGTATTTTTATTCCTTTTAATGCTTTTGTAAACGGAATTGTTTTTGTAATTTCTTTTTAGATTGTTCATTATTTGTGTATAGAAATGCAAATTAGTGAAAAAAGAGAAATGCAAATTATTTTTGTGTGTTGACTTTTTATCCTGCTACTTTGCTGAATTCATGATTTATTTTAACAGGTTTTTGTGTGTGTGGAATCGTTAGTTTTCTTCATATATGGTCATATCTGCAAACAGAGCTATTTTACTTCTTTCTTTTCAATTTGGATGCCTTTAACATTTTTTTTTTTTTTAGTAATCTCTACACCCAGCGTAGGACTTGAACTCATGACCTTGAGACCAAGAGCTATATGCTCTTCTGACTGAACCAACCAGGTATCCCCATGCCTTTTATTTTTAAAATTTTTAAAAGATTTTAAGTATTCATGAAAGATCCAGAGAGAGAGGCAGAGACACAGGCAGAGGGAGAAGCAGGCTCATGCCTCCAGCCAAAGGCAGACGCTCAACTGCTGAGCCACCCAGACATCCCCCTCATACCTTTTATTTCTTTTTCTTGCCTAATTACTCTAGCTTAAACTCCAGTCATAGTTTGAACAGAAGTGAAAGACTTATTCTTGATTTTAGAGTAAACACTTTCAATGTTTCATCATGTTTACTATGGGTTTTTATTCTATAGTTCTTACGATGTTGAGAAGTTTCTTTCTATTCCTAGTTTGAGTGTGTTTATTGTGAAAGCATGTTGAATTTTGTCAAATGCTTTTTTCTGTATTAATTGGGATGATAATGTGTTTTTTTTTCCCCTTCATTCTGTTGATGTGAATTATATTCATCAATTTTCATATGTTGAACCATCCTTACATCTCAGGAATAAATCTCACTTGATTGTGATGTATAATCCTTTTAATTCGTTACTGAATTCTGTTTGCTAGTATTTTGTTGAGGACTTTTGCATCTACATTCATCGGGAATATTAGTCTGTAGTTTTCTTGTAGTGTCTTCATCTGGCTATCTTGTATGAGGTAATGCTGACCTCACAAAAATTAGTTAAATGTTCCCTCCCCTTCAAGTCTCCTCTTCAATTTTTTGGAAAAATTTGAGAAGAATTGGTGTTAGTTCTTCTTTAAATGTTTGGTAGAATTCACCAGTGAAGACACCAGGTCCAGAGCTTTTCTTTTTTGGAAGATTTCTGATCACTGATTCAATCTTCTTACTAGTTTTGGTCTACTCCAATTTTCTATTTCTTTGTGATTTAGTCTTGGTAGTTTTTGTGTTTCTAGGAACTTGTCCATTTCATCTAGGTTATCCAACTTGTTGACATACAATTGTTCATAGTATTTTCTCATAATCCTTTTAATTTCTTTCTTTTTTAAAAGGTTTTATTTATTTATTCATGAGAGACACACAGAGAGGCAGAGACATAGCCAGAGGGAGAAGCAGGCTCCATGTAGGAAGCCCAATGAAGGACTCGATCCTGAGACTCCAGGATCATGCTCTGAGCTGAAGGCAGACACTCAACCACTGAGCCACCCAGGCATCCCAATCCTTTTAATTTCTATAAAATTAGTAGTAATGTCTCACCTTTGTTTCTGATTTTAGTAATTTGAGTCTTCTATTTTCTTTTTAGTCCATCAAGCTAACGATTTAGTGATTTTGTTGATCTTTTTGAAGAACCAACTTTGCTTCGTTGCTTTTCTCTATTGTTTTTCAATGTTTCATTTATCTCTGTTAGTCTTTATTATTTCCTTCCTTCTGTTATCTTTGGTTTTAGTTCATTCTTCTTTTTCTAGTTCCTTGAATTGTAAAATCAGGTTGTTGATTTGAGATCTTTTTTTTTTCCTAAGCTTTATTTACTTGAGAGAGAGAGAGAGCGAGCATCAGTGGGGGAGGGAGGGCAGAGGAAGACGGAGAGAGAATCTCAAGCAGACTCCACACTGAGCATGCAGCCCAACACAGGGTTCCATCCTATGACCCCAAGATCACAACCTGCATCCAACCCTAAGCTGAAATGAAGAGTTGGACGCTTAACTGACTGCACCATCCAAGTGTCACAGACATCTTGTTTTTGTTTTTGTTTTTTTTAAGATTTTATTTATTTATTCATAAGGGACACAGAGAGAGAGAGAGGGAGAGACATAGGCAGAGGGAGAAGCAGGTTCCATGCAGGGAGCACAATGTGGGACTCGATCCCAGGACTCCAGGATCATGCCCTGGGCCGAAGGCAGATGTTCAACTGCTGAGCCACCCAGGAGTCCTGACATCTTGTTTTTGAATGTAAGTATTTATAACTATAAATTTCCCCCTTAGTAGCACTTTCACTGAGTCGCATGAGGTTTGGTATGTCGTGTTTCATTTTTGTTCATCTCTAAGTATGTTCTTATATCCCTTGTGATTTTTTTTGATCTGGTTGTTTGTTTAAAAGTGTGTTATTCAGTATCCACAATTTTGTGAATTTTCCAGTTTCCCTTTTGTTATTGATTTCTAATTTCATCCCATTGTGGTTGGAGGAGAGGATTTGATGGGCTCTATCTTTTTTTTTTTAATTTTTATTTATTTATGATAGTCACAGAGAGAGAGAGAGAGAGAGAGAGGCAGAGACATAGGCAGAGGGAGAAGCAGGCTCCATGCATCGGGAGCCCGATGTGGGATTTGATCCCGGGTCTCCAGGATTGCGCCCTGGGCCAAAGGCAGGCGCTAAACCGCTGCGCCACCCAGGGATCCCCCGGGCTCTATATTTTAAGTCTCAAAATCTATTGAGACTTAATTTGTAGTCTAACATACTGTCTACCCTAGAAAATGTCCCATATGCATGAGAAAAACAATATGTATTCTATTGTTGGGTAGAACATTCTGTATATGTCTGTTAGATCTAGTAGTTTTATTGTGTTACGTTCTCTATTTTCCTACTTATCTTCTGTCTGGTTGTTCTATCCATTATTGTGAGTGGGGTACTGAAGTTTCCATTTTTTATTGTAAACCTGTGTATTCCTCCCTTCAATTCTTATCAATTTTTGCTTCATATATTTTGATGGTCTGTCATTAGGTACATAACTATTTGCACTAAAATTCTTGCTATATTGAAATTTGTATCATTATATAATGTTCTTATCTCTTATAACCTTTTTAAAAAGATTTTATTTATTTATTTATTCATTCATGAAAGAGAGAGAGAGAGAGAGCGTGAGGGAGAGGCAAGCAGAGACACAGGCAGAGGGAGAAGCAGGCCCTACACCAGAAGCCTGATGTGGGACTCGATCCTGGGTATCCAGGATCACGCCCTGGGCCAAAGGCAGGCGCCAAACCACTGAGCCACCCCGGGATCCCCCTCTTTTTTTATTTAAAATCTGTTTTGCCTGATATTAGTATATCCACACTTGCTCTCTTGATTACTATTTGCATGGAATATCTTTTTCCATTGTTTCACTTCTGATCTGTTTGTGTCTTTGGATCTCCAGTGATTCTCTTGGTTTTCTTGTTTGTTTATTTTGTTTTGTTTTAAGATTTTATTTATTTATTCATGAGAGACACAGAAAGAGGCAGAGACATAGGCAGAGGGAGAAGCAGGCTCCTCACAGGAAGCCCGATGTGGGACTTGATACCCAGACTGGGATCACACCCTGAGCCAAAGGTAGATGCTCAACCACGGAGCCACCCAGGTGTCCCTCCAGTGATTTTCTTGTAAACATAATATATTTGGGTCATTTAAGAAAAGATTTTATTTATTTATTCATGAGAGACACAGAAAGAGAGAGGCAGAGACATAGGCAGAGAGGGAGAAGCAGGCTCCACGCAGGTAGCCCGATGTGGGACTCAATCCTGGAACTCCAGGATCACACCCTGAGCTGAAGGCAGATGCTTAACCACTGAGCCACCCAGGCATCCCTGGATCATTTGTTTTTATCCATCTATAAACCTCTGCCCTTTTTTCCCCTACATATATTTTTATCTTTAGGCACCAGGCCAAAGTGACAGCAAAAGTGAAGAGGAGTTTGGCAAAAGAGTGTAGTTACTTCTCTATTCCCCTACCCTTTGGGAGAACAAATATCAGAACCATCTCCTGATGGAGAGGAGAGAAGTTGCCTTCACCTCTACTTTCAGCAAATGGTACTTGTAGCTTCCGACTGCAGGAGTCAAATTCTATAATATTTAACTTTATTTTCTTTACAAATACAACAAATGTAAAACTAAATAATGAGGATATGGTATGTTAACAGAACCCAAATAGGAATTTCATAATTTGGTAAGTCTGACTGAAATAAATGTTCAGGACAAATAGTACAAACTAAGAAATGGGTTTGCCAGCAGTTCAGTGAAATGGATGATAATAATAGAACAGAACATTACATTTAAATATTTACACTGAAATCAAAGAACATCAAATTTACAAAGGATACAGAGAATATGTAGATCTCACATCTACAAAAACTAAGATTCAAAAGATTAAGTGATGGAAATAGCTTAATGCAGAGAAAAGCTTGTGTCAAACTCTAATTTTGTCATTTATCAGCTGCATATCTTGGCTATTATTAACTTCTCAGAGTTTTAATTTCTTCTCCTGTATGAGATAAATGTATTATCTAATTTACAAAGTGGCTATTAAGATTATGATAAAATACCCAGCTCAATTTCTCAAAGCCTAACAACTGTTCAATAATTATTACAATCTCTTCCAAAGTCACAACCTAGGGATCCCTGGGTGGCGCAGCGGTTTGGCGCCTGCCTTTGGCCCAGGGCGCGATCCTGGAGACCCGGGATCGAGTCCCACGTCGGGCTCCCGGTGCATGGAGCCTGCTTCTCCCTCTGCCTGTGTCTCTGCCTCTCTCTCTCTCTCTCTCTCTGTGTGACTATCATAAATAAATAAAAATTTACAAAACAAAAACAAAAACAAAAAACAAAAACAAACAAAAACAAACAAACAAACAAAAAAAACAAAGTCACAACCTATTGGCAGAGCTGGTACTGAAACCCAGGTGTCCTGGCTGTTGCTTAATGTGCTGCCTTTTCCAAGGTTGCACCGTTTCAAAGCTTACATTTAAGTCATTTTATTTTTTTTAAGATTTATTTATTCATTTGAGAAAAAGAGAGAGAGCACTCTTGTGGTGGGGAAGGGCAGAGGGAGAGGGAGATAATCTCAAGCAGAATCTTCACCGGGTGTGTAGCCTGATGCTGGGCTTGATCTCACAACCATGAGGTCACAAATTGAGCCAAAACCAAGAGTTGGTCGCTTGACCCATTGAGCCATCCAGGGTATACATATGGATGGACATATTCATATGACTTCAACTAAACCAAAGTCAAGTCTTGATCACTGTGAATGAATTGACGGGCCACGTTTCATTCATCCCCATCTTTCGAACGTCACATCCATGGCCTAGAGTATGACTGAATCAAGTTTGATATTAAACCATTTATTAAACCACTTCTACATAATTATTTCTCTCTAAGCCATTTCTATTCTCTTTGGAGGACATAACTAGACTAATTTCAAAATTAATATTTGATAATTAGTATTATGTTCATAAATGAAGTACAGCACATTAATAGATTATTATATCAAAGAGAATTTGTGAATCTCAAACAAGAAGTAAGGGAATTTTTAAGAAGAAATGCTCATGTTGGGATGCCTGGGTGGCTCAGTAGTTGAGCATCTGCCTTTGGCTCAGGGCATGATCCTGGGATTCTGGATCAAATCCCACATCAGGCTTCCTGCATGGAGCCTGCTTCTTCCTCTGCCTATGTCTCTGCCTCTCTCTCTCCCTCTCTGTGTCTCTCATGAATAAATAAATAAAATCTTTTTTTAAAAAAATGCTCATGTGGAGCTCTCCTCCCTATGTAGTACCCACCTTCCTGAAAAAAAAAAAAAAAAAAAAGATTGCTTTTGTCCAGTAGACCATATACAGTGAAGTATGTCTGACTACCCTTGAGAAGAAACAAAGACATTCTTTCTCATTGGATGGCATATAATCTCTCTCTTTTGATTGAAGAGCTTAATCCATTTACATTTAAAGTAATTACCAAGAAGGAAGGATTTATTTCATTGTGTTGTTTTCTACATGCCTTATAGCTCTTTTGTCCCTCATTTCCATCACTACTGTCTTATTTTGTGTTTGGGGTTTTTTCGTTAGTGAAATGTTTAAATTCATTTCTCATTTCCCCTTATGTATATTCTGTAACTATTTTCTTTATGGTTACCATGAGGATTACATTTAACATCCTAAAGTTAAAACACTCTAATTTGAATATATAGCAGCTTAACTTCAATAATATAACAAAAATTCTGCTCCTTTACAATTTTGTCTCCATCTCTTTTAGTTGTTGATGTCAAAAATTACATCTTTATACATTGTGTGCCCCAAAACATAAATATTTTAAATGCATTAGTTTCTTAAATTATGTAGAAAACAAGATTTGGAGTTACAAACCAAAATCACAAAAATACTAGCTTTTACATAAAATCATTGCTTTTTTTTCTTTAAATGTATTTATCTCTTAAATTATATAGAAAACAAAAAGTACAAACCATTGTTACAAACCATTGTTACAATTATTTTTTAATTTTTGTGTTTTTTAAATCAATGTTTTCCTTTATAGCTTCAGATTTTGACTCATCCTTTAAAAATCTTTTCCCTAACACCTACACAAAAATAAATTCCAGACCTAAATGTAAAAGCTAAAATAGCAAAGAATAAAAAAATAACAGGAGATACTTCATGACTGGGGCAGGCAAAGGTGTCTTTTAAATGACACAAAAATAGATCATTAAACTATTAAAATTAGTAATTTTTGTTCATTAAAAAACCCTACCATAAAAGAATGAAAAAAATTAAAAATAAATAAAAGAATGAAAAGGCAGACCATAGGATGGGAGAAGTATTTGCTTCTCTGTATATTGCAACAAAGAACTTGATTCCAAAATATCTATCTATATGTAAACATCTTACAAATTAATGAAGAAAAGATAGTTACCCAACACAAAAATAAGCAAACTACTTGAACAGGCACCTCACACAAAAGAGGATATACAAGTGGTTGACAAGCTAATGAAAAGATGCTGAACATAAACAGTATTCAGGGAAATAAATGCACATTAAAATCACATGTTACTAAACTCACAAAGCTGGAGGATTTGAACTTAGATAATCTATTAACCTCTCTTGCTCTATTTACTTATGTTTAAACTGGGAATATTAATGTCTGTCTGGGAATTTATAGTCTTAGGAAGAATAAGTGAATTAATAAAAAACAGATAACCATATACTGAAATAGAGTGAATTGTGTACTAAAAATCCAGAGCTAGAGACACAGTGACTATATTCTTTATCCAAAAATCAGCACAGATAGATTTAAAATGTTTTTTTTTTTTTTATTCGGGAGCCTGGGTGGCTCAGTAGGTTGAAGGTCGGCCTTCAGGTAAGTCACAGTCTCTAGATTCCAGGAGGAAGCCCTGCATCAGGCTTCCTGCTCAGCACAGAGTCTGCTTCTCTCTCTCACTCTCTCTCCTCTGCCCTTCCCCAGTGCTCATTCTCTCTCTCTCAAATAAATACAATCATTTTTTGAGAGTGTGTGCCCATGAGCATAAGAGGAGGAAGGGCAATTCCCACTGAACAGGGAACTGGAACATGGGACTCAATCCAGGGACTCCAGGATCATGACCTGAGGCAAAGGCTCACATTTAACAGACTGAGCCACCCAGGCACCCCAGACTAAAAATGTTAAGCCTTCCATCTTACAAGTTTTACCTTGTTCTTTGTCAATGCCCCCTAATTCCAGAGTGCATGCTGCTGCAAGATTAGCCCATTGAGAGTCTCAGAGCATAAAGTGACACAGACCAGATACTTTATCTTGGCCTTATAAATCTGTCCCCACCCTCTCACTAAATCCTTTTAAGAAGCTTAGCCCACCTCATCTACCAATATAAATCTCCTCTCTCCTCCCCGTAATAGTTACCATTTAGCGAAAAACATCCTTTTATTTCATTCTTGTAACAATCCCATCAGGTGAGTATTATTTTCTCACCCAAGAGATCATTCTCATTTTACAAGAAATTGGAGGCTTGGAGTGAATAATCCACTTATCTGAAGTCACAGAAATGTTCAGTGACAAAGCTGAAATTTAAAGATAGGTTTTTTCCAACTCTAAAATCTACGTTTTCTATCATTGTGCTCCACTAGCCCCCAAAAGCATGAGCTGTTATTGTCTTTGTGGGTCTGAAGAGGTGGATGCCTGCATCCCTATTCACAAGCATGCTGTTGGCACCTTGGCACTGCCATCTGGGCGGGGACTGTCCTGGGGGTGGCACACAAAGGAAAATCTCCTTAAAAAGAGATATGTTAAAAAAAAAAAAGAGAGAGAGATATGTTGGGGCACCTGGTGGCTCAGTCAGTTAGGTGTCTGCCTTCAGCTGAAGTCATGGTTTTGGGGTGGTGGGATCCAGCCTGGAGTGGGGCTCCCTGCTCCTCAGGGAGTCTGCTTCTCCCTCTCCCTCTGCTCCTCCTCGTCCTCATGTTCTCTCTCTCTCTCTCTCTCACACACACACACACACACACATACACACTGTCTTTCAAATAAGTGGATAAAATATTTAAAAAAATATGTTGAGAAATGGTGTGTGTTGGATTTAGGAGTTAATGTGGGGGTGCTCTAGAACTTTCATTTGATCCCCCAGTGGGTCTGACTTCAGGTCAGTGAGAGCTCCTCTTCTGAGTTTGCATTCCATCCACACCCCCTTCTCAGAGTTGTCACTGGAGTCCCCTCATCTATGACCCAGCACCCCTGGCCAGACCACAGTAAGCCTAGACCTGGGACTAGCTGGGCCACCCACTGATGATTTCACCCAGAATCTTAGGTTCCAGGCTGCCTGGGGGTGCTGTCCAGAAGGTGGAGCCAGTATTTGCTAAAGTGGGAAAGAGGGTGAGGCAGGCAGCTGCTTGCCTCAGCAAGGTTCCTCTAAGGACTAAGGCGTCCCAGGCAGAGCAGACAGGGACGTGTTTGTGTCCCAAATAGCTGATGCCTATTGACAATGGCATGGAACTGCCTTCAGCCTGATTGAGTAGTTTCAATGTCAGCCATCAATCTGAGGAGGCAGGATGCAACAAGAATCCCTCTGAGTGTCACAAGCAAAGCACAATGCTCACCATGTACCTGGCCAATTTCAAATGCTTTACATGGATTAACTCCTGTCATCTGCACAACAACTCCACCAGGTGGCTACTATTATCACCCATTTTACAGGTAAGAAAATACAAACCGTAACTTGTAATTTGCCCAAGCTAGTAAGTAGTGATTATTCACCTGTAAAACAGGAATACAAATGTCGGCCCTAAACCTACATAACTCAAGGAGTTTCATACACAACTCCTATGCATTGGTAATAAAGAGTATTTCTTAAGCTGGAACCGTTACAGCTTTTCTCTCCTAACACCTTTTGGGATAGAGGAAAGATTTTTTTTTTCCCAGTGGGGTTCAGGTAATGTGGGTGCAAAAAGTTCCTGGAATGATCCAAAAAAAAAAAATTGGTAACCGTGGCAGGGTCTCCAGGCAGGACAGGCCAGGTCTGGGGGTTTTTTTGTTTTTGTTTTTTATAGTTCAAAGATTGATATTTTTGTTTCTTTTCTTTTTTTTTTTGCTTTTGTGAAGAAAAATAAGGTTATGTTTTTCGTTTGAAAGAAAACACGAGGAAGCCCCCCTCCCTGCTCTGCCTCTACCCTGACCCAGCGGGGTACTGGGACCTCTGGTCTTGGGCAGGAGAGGGCACTGTGTTGAGGCTTCCTCAGAGCCACAGTGGAAAGGTGTTCGGGAATGGAGTTTGGCTTTGTTACGCAAAAAAATAAAATTAGAAAACTTGACACACATGCCCACTATACAAATGGGGGGCCAAGAAGCAGCACCTCCAAGTTGGAATCATCTCTGGCAGTTCCACGCAGGGTCCTGGTGCGGAACCAGGGTCCTGGTGCCAGGGGGCTCCCCACACCCCGTGTTCTGGGGTGCCGGATGGGAAATTTAGTTTTCACCGTATTTATCAAGATATTTAAAATAGGGATCCCTGGGTGGCGCAGCGGTTTGGCGCCTGCCTTTGGCCCAGGGCGCGATCCTGGAGACCCGGGATTGAGTCCCACGTCGGGCTCCCGGTGCGTGGAGCCTGCTTCTCCCTCTGCCTGTGTCTCTGCCTCTCTCTCTCTCTCTCTCTGTGACTATCATAAATAAATAAAAATTTTAAAAAAGATATTTTAAAAAAAATATATATATATATATATATTTTTTTAAAGTCTGCTTAGTCGCAGGCGAATCTGGCTGGGGCTTCTGCTTGGAAGACGGCGCAAGGATAAGCCCAGGCCCGAAGGCGCCCGGTGGCCAGGCGGCGGCTCACCCGCGCGCCCCAGCGAGCCCAGGGCCCTTTCCCACCGCGCCGGGGTGCGCATATTCAAAGGCGGAGGAAGGGAGGCAGCGCCCAACTAGCCCGGGAGGCGTGCGCGGGCTTTGGGGGGTCTGCGCCCCGCAGCGCGCCGAGGCCCCGCCTGGGCGGCTGAAGAAGGGGCCGCCCCGCCCCGCCCCGCCCCGCCCCATGTAAGCTCCTAGCCCTCGGCGGGGTCTCCCTCCCAGTGGCCGGGTGCCGCCCTCGCCTCCCGCGCTCCGCTCCGCTCCCCGCACGGCCGCCCAATGCCCAGCCCCGCGCCGCGAGCCCGCCGGCCGCCCGCTCCCCCCGGCGCTCGGGACCAGCCCCCGCGCTCAGGCGGCTCCCGCGCGCCCCGGCCGCCCGCGCTCCCGCGCCGCCCCCCAGGCCCAGGCACGCCGCGGGCTCCCGGGCGCCTGGACTCGTCCTTCTCCGTCGAGGCCATCCTGGCCAGGCCCGCCCGCCGCGCGCCCGCCGCCCCGCGGCCCGGCCCCGCGCCCTCCGGGCTTCCCGCGACGTGGCTGCCCGCCTACCTGAGCGCGGGTCTCCTCCAGCCTCGCCCCCAGCCGCCCCGGCCCGGGCTCCGCCTGGCTCCCTGCTGCGGCCTTCGGGGCCTCGGCGTCACAGGTACGAGGTGGCGGGGCGGCGGGCGCGTGGCAGCCGCGACGGTGGGCACACGGCAGGGGAGAAGGCCCTGAGCTCGAGAGCCACGCGCGGTCGGAGCGGGGCGGGGCCCGTGCCCCTTGGCCGTGCGGTGCAGCCCGAGGCCCGCGGGAGGGACTGGCGGAGACCAGGGACCGCCGCGCGAGCTGCCCCCCACGCGCGCTGCTGAGGAGGGAGGCGCGGCGTGCGATGCGGGCCTCGGAAGGCGCGGCCGCGGCCAGCCTGGGGCTGCAGAGCGGCCCTTCGAAGGGGTCGACGGTCTCTCGCTCCCTCCACGCCCTCGGATAATTCACGCTCGGTAGCGCACGCTCATCCGCAAAGCGGCTCTCTTCCCCGGAACGGACGGCCGCGTTTTATCTGGGCGAAGCGGCTGCTGCGGTGGTGAGGTGCGGCGAGGAGCTGGGAGGAGCGGACAGATTCCCGGACCCCAGTGCCGCCCCCGCCGCCGCTCACTGCCCCGAGCCTGCTGGCCTGTGGCGCTCTTAGAGGGGGACCTCAGGCGGTGCGGCGCAGGCACTTCCAGCCGAATAAATAAATCCGTCCATGCATCCAACCACGCATCTCCATCCATCCATCCATCCATCCCAAAGAGAATTGAACTGTTTCCCTAACGTTCTCTAGCGTTAACATCCACCTACAGGAGCCTTTGCCATTTTTGGCAATCTGATTCATGCTTTCCCACCTACCCCTGAGCAAAGTCAGTGCAAGCCGTGTCAACCCGTTACCAAGATCCATGTAACAGTTTTACCTGGTGCCTACTCCCCGGGCTCTCTCCATTCTGCGTTTCCCCTTTCAGCCGGTCATTCTCCACCCCACCCTCATTCTAGGCTCTCTACCCCATCCAAATTCATGCCACTGCATCTGAGCGACGTGCGCATGGCTCCAAGCCACTTTTCCTTAACCTCCTCACACTGCGGAGCTCTGAATTGCAGTTTACCATCTTATATTACAGTGATCTCATTTTCAAGTTCGTTTTTGCATAGTTATTACATTCATACAGCTCAAACTTCAAAATGTTTAAGTTAGAGAATTTCCCTTAACATTCCTGTTCCCCAGTCACCTGGTTAACCCCACCCCACAAGCAGCCAAGGATACCAATCTCTTTATCCTTCCAGAGGTATTTTATGCATATTGTTTGTGTCTGTGTGTGTGTACATATGCTCTTTAGGCTTAGAGCTGGCTCACTGCTCAGGCTTCTGGGGTACCCCAGACTGGGCTGCAGCAGAGGAACTTCAGGACACTGAGAGACCCCAAAAGAGGGTTCGGACTATTTTTAACTTGAAGCAGCTGGAAGAGTTGGAGAACGTCTTTACAAAGCAGCACAATCTTGTGGGGAAGAAGAGAGCTCAGCTAGCAGCCCGGCTCAACCTTACAGAGAATCAGGTGAGAGCAGGGGACTGCTGCAGGACTGTGGCTGTACATGGAGGCAGACCAGAAGGCCCTGGGTGAGGTTGGGGGGAGACATGGACCCTCTGCCTCTTGGGCCAGGCCACTGGGGGAGGCAGGCCACAATCTTTGGCACACTCCCTACATGAATGAGCAAAATAGTCCCACATTTGAAACCACATTATGGGAATGACACACAATCTAGATATTAATCTAGAACTTTATGTTTCCATGTTAAAAAAAAAGAAGCTGACAGTGAAATTAAGTATGTTCAAGGACAAAATATTAAAAATAGTAATAAACATTCCCTTGATCTCCATATTCTCCTCTAGCCACTACACCATTTTTCTGCTCTTTTCATAGGCAGACTTCCCAAGAACTTGTTATAGTCACTCTGTGTCCTCATTTCCCATCTGCTTAACTCATTCCAATATGAATTCTTTCCCCACTGTTCCATCGGAACTTCTCCTCCGGGTCCCTTAATGACCTCCAGGTTGCCAAACTCAGCAGATGCTGTCCTCCTCTTATTCAGTTGACTGCACCTTCTCTATTGACACACACTTCCCTTGGCTTCTGGATACCACATTCTTGGTTTACCAGCTCTCTGGCCACTTCTCTGTCATCTCTGTAGGGGTACTCTTCTCTTTGTGACCTCAAATTTGTCTCCCCAGCTGATCTCATTTATTCCCACAGTTTTTTTGTTTGTTTGTTTGTTTTTAGATTTTATTTATTTATTCATGAGAGACACAGAGAGGCAGAGGGAGAAGCAGGATCCTGGTGGGGAGCCCAATGGGAGACTCGATCCCAGGACCCCAGGATCATGCCCTGAGCCGAAGGCAGCCGCTCAACTGCTGAGCCACCCAGGCATCCTTATCCCCACGGTTTTAAATACCATCTATAAGCCAACAACTCCCAGATTTATATTCCACCCACTCCTTTTTTCTTTTTCTTTTTCTTTTTTTTTAAATTTTTTATTTATTTATGATAGTCACAGAGAGAGAGAGAGAGAGGCAGAGACACAGGCAGAGGGAGAAGCAGGCTCCATGCACCGGGAGCCTGATGTGGGATTCGATTCTGGGTCTCCAGGATCGCGCCCTGGGCCAAAGGCAGGCGCCAAACCGCTACGCCACCCAGGGATCCCTCTTTTTCTTTTTTTTTGTTTAAGATTTTATTTATTCATTCATGAGAGACATATAGAGAGAGACAGGGACACAGGCAGAAGCAGGCTCCCTCCAAGGAGCCCGATGCGGGATTTGATCCCCATCAGGCCATGATCATGGCCTGAGCCAAAGGCAGATGCTCAACCACTGAGCATCCCAGGCGTCCCCACTCCTTTTTTTCTCACTTGTACATCTACCTACCTTCTTGAGGTCTCCACTTGGATGTCTTCTGGGTAGGCATTTCAAACTTAACAAACCTAAACCTCAATTCTTGACCTTTTCCCTCTCCAGATCTGTTCCTCTCCCTAACTCATGGCTCCACCATCCATCCAATTGCTCAAAATACCAAGTCATCCTAGATTCCTCCTTCTCTCCCACCTCCAGTCCATCAGCAAGCCTTGTCACCTATACCTTCAAAATACAGGATCACTTCAGTTTTCTCCATTGCCCCTAGTTCATCCCAATCCCAGCTTCTTTCTGGATCATTGCAGTAGCCTCTCAGCCATCTTTCTGCATCTCCTTTTATATTCTTCACATAGCTTCCATGGTCCTAGGTGATCTGGCCTCTGCTGACTCCTCTCATTTTCCCTTCCTTCACTTCCCCATCTCCGTCTCAGATACTTCAGCCATGCTCTCCTCCTTTCTGGTCCTCAAGCACACCACACTTTCCTACATGTCGTCCCCTGTTCCAGCCTGCTTTTCTCTGTCCCCATTAAACCAGCCTCTTATCCTTCAACCTCAGCTTAAGTGCTGGTTCCTCAGGGAGGCTCAAACCCCCCATTTGTGTTTATGTATTTCTTTGTTTCCATGTTTGTTATTTTCCTTTCTCTGGACTGTGAGTTCTATGAGGTCAGGGACCATAGCTCTATTGCTCCACCATGTATCACCATCACCTAGGATGGTACCTAGTACATAAAGGAGCTCAATAAATATTTGTTGGATGAACAAGTGGTGTCTGAAATTATAGGGAAAGGTGTTTGGGAGGAGATGCTTTGTTAGAAGAAAGAGCAGGGATGCCTGGGGAGCTCAGTGGTTGAGCATCTGCCTTCAGCTCAGGGTGTGATCCCGGGGTCCTGGGATCGAGTCCTGTATCAGACTCCCCGCAGGGAGCCTGCTTCTCCCTCTGCCTATATCTCTGCCTCTCTTTGTGTCTCTCAAGAATACATACATATATAAAAGAGCGAATGTGGGCCCAAAGAGCAGTTGTCACTGTGTGTCGGGCGGGGACCAGGGGAGCTGCTGGTCATATTCCAGCCTCTGACCATTGCCTCTGATTGTAGGTGAGAATCTGGTTCCAAAACCGCAGGGTCAAGTATCAGAAGCAGCAAAGGCTGAAGCTGCCAGCTGTATCTGCCGTGGCTGCCCCCCAGGATGAGCCCTCCAGCAGCTCTGATAACAGCATACAGAGAGAAGACACTGAGTCAGGAGTGGACAGCTGAGGACTGGAACAGAGCCCGAGGCCATCTGGGCTAGTTCTTCTTGGGGGAACTAACTGGAACTATTGAGGCCTTTTTCTTCACCTGTGTAATGGGTGCATGAACAACTTAGTCCTCCCAGAGCTGACAGGATGTCTGTAAAGCTGTTACAGTGTACCAGACTGGGTGCTAAGTGTTCAGTAACTGTTAAGGTTTCTAGATTTCCTTCACCTGGGGAAATCTGTGTTCTGGTGTGGTGCTTACACCAGAACTGGCCTCTCCAGGTATTTCATCTGTTACTGACCTGGCCTGGCTGAGAAGGGGCCTCCCTGAATCAGTGTCTGGGCCTAGAAGCCTCTTGCCCTCTGAAGGTGGTGGAGTTGGAAGCAAAGAGGGAAAGGTAAACTGTTTTGCCTACTTGCCTTCATGGAGTTTCCCAAAGTTTTCTTATTTTGTCTGAACTATTACCACTTTCAGTAGCTCAGCCCCAGCTGCCTGAGTAGAAGCAGGCATGCTACCCTGGCCACGATCTTTTCCCCTATAGTTATCCACCCTCATTCCTCTCCACCATTACATAAAATAGAGAAATTTGGCTCTACCTTTGCCAAGGCAGGCATTTTGTCACTCTGCTTATTTCCAGGAGACAGTTATAACTTCTCCCCCTTCAAGATCTTAACTCATGATCTGCTTTCCTTCCCAGGAAGCTGCTAAGTTTTTCTATAAGAAACCTGCTGATAGTCTACCCATGTGAGGCCAGTCACCAGCAATTCCAGACCTGATTTTTCTAGCTTTCTTCATTCCTGGACAGGCCTCTGTTAAGGGTATTGATTTAGAACCTAGGATGGTTTCTCCATAGTGAGGTGAGCTGGTGAAAAGAGGCCTGCCCTGCCACCTCGTGGTGAGAGAAGGCATGGTCCCCACTGCTGTCGGCAGTGTTCTGAAGGAAAGAGGAAAGGCAGGGAGCAGAGGTTGCCCTGGAAAACCACATGCTTCCAAGGTAGTGGTAGACCAGCCTCTCCTAGACACTAGGTCACAGGCTTCAGAGAGGCCAGCGTCTAGCCCCAAGAACCCTTCTCTCTCCCAGTCTTAAGGGAAGTCCTTCCTAATGCTGGACCCAAAGTCAACTCCCTCAATCAAAGGGATCCAGCTGCATCTACCTCTTCTAGCACCTGCCTCTTCAATTGGCTTAACTTTTTAAAAATAAAAAAAAAAAATCAACAGTTAACCTGTTCAGCAGTTACTGGGCTCTACCCAATCCCCCAGTGTCACCATGAGACCCTAACAGAACAGACACACGTCCTTTTTCAAGGAGTGCAGAATCAATTGGAGGGCAAAAAGGCATGGTGATCAGGCTTGGCTGTGGGAATAGATGCTTTAAGTCAGTGGTTTCAGCTTCTTGGGGTCCTGAATGAGAAAACAGGCCCCTCTTCGGTTTCCAGGACAATGTGCATATGACACTACTTCTGCATACAATTTCAGGGGTCCTCAGACCTGAGGTCTACCGTGTACCCTCTTCCACCACCCCTAGGCTGCAAGGTCCCTAAACCCCTTTAGGGGCTGAGAGAAGCACAATTCCAGCTTGATCTGCCGTAGAAGGCCTAAGGAAAAGGGAATTCTTGCACCCGACTGAGTAGGATGGATAGGTGCATCCTACTATCCTACTAAGTAAGCTAGTCCTTCCTTTTAAGTAGATCCGAGACGGTAGAAATCGGCCGGCTGCTGTCCCACCCCTCGGCTGGGTCGGAAGAGCGCTGGACTCAGGCCACTGGGTGGAGAGACAACAGGCACAAAAACACGAACTGTACACAGATCCATCAAAACTATACACACACAGGTACGTACGGAGACACAGACGCAAAAGCGCACAGATGTACAACACAAAGGCAGACCCAGCTACATCCAGCCAATCGACCTAAGCATGGATTAAAGGGATCCAAATTCGGACTCCCTAGAGCGCAAACCCTCACGCCTTCCGAGACACACACGCCGGGGGCGGGGGCGGGGGCGGGGCCGGCGGGGGCGGGGCCTCCCGGGTCGAGGCGAGGTCAAGGGTCAGGAGGCGGAGGCGCGCCCAAGATGGCGGCCTCCATGGGCGACGTGTTCTCTTTCTGCGTGGGCGTGGCGGGCAAGGCCCGGGTCGCGGTGGAAGTCCGTTTCGTAAGCAGCGCTAAGGTAAGGCCAAGGCAGAGCCGCCGCGAGCCCCCACTCTGTCCGGCCATGGAGACAGCCACGTGGGATCCCAGGCCCGGAGCCTGGAAGCTCCTGTGCTGCTCGGACTCGGCGGCTCGCTCCCTACTCGCGGCCCGGGGGCTCCCGGTCTGTCCCCGCGCGAAGGCTTCCGGGGGGGTCACGCGGTGGATCGGGGGCCCCGAAGTCTCCGTTCGCTCCCCCTTTCCGCGGAACCCGGAGCGCCCGCCGGCGGCCCTACTCCCGCCGCTCCACGCAGGGCCGGGGTAGGGGACGCGGGGCGCCGGGGCTTACGCGCCAGGCTGGGCCCGGGGGTGGTGGGCGGGGACATGCTGAGCGGAGGGAACGGAGGTAGAGACAAGCCTGGGCCCTCAGGGATCTTTCTAGGTGAGATTTGGGGGTGGGGTGTGGAGGGAGACTAGGACCTTCCATGAAAGGCCTTGGGATGCTAAGAAATTTGGACCAGAGCTCGAAGCCCCTGGGAGCAATTGAAGCGTTTAAATAGGAGAGTGACGTAATTTTGTCGCTAGATTATCGTGTTTTAAAAGTTAAAGAAAACTACCGAAAATGCATGTAAGGAAAGAGAAAGTAAAAATCACTCATAATCCTGTACTATGTACAAATATGTGAATATTAAAATTACAATTTTAGAAATCGCTGTTTGATGCAGCAGTAAATCACATCAATAAACCTATTTCTACGTATTTTTAAGAGCTGTTTCACGGGATGGACGCAGTTATTCAACCAACTACTTATTTGTGGACTTGTATGTTGTACTTTATTTTTTCATCTCTGAGGTCAGAGGTCTTGAAGCTCAATTTCTGTGCACACATCCTTTTGTTCCCTTCAGCAGAGTGTTTTCTCTCCCAGTTAACTTTGCCAAGTGATATGTGGAAAATGGTATCACTTTCATATACATTTCTTTGTTTGCTGAGGAAGTTGAATAATTTATCGTGAGTAATGGCTCTGTGTATTCCTGGACCCTGCCCAAGAGGTCAGCCTTCTAGTCATCTGCCTCCTGATCTCCCCAACCCAAACCACTATTGCCTTCTTTCCACTCCAAGGCACATCTGGAGCATTCCTCTCCTTCCATGATAAAGCAGCTCCCCTATATCCTTGGTGTTCTCAGCTGCTCACATTTCCATATCCACCACAGGCCCCTGGGGTTCTTGACTAGGTCATAGTTTGATGGTGTCTGGGTTCTATCACTCCTAGCACACAAAGATAGTCACCTTTCCCTTCACTGCACCCCCTATCTCAGCCCCTCCTCTCTTCCCTTCTTCCTCTCACTTCATCACATCAGCCATTCTGCTTGTCCACTTGACCTTTCCCAGCCCTCTATCAAACCCCACCCCTAGAAGAATGAGCTGGCCACCCCCTCCATGCCCACACCTGATCTGTCGCTGGAGAAAATCACATACCCACCCAGACATGGTGACAAGATGGATTATGCCAAGCTTTTTACATCAATATTCATCAAGCAAGATTGATTTGTGAGGTTTTTCCTTTGTGCTATCTTCCTCAAATTACCACATCAGAGTTATACTTGTTTTTTGGTAAAATGGAGAAGCTTCCCATTTTTCTGTTACTGAATAGTTAAAATAGCATAAGGATTACTTATTCTTTGGCTTGAGAGAGGTGGGTCATAAACCATATGGACTAGGGGCCTCACATGGGAGTTGTTTTTGACTATTTTCTCTATTGCTTTTCTGGATATTTGCCAGAGCAATCTTTTAAAGATTGACCAACTACTGTGCCAGGGACAGTACCAATCAGAACATGATAGTGTCTGACCAAAGATGATGGATGCCAACCAGAGTGCCATACTGGTGCAGGTCAACCAGATAATCGGCACTGCTTCTTTGTCTAGGCTTTCTTCCTTTTGAATTCAGTTTTGTTGATTTATATTTTTCTAGAAAATTATCCATTTAGTAAAGCTTTTAAAATTTACTACATAGTCGTAGAATTTTGCACAATATTTTTTCTAAAATGTATTTTTCAAATTGGAAATATCTTTGCAAATTTATGCCCTTTGCATTCAGGTTTACTTCTCTCCAAGCGTCTTGGTAATATAAATGAGAGCTGCTTTTCTTGAAACACTGTCTTATGTTTGGGGGGATGAGTGGTTTCATAAAGGAACCAGCTTTGATTCTGTTCCCTTTGTTTTGATGACTAAGTATTTTCTGCATTCGGTCCTCCAGAAAGAGAGAGAAAGACATCGTTATTTACCCAATGTTGAGATTTGAGATTGTCAGCGATAGTGTGGGTCCATGTTGATATCCCTTTGTCCCATTGAAGAAGGCCATCTTTTCATTTTGCTAGATTGGGTCTGGCACTAAAAGGCACGGAGGTGGGGTTCCAAGAAGGCAACCAAGGATACATCAATGGCTTTGGCAAGAGGTTTTGTCCAGCTGTCCCACTCTGCACTTAGAGTTCCCAGAGTATTCAGGGTTGAGATCTGTAGCTCATGGGTTGCTCCAGGCCATCCTGGTTTACACATTCCTGCTTCTCTGACTTTGGGAGGCTCTGCTATCTAGCCATAGTGCCAATGCTAGAAGGAAACTGGGAGCTACCTAAGAGGGCACATGATGGGACGTCTCACTGCTATGTCCGTTCGTTCCTTCCTTCCTTCCTTCATTCTCTTTTTGTGACAATTCAGTGCTGTCAGGGGCACTACCCCTCTTCTCTAAGTGTACCTCCAGAGTAAGTGCCCAGCAGGGCCAGTAACTGCCTGGGTTCTGAGGCTATCTCCTGAGCCCCTCTGCATCACCTTCATGTCTTACAGGCTGTGTATAGTGCTTTAGACCACAGTGCCTCAGACTTTAACATGCATGTGCATCATCTGAGCATCTTGTTAAAATGCACATTCTGCTTCAGCAGGTCTCGGGTGGGTGGGGCCTGAGATTCTGCATTTCTGAGTCTTCCAGATGATGCCCTTGTTGCCCATCCATCACCTCATTTTGAGTAGTAAGAAGCTAAAGCTCATAAGGTGAGCTTGGGTTGAGGTGCATCCTGGAAACTACCGTAGGTATTGTTATAATTTTCATATGCGAAACAGATGCAAAGAAGTGAAGCAATTGGCTCCAAGGTTCACAGCAAGTAGTATTAGGGTTGATGCTAGAATTTGTCATTCCTTTTAGTGTAACACTGAGAACTTGTGTCCTGTGAGTACCCCACTGACCAGGGGAATACAGCACATTCTCCCCCAACTAGGCTTCCCTCTACTGTGGCATAGGAGTCCTCTGCAACCCTGAGCAGCAGTATCATTGCCAGGATCCTGGAGGGGGGCACATGGGTAACTCCAAGAAGACCACCCTGTCATTACCACCTCCTGGTACAGGAGCCTCGGTGCTCCTCTGGCCTTTCCAAAAATTCTCCTCCTCTGACTGACATGGCGGCTCCCTCCGCATCCCAGTTCCTCTGCTCTGAACAGGCTGACAGAAGTGTGGCTGAAAGTAGGTCAGAGGAGGCAGTTATGGGGGGATGCTGACCATGTTCCACCAACCCTCCCAAGGCAGAAGCCTCTCCTGAGAGGGAGGTGAATGGGGGGTGATGCTGGGCAGCCCTCTGGGAATCCTTGGAGCAGTGTCCTCTTTCTTTCTTTATGGCCATCCTATTCCTTTTTCTCCCTGGTAGGGAAAGGGGCTGTTTGCCACACAACTGATCCGGAAGGGGGAGACCGTCTTTGTAGAACGGCCCCTGGTGGCTGCACAGTTTCTCTGGAATGCACTTTATCGCTACCGAGGTGAGCACATCTTGTCCACTCCTCATGGCTGCTGGGCCTAGCTGTCTTTGTGTCTCTGGGAGTTCAGGTGTTGGGAGAAAAGTTCATCTTCCCTTGGAGAACTGTGCCTGAGAACCATGCTGCTGTCTAGTCTCAGGGCATTTGGGACTGCGAATGAGTAGTAGAGGGGCTCTTCCAGTCTGCTCCCTGGGGGAGGACTGTCACTCAGGTGGAACTCAGTCTGAGTCAGAGTACGGGGGATGTGTGTCATGCCAAAGGGCTCTGTGCCAAAGAGCAGCCCCTCCAAGAGAGGGCCACGGGCCCTGTGGTCAAAACAGGCTGAGTTAGGGGTCAGAAGCAAGTAGAATGCACTTAGTTTTTCCAGCCATATGCTTTTTTCACACTTAGGCTACAGACAAACATGAAAGGAGGTCACTTGGCTGCAGAATGTGGGGAAAGCACATTCTGAGGGGCTAGGAGGAGAGCCCCACAAACTCAGTCCCACTGGGAAGGGGGGAGAGCCTGACAGGAGGGGTGGAACTCCATAGAAGGAAGAAAACCAATCGGTGTTGGAATGCCTGTGAAATCATTCACTCATTCTGTTCTTTAACACGGTTGTTCATTCACTTCCCAAATGTCTGCTGAGCACCTACCATGTGCCAGCCACTATTTTTAGCCCTAGAGATGCTGTGAAAAAGACAAAACATGGCTCCTGTCCTAAAGACACTACTCACATTGTCCTGTGTGGCTCTCTCCCTCAGCTTGTGACCACTGCCTTCGGGCACTGGAGAAGGCAGAGGAGAATGCCCAGAGGCTGACTGGGAAACCAGGCCAGGTTCTGCCTCACCCTGAGCTGTGTGCTGTGCGCAAGGACCTCCACCAGAACTGTCCCCACTGTCAGGTAAGCATCCCTGGGTAGTACACATGGAAGGGAGCTGGGGGAGAGGCCTTAGCTGAAGTCCTCTGTGAGTACCATGAGCAAGTCACGGCCCCTGAGAGCCATAATGTAGGGGAAGACATTCAAAAGACTCAGTTACTGCTTCATTTGTGTCCTCCCTACCCCAGTCCCGCTCTCTAGAAAATAGGTCTGATGAGAACTTGCCCTCTTCCCAGGACGTTGGCAGGGCTCTTCCCTCTACCTGAAAGCTCTCTCCTTCCCATAGTTTAACAAGCCTGGGTGCGCTTCTCACATGCTCCCAGGACACTATATGCTTTCTGCTCATGATGCCACAGAGCTACTGCTCAGGGGCTATTCATAGAAGGAACACAGTTAGTGCAGCTGAGTACCACTGAGGAATGTCTGTGCCTCATACCATGAGGATCTGTGCCAGATCCTAGGGTATTGACCTCCACCCACTCATCCAGGTGATGTACTGCAGTGCAGAATGTCGACTGGCAGCTGCCGAGCAATATCATCAGGTCCTGTGCCCAGGGCCCTCCCAGGATGACCCCCTGCATCCTCTCAATAAGCTGCAGGAGGCATGGAGGTAGGTAGCATTTCATCTCTTCCGTTCATCTTCCCTCTTTGCCTGCCTACTTGAGATCAGCAGATGCAGTCATCTGTCTTAAACTGCCATCCCCCTGATTTTTCCTCCATTCTTAGGGTTTAACAGAAGTCACATCACCCAACCCCCTGCCTTCAACGTGAGCCGCCAGTCCCACCACCCTCAGTATTGTATACACTCCCAGGAAGAGCCCCATTGAGCCCCTAGGGATGTAAAGTCCTGCCCACATCCTTGCCAATGACTTCCTCCCTTTGGTTATAAATGGAGGTGGTAGGAAAGATTCTCCATAGCAATCAGACTGGGCTTCCCTGAATGCAGCTACTGGGAAGGGAATTTCTAGGCCAGATCTTTTTCTTTCACCCCAGGAGTGTTCACTACCCCCCTGAGACTGCAAGCATCATGTTGATGGCCCGGATGGTGGCCACAGTGAAGCAGGTGAGTTCACCCATCCCTCCCAGGGAAGCCAGTTCTGACCTCATTTGCCCCTTGGCCACAGTCTTCCCCCACTCACCTCAAAACCCTGACTTGGATGAAGAGCTCCCCCTGGGCTTCCCAGAGGAGAGCTATGCGCTATGTAAAATCAGGAGCAGCTAACCATAAGTCTGGCAGGAGACTCATCTTTCCTGCAGCCTCTAGTCTAAGACAGGGTGTCCTATACAGCAGCAGGTCACGTACTCAGCTTACAGGTGCCACTTTTTCAGGATTGTGCCTCACTTGTAAAGTGATAGGAGCCACTCCAACACCTTCTATTAACATTGAAGCTCCACAGCCTCATCCTCCTGCTTTCCTAAGTGTTACACTGGCTAGCCTGGCCCCGTTGGGGAGATGGCTGGGTGTGGGCAGGGAGGGGAGGAAGCTCCCAGGCCAAGGAAGGGTCTACCAAGAATCTCATATGTGCTGGTGTTTCCCTGATGGCAGGGGCTTTAGAATCACAGCCTACCCTCCCTCCTGGGCACAGGGGGCAGCAAGGAGGCAGGCATCCCCAAGTCCATGTGTGCACATGCATGCATGTACGGGTGTATGTGAACATGACTATTTGTTCACTGCAGGCTAAGGATAAAGATCGTTGGATCAGACTCTTCTCCCAGTTCTGTAATAAAACAGCCAATGAGGAGGAGGAAATTGTCCACAAACTCCTGGGGGACAAATTCAAGGTTAGTCTTTGCCTGTGATCCCCCTACCCCCAATAGCCTTGAAGGTTCTGTGGCTGCCTGACGGGAGCTGCACATTTGTCCCTTCCCAGCCACAGGAAGAGGTTAGAGCCTAGGGCCTATATTCCTGCCACTATTTAACTTTGTGACCTAACATGGACCAAGAGTTGAGAAGTAGGATGATGACAGAGGAAGGAAGGATTGGGTGCTCTGACATAATAAAGCAGAATCTCAGGATAGCAGCGGGCAGGTCAGTCACAACGGAGAAAAACGGGCTGGGGGTCCCTAGGGTGAGGGAGCAGTGTGAAACAGGAGGATTTTAGCTGCCCGTGTGCTGAGTACCTACTCCCACCCAAGGAGGATAGCAGACTCCCAGGCAGGAGCTGCCTGAAAGCACAGGCAGGGTTGAAAGGACAGCTGGGGTAGGCCTTCCTACATTCATTCTGGGGACAGGAGTAGGGAGTCAGGCTGGCCCGGAGGCCAGGTCAGGGGGCCTGGAAGATGGTGGTAAGGACAGACATTCCAGGCAAGGTTGCCTCAAGCCCTCCTGGTACAAGCGCTGGAGAATAGGGAGGAGTTTGGGTTTGCCACCCTGGGTTGGAACCATCCACCAGACTGCCAAGGTTCTTTGGAAATAAGGACTCTGTGGCCTTCCTTTGCCTTCAGGGAAAGCTCATTCTACAGAGCTGGCCCTTTTTCTTCCCTCACCCGGTCTTCTGGGCCCTGCCTGGGTGCTAATGGCAAATCCCCAGGAACACAAGTCTCTCCCTGCTTCCCCCACACCAGGGCCAGCTGGAACTTCTGCGGAGGCTCTTCACAGAGGCCCTTTATGAGGAGGCACTCAGCCAGGTGAGTGAGTGCCTGGGGAAGGTGGGACCAGTGGCCTCCTACCCATTCCAGCTCCCCAGGAGCAACCAGGTCAGCATCTCCTACTTGAAGAGCTAACCCCGAGCTGACTTGGTATGAAGTTGGGATGGGACTGACTCACAGAAGACTTCCTAAATGGAGAGTTGTATCAGGAAGAAAAGTGAGTGACTATAGTCTGTGCACTCATTTTTCTTTCTCCCCACAGTGGTTCACACCAGATGGATTCCGGTCTCTCTTTGCTCTTGTTGGGACCAATGGCCAAGGAATTGGGACCAGGTTAGGAAGGAATGTTCCAAAGCTATTGAACTTGTCTCTCAGGGCTGGGGTGGGAGATTGACAGAGGAAGGTAGCCACATCTCCTTTCAAGATTAGGGTGGGGTAAGGTATAATTCTGTGGCCCAAGCGCTGGACTGGATGCAGTGGTGGGAGTCAGAAAGGCTCAGGTGGTAAAATTTGCTCTTGGGAGCTTTGGTCTTTTGGGGAAGATGGGCCTCTGCCCCGGAGAAAGAAGTGGGCTTAACTTGCCTGGAGGTGGAGAGTCCTGTGAGCTGGGCCTCCTCTTCTCCAACCATGGATGCCTGGGACCCCCAGCTCCCTGAGCCAGTGGGTCCATGCCTGTGATGCTCTGGAACTGAAGCCTCAGGACCGAGAGCAGCTGGACGCCTTCATTGACCAGCTGTACAAGGACATCGAGGCAGGTTGGTGAGATGGAGCCTTGGTCTCACCCAACCTTGGATGCCCCCCATTCAGATACAGTCTTCCCCCGAGGGAGTTCTAAGCGAACAGTTGGGGAAGCTAATCCCTATGTGCCTATGAGAAACTGGAGATCTATCCACAGGACACAGAGATAAGCCATGACCCCAAGATCCATACAGAGGCTTGGTCCTGAGGGTTGGGGGGTCCTGGACAAGTAAGGTGATACCCATTTATGGGAAAGCAAGCTCGTGCCTCCAAGAAGCAAGGTCAGGTGAAATGGTAGTGACTAGTGGCAAGACAGTAGACCCAGTAGACCCAGTGCCTATCCTCATAACCCTTGTTTTCTTTTCCTCCCAGTAAAATGGATAGAATAACATCTGAATATTACTGTCTTACAGCAACTGGCGAGTTTCTTAACTGTGAAGGATCTGGCCTGTATGTGCTTCAGAGCTGCTGTGAGTCCCGGTATTAAGGAGGGGTAGCCTTACGGCCACAGGACATCTCTCCTACTTGGTCCCTTGTAGGCTGGTGGAGAGGACTCTAGGAGCAGGATTGGTTCTGAGCTTCTTTGGGGATTTTCTCATTCATTCTTTTATTGGACTGTTCATGCCTTAATATATGTGTATATATCAGATCTTCCAGGGGGCCAGGCCCTGTGCTCAAGTATGACACAGACTCTGATTCTAGGCATATACCACCACTGCCCTGTCAGGTTCGGGAGGGGGGTGTTACAAGACCTTGGGAGGAGGGAGCTCAGGCAAGAAGGGGAGTCTCATAAGCACCTGACAGGGAGGAGCAGAGCCACTTCACACAGTTGTCTTTTGCAGACTCAGCCTCTCCCCCTCTGATTTCCTCACTGTAAGCCCCCCCTCCCAGGCTCTGGGACCATTCTGCCCCTCCCAAACTAGGCTCACAGAGAGCCTAGTTGGCTCAGCTGTTACCAGACAGGACTGAGTTAAGTGGTCAGGCACGGGAGTTCTTTCATAGCCCTGCTGCTCCTCCTCCTGTGGGACACTGGAGACACAAGCGAGACTCCAGCTGCCCAGTGCTGAGGACAGCAGGGGCAGTGATGGCAGGTGGGAGGGGGTAGGAAGTAAGTGCATGTGTGCCTGTGCTCTGTGGTCTTCAGGAAAGAGCCCCATACAGGGAGTTGGGAAGCTTGGGTGCCAGGATCTGTGCAGCCCCAGCAGGGATCAGAGAACAGGGAAGGATGGGGAACCAGTGCTCTGCACCTTGAGGCTGTTATTTTTATTATTCAACAGTCCTTATTATTTGCCTCTTTCAGGTAACCACAGCTGTGTCCCCAATGCAGAGACCACTTTCCCAGAAAACAACTTCCTTTTGCATGTCACCGCCTTGGAGGATATCAAGCCAGGAGAGGTGAAGGGGCTTGGAACTGGGGGGTGGGGTTGGGGAGGGGGCAGTTGGCCCTGCAGGTTCTCCCCAAAGGATAGCCAGGGCCCCCAGTTCAGGCCGTTTAGTTGAATCCCCACATGCCCCAGGACAGGAGTCTTTCTCCCCATGATTATGCTCTAACCCCACCCCTCCCCCAGTTCTTCACAAAATAGCCAGAAAGCCCCAGAGCAATGATTGAGGGGCAACTGTGTGCCCACATTCTTCTTCCTAGCCACCTTTTGATCAACAAATCCACTTCTTCTAAGAAAGCAAGAGATGGCTCTTTGTGGCTTGGGCTGTGGATGAATGTGTGGGTTTGGGGTCCTGACTGGGCACAGTACACAGAGTCTGGATGCATCTTCCAGGGGAAGTAGCATCATATCAAGATAACCTCTGACCCCAGCTATGACCTTGGCCATCAACTGCCTGTAACCATAACCTGAGGCTAACCACAGTTCCCTCTCTGTCTCAGACACAAGCCTCTTTGTGGTCTGCTGAGGGCACAGAGAAATGGATGAGGGCCTAGCGCCTGGGAGATGGGGCAGTGGGTAGAGATGGGGCAGTGGGTGGGGAGGCTCCCATCTAAGAGAGAGCACAGACTGCCAGATGCCACATCTTCTCTGCCCTCCAGGAAATCTGTATCAGCTACTTAGACTGCTGTCAGCGGGAGCGTAGCCGCCACAGCCGCCACAAGATCCTCAGGTGCCAGCTGGGATGCGGTGGGTGGCTGGGCTCTGGGAGGCCCCATCCTAGTGGCCGCCTGACTTCACCCTCACCACCATCCCCCATCCCCTGCAGAGAGAACTATCTGTTTGTCTGTTCCTGCCCCAAATGCCTGGCAGAGGCGGATGAACCCAATGTGACCTCGGAGGAGGAGGAAGAGGAGGAAGAGGAGGAGGAAGGAGAGCCAGAAGATGCAGAGCTGGGGGATGAGATGACTGATGTGTGATGTCACCCTGCCTGGAAGGGACCCTACCCCAGATCCTGCAGGAAAAGGGGGCCTTCCTCCCAAGAGAGGAAGCTTGGAAGGAACTCCCCATTCCCCTTGCCTGGTTTCCCCCCCGATTCCAGCTCTGTTTCTGCCAGAAGGTAGGACAGAGGCTGGACCCTAGGCCCTAGGCACTCACCTCCCATCAGACCTCATGCCCTAGACACTGCTGCTGAGTGGCTCAGGCTCTATGCTGTCATTGAGCCTCTCAGAACTGCCCCCGCACAATACACACACACTCTCCAGATGAGAGCAGCTGCAGCCAAGGTCAGGCCCTAACAGTGTTCTTCCCCTTGGCCCCATGGCCATGCTTACCTGTCCATCTGAGGCTTCCCCCTTCCAACCTGCTACAGAGGGGGTAACAACGTGGCAATCTGAGGATGGCCTGACTGCACTGAAGAAGAAAGGAAGGATGAGCTGCTTCTACTTTCTTCCTCACCTCCCACCCTTGTAGCTGCTAAGGCAACTGCCTGCTGCTAGCAGAGCGGGGAGAGGCAGGAAGGCGCAGCTGGGCCTCTAGAGCATCTTCCCTGAGGCTCTGTGCCGGGGGACACTGAACCAGGGGGATACTTCTCTCCACCCCCCCTATTTGGACATCTGGGGCAGTAGAGATTAACCCCATCCCCAGACTCTGAAATCTCTGTACCTTGTGCCTTGCCTACCAGGCCCTGGCACAGTGGCTGGCCACATGGGGTAAGCAAGAGGCCTCTGCCTCCCTCAAGAGGGGAATGTGGGGGATCATCACCCCTTCCTCACACTCTTTCCCACTGAGGACTCCAGCAGCATGGCTGACACTGGGGCATGACAGGCCTATGCTCCTTAATTTTGGATGCTCAAGAGGCTTCCCTGGGACCAGTTTAACATGGGTCTGTGAGGGGCTCTCTTGGCCCCTATTTCCATCTTTAGGGTCTTCAGAGAGGAACATTGAAGTCTTCCAGAAATCTAGAGGAGCTGGGCTAGATATTCTGAGATAAGCCCTGACTGAATCACCCTCCCCTTGGTTAGCACCACCCCTCACTCTTGGGTTGGATGCTATGGGAATTATAGACCATCACTTGAGATTTCTTTGCCTGCCTTCCCTGGGGAGCCTGCCACACACCCCCTGCTGAGGGATCTCTGGGAGGGCAGGTGCCCACCCTGTAGGTTGTCCTAGATCATGAGCCAGTTAGTGCCCACCTGTCTGGTATATCGGGTTCTTAACTCCTTCACAGCAGCCAGCACCCCCCACCCCCCCTCTCGCCCCTGCCTGCCCACTGTTCTTAATAAAGTGTGAGTGGTGACAGGCCTCTGCAGGAATGCTTCATGGAGAATGACTCAACAAGCTGTCTGGACACCCAGCAGTCACATAGGTGGTGCATAGGCACATGGCTTTAGACCAGGTGATGGCAGGAGATGGGAGCTGCAGCTTCTCAGTTTGGGCTCCTCTCTGCACTCTGCACCCACACTCTGCTGTGCAAATGTTTCTAAATGCCAAGAGCACAGGTCCTTTGAGTTCTAGTGTGGATCCCCAGGACCAGGCTACTAGAAGAGTCTTCTCAGGGGACTGAACTATGGCTTCCTGAGTTCTTGAGCAGGAAGCAGGCTGTTGGGATCCAAGATTAGCACCTAAGCGCTGGTCCTAAAGGACCGTGGGCAAGTCATTTACCCTCTGTGGGCCTCAGTTTCTTCCCCCTCAAAATACAAGCATGGGACCAGAGGAATATGAAAGCCCCTCCCACCCGTGTGCTCTTATTCTAGGACACGCTTGCAACCCTGATGAGAGGCTTTATTGCTAAAAAGACAGTGAGGGTTTATTAATTCCTCAAACACCAGCTCCTTGAACCACTCCAGCAATTGCTGTGAAGTACACTAAGGAGACCTTGGGAGGGGGAGGCTGGAGCCAGGTGGGATGGGACAAGTCACAAGTGGCTCTCTGGCCACCTGCCTTTAGCCTCTTTTGTTCCAGATTCTAGCCAAGAAGCTCTGGGGCCTGACTCTTGCCTCATCCCAAGGCATGAGATGTTTGGGGGTTCCCTGAGGAAGGGAAGGCTAGCGGCATGGCTTCTTTTAGCATAGCCAAGGCCCAAGCCTTTTTCCTCTGCCCGGCTCCCCCTGTCCCCAAATGCTATCCCCAAATCCGAAAGAGCAGACTTCCTGGATTTTCCTTTCCCAGCTCAGAGTTGTTTAAGGCTGGTATGTGGGAACAACTCTTCTACCAGAAGGTCCAGGGCGGTTGCAGCAGCTCAAAGGTGGGGATGCTGGTGACATTAACTGGGATGGAAATGATGGCCCATGGCAGCCCATGCTGTTCCAGGGAGCGGCGGATCATGTAGCTGGGAGGGCATGAAGAGAGGTGGTGATGGTCATTTTCTCAGCACCCCATCATGCCCCACTGTCCCCATCACTCTGGGAGTTCTAGAGCCCAAGGACTTGGGCCTCCAACTTGTTTGGCCCAAGGACTCTTGGCCCTCCAACTGAGGCTGGCGGGGAAGGGACTGGTGATTGCCCCTGACCTCCCCAAATAGTGGCACCCAGCCTGGTGCTGATACAGCCAAAGACAAAAGAGCCCTCACCCATCTCGGCCGAGCAGGAAGAGAGCAGGGATGTCAGCTGTGCGCTGGGTACTGTCCTGGATCATCTCCACGTAGAAGCTGTCATTGTCAACCGCATTGTCAGAGATGATCACTGCCCGCCCGCCGTGCTCCTGCACCACTCGGGTCTTGGAGAGGAAGGAGCAGCCCCTGGAAGAGGTGGTGATAAGACCAAAGGAAAGGCAGGGTCCTAGCTAGCCCTCAGACTGTCACACTGGAAGGATGAAAGAAGGACCGGGGGAATTTTTCATAAAGCCTCATAAGTAAATGGTCAAAAATCTTGGAGAACCTTAAGACATTTCTTAAAGACCATTAAAAACGTGAGTTATTTCAGAGCGCCACCACCAACACTGACCTCAGAATCCACCCTACACCTGCCCTCCTTTTATGCCTGTGCCTCTGCTCCTTACCCTCTCTCCACCAGAGCAATCTGGTCCTGGATGAAGAAACCGTTGCTGAGCTCCCCACAGGCCTCTGAAGGTTCTGCAGGGACAAGGTGAATCTGCTCATACCTTGTGTGCTGAAAGACATTTAGATAGGTCAGAGTGAGGAGACTTGCCAGTTTTAAGACCAGGCTGGTCTACTAGTTCCTCACAAAGTGTGAATAGTAGTTTCTGTATGCTGGGCACTGATTTTTACTAAATTTTCACCAAGAGTTATCTTAGTTGTCCTACTCCATCCTGCCTTTCCATGAACAACATAGGGGAGTTGGCATGGACCCACAAAGGGGAAGTAACTTGCCTTAAGTCACAGAGTGCAGACAGAGCTAGCAGAACCCTTGGTTCCTCACTATTTCGTGTCCCCAAAGACAACTTGTCCCTGTCTGGTGTCCAGGTCCTATTACACCCAGGAGGGTAGCTAGCTGGAAGCCCTTTCTTCCTACACAGCAGTCCTGGGAGGACAGAGCTGGATTCTGCACTCTTCTCTGTTCCAGCACTCAAGTATTGGTTGAAGGGATGAGAGAGTCACCTTACTTAGTGGGCTGGAGGTGGAGACAAGATCAGAGACAGGGTCTCCCTGAACTTACAAAGATACCACCAAAGTCCTTGGCAGGTGTGGCTGTGAAGATGTATCGAATGTCTCCAGGACTCAGCACTTGGAAGTACAAATAATCATGGATGCGTAAGCCTGGAAGATAAAGAGTATGGGTGAGATGCCTCCGGAGAACAAGCTGCTTCAAGTTCAGATCATGGACACCTTGTCTTCAACAGGGCTGGCTCTAGTCTGGGCTCAGGGACCCAACTTCAGCCAAGTGAGTCCTCCAGGTGGGTGAGACAGATGCTCTCTGCCCTGGGAAGGATAGAGCTGATGCAGAGAGAGTTAGCAACCCCAGAGAGATCAGCAGCTGCCGCCACTGCTGCTATGCAGGGGAGCCAGGAAGAAGGAGAGCCCTTGTGTTCTCTCTCTCAGGATGAATCTATCTTTGCTCTGAAGTGGACCTGAGAGTTTCAGGGTGGAGCCGTGGTAGCCTTAAAAGTGGACTCTGGTTCCATTGCCATCCCGCTAGTCTAGCCACTATCATTTCTTGTCCTCACAGGTCTAGCTTCTTAACCAGTCTATCTGCCTCCATTTTTTTCTCTCTACTGTCCATTCCCCCAAACAACAGTCAGGGGGCTTCTTAAAATATCTTTTAAAAAAATATTTATTTATTTGAGAGAGAGGCAGAGACATAGGCAGAGGGAGAAACAGGCTCCCTGCAGGGAGCCCGATGTGGGACTCGATCCCTAGACTGCGGGATCATACCGTGAGCTGAAGGCAGATGCTCAACTGCTGAGCCACCTAGGTGTCCTGCTTCTTAAAATATCTTAAAGCAAATATGATCAGGTCACTACTCCTATGGCTCCAGTACCCCTCAACAATTACCCTTTGCACTAAAAATAAAATCTAAGCTTTTAAGTGTGGTCCTGTTCCATCTGGCTCTTGGCTCCTACTACAACCTCACTGACTCCTTCCTGGCCTCCTTTCAGTTTCTTCACTTCTCTGAGTCTTCTTGCAACTGTTCCCTCTACGTGGGCGGCTTCCTCCCCTTACCCTACCCCAGTTCTTCCTCTTCACCTGGCTCACTCCTACTCATTGGTTAGGTCATAGCTTAAATGTCTCTAGAGAAACCTGCCCTATCACATGCCCCTTCAAAATGAGCTTTTTCTCCATTGACATTTTCAACATAATTTGTAATTATATAGTATTTATAATTTTTTGTTTAATGTCTGTCTCCTCCACTAAGGCAAGAGCTATAGTTTTGTAACTTAGCTCAATGCTGTATCCACATTATGTAACAGCGGCTAGGATATGTGGGTGCTCAATAAAGGTTGTTGAAGGAGTGAACAACTATTTTCAGCTCCATTGCAATGAGGAAGAGAATTTTCAGAACAACCAGATTTTTCTGGCATTTGAGACCTTCTCTTCAGCACCAAAGTGTAATCTTTTACCTAGACTTGAATCACTGGTTTCCTTAGCCCAGCAAGTGAGGAATGTGGAAGTGTGGAAGCTGCCGCCACAGGTCGAGTAGTCAGTCAACAAACCATCAAGCCACTATTGCGTGTCAGGGTTAGGACTGATTGTGGCTTTAGCTGCCCTTCTCCACTGCCCAAAACTCAGCCACTAGATCAAGTTTCACTGGCTTGGCATTGGTCTCTAAGCCTTTTTTTCCCCGGGAATGGGGATTTCCCATCAGATACATTCCCAAGAAGCCTTAACACTGAACTCACTTTCCCACACACATCTTTTCCTGGCCGTTGCATCTGCTGATCTGTGTAAATCAAGTGTGGGTATACGTATGTGCTCGTGTGTATGGTGTATACGTTTATGTGCTCCTTCAGGAGCAAACAGGTTGTGTGTGTACGTGCGTGCCTGTACCCGCGGGCCCACGTGTAAGAACGTGTGCTCCTGTATGCCCACGTGAGTGCTCACATACCTATTTCCAGCTTGTTATCTCTCTAGCTGTCCCTGGTTCCTTCTAGTCACCCCTTCAGCCGTCTGGGTCGGCGCTACCGGGGGCGTGGAGAGGAGTCTTGCTTCGACGTGAGGAGCCGAGGACTCAGAGTCTTCGGGCCGCGCCTTCCTCATGTCCCTGGGGACTACCACCCACTCAGTCCATCGCCCATGCCCAGACCTGCCCTGTCCCGAATTCGCGGGGTCCCCAAGGTGACCCGGGACTCCCCGCCCGACACGCGAGCAAGCTAGAGGGCCAGCCCCGCCCCGCAGCGCAGCCCCGCCCGTTGCCGCTCACCGTGGGCCGCGACGCACGCGGGGAGCCAGAGCACGAGACACCACCAGCCCGCGGCGCCGGGGACCATCTCCAGGGCCCGGGCCGGCGCCGCTCCCTCCAGCCGCCCCACCGCGCTGGCTCGCCGGACTTCAGCCTGACAGCCGCTCCGGCCCCAGCCCCCAGGCCCGCTCTGACCGCGGGTTGGCGGACGGGAACGAGGCCCACGGCTGATTGGCCCCGAGGCCTGCTCGTGGAGCGGCACGTTCCGCCTCTGCGCCTTAGCCCACTTCCTATTGGCCAAGAGAAGTGGGGCCGAGGCCTGATTGGTCTAAACTCTTAACAGCAACTGCCGCCTCCCCTCCCCCGGCGCCCCCGCGCCCCGGCGCCCCGGCACCTTAGTTGGGACTCGAGTCCGGGACTGCGCGGGCCGGTGGGCGAGCCGGAGAGGGGAGCGAGCCGGTTGCGCGCCGCGTCTCGCTTCGGCCGCGGGAAGTCCGCGCGGTCAGCCGCCGCGGTCTCGGCCGGATCTTCCCTGCGGCCGCCTAGCAGGACGACGATTTGCTTCTCCCAAGTGTGCTTTCCTCCTGCTCACCCCTTCCGAGGGAAGGCGTTCGTCTGGCGTCCAGGTGGTCTCCCGCGACCGCCTCTCCGCTCGTCCTCGGCCGGGTTCCACCGGTGCCTGCTCTCTGTCGGTGGGCGTGGGGACGCGGCTTGGTGATCCCCTCCCCTGGGGAGGCTGTGGCCCGCGCAGAGCCAGAAAACGGGCAGTGGGGCCGGCTGCCGGGTGCCCACGCTCGCTTGTCTGCCAGTGTACGACTGTGACCTTGGACACCTTTCATAACCTTTCAGCCTCAGTCCCTTCATCTGTAAAATGGGCATAGCAAAACCAGTGCGATAGGATTGGAAGGGCTGCGAGATCTCTTACCAGGTTCTTCTTTAATAAACCTGCCCTACAGTCAGCATCCAATAAATGTTTGTGTTTATTGTATTCCTTGGTCTGAATGAGGGTTAGTGGGTAACTCGGGACGAGCGAGGATTCTACTTGCTCGAAGAGAAAAGCATGAGCAAAATCGGGCGACCCGACCCCTAGGGAACCAACACTTCTCGCAAGGGCGCCCTCGGACCTCCAGCTTTGGCCCTTCTAGCCGTACCGACTCTGTGGTAGCAAACCATAGAGTGGCGGAAGTGGCCCGGCCCCTTCCTCTCCCGAGCCAACGGCCGGGCGAAGCTTCTGGGGACTTCTCTGTCGCGGGGGATTGTGGGGTTGCCAGGCCGCCCGGACGCGGAGACTGGAGGAGTAGCGGGCCACCGAATAAGCCTCCAAAATGATGGTGAGTGGCGTTTCGCACATCGGCCGCCATCCGCTGCCATCCGGTCCGTGGGTGACGCCGCCCGGCCCGAGTCGGTCCGGTAGGGCCCTCCGCTCCCTGCTTATTGTGTCTTTACCCGGATCCCGTGTCTACCGGTGACCCCGGCCCGCCGCGGCCCGGCTCGGCCCCAGCACGGAACAGGGGCCCTGGGCGAGGGCTTTGTGGGGCTGGAGGGAAGGCTGTGGTCTGGCCGGCTGGGGACTACAAGTCCCAGGCTGCTTCGGGGCCGCGAGCCCGCCTAGGGGACCCGGTTTGGGGAGCCCCCCCACAATCGTAACCTATGTTAAACGAGTGCAACTTGAGTGTGCATGCATATGCGGTCGGCGGGCCGACTTGGAAGCCCTGGTGCCTTGAGAAATGTGGGGTGTAAAAACATGTGCTTCTAGAACGGGCGGAGGCAGCACGGGGACCTTAAATTGAGCTGAGCCTAAGGGTTCAACTAGGGTTGCTCGCCGGTTCCCCGGCCCGCCTGCTGCTGAATCAGTGGAAACAGACTTGGCTTGTACTTGAGCACTCACTCGTTCATTCCTAAACAGGTCTTTAGTGCCTGCCGAATGTAGCGTAACGCTAGCTGATTGTTGGGGGGTGCAGCTCCTCCGCCGGGAGAACGGACAGGGCACAAGGTGGACACTACATCATAGGTGGGAGGACCCGGGCTCTGACTCCGACTCTGTCTGCCCCTCCGGTTTGGCATCAGACCAGGCTTTCCGAGTTGGCCATTAACTCGGTGTCGTTTTCTTGAATGACGGGTGTTGATGAATCCCAGAGGCCCCCTGTAGCCGTACCCGCTTCCACATCTTCCCTTTCTGCCATCTCAGCTGTAGATACCTTCCTTGGATCCCAAGCCTCCTGCTGTCTCTCGTGTTACTGTTGAGCGAGGCCAGCTTTTAGGGAGGTGTTTGAGGCAAGACCCTAAGATACTGCTCCCTGTGGTACACTTGGCCTTTCGTTCATTCATTTTGGTCTGCCCATCAGAGGAAGTCCTCTGTCCTCTTCTGGCCTGCTGCCGCTGCTTCCTGTCCTGGTAGATGTCACACTGATGCCTGTGAGATGTTGATTCTGTTACCAAATGCCGCGTGAATCCAATTGTACCCATGATGGAAGGAACCTAGGATTTATCTGTACTCTTTCTCTCTCCGTAGCTCTTAGTACTGTCTTTTTTCAGTTCCTCTTCCAGCATTACCTATTCTCGAGGTCGCCCTCATCTTCCATGTAGAGGCAGCAGAGCCCTCGAGAATAAGAGCTATGGAGCCACACTGAATGCCTAGGTTTGTAACTAAGCTGGGTCACCTACTAGGTGTGTGACTTTGAGCATGTTACTAAATTTCTGGCCCTCCGTGTATTCAGGAGATTCATTGAGCTGATACATAGAAAGTGTCCAGCAAATGTTAGCTATTCTACTAGGTGGTGATTTGCTTCCCTTCCTCTCTGTAATCTGTCCTGCTGACAAGGCCGCCGTAAGAGTTTTGGTAGAACTGAGTATCACAACCGAGGCTCTTCTGTCTAGTGATGAAACTCTTCCCTGAGGGGCTCCACCACAGTTGGGTTTTTCTTTAACTGACCCCTGCTCAGTTTCCTTGCTATATTGGTTATTTATATTTCTCCTTTTGGAATGTGAAACTTCTATCAAGAATCCTCCTTGCTGTCATGCCCCTAGTATTCTAGAAGGCTTCTGTGATTGGAAGAGAGGTAGAAGGCACCTGTGGCTCAGTCAGAAGAGCATGCCACACTTAATCTTGGGTTGGGGGTTTAAGCCCCACGTTGAGGATAGAGAATACTTAAATAAAACCTAAAAAAGAAAAAAAGGAAGAGAGGTAAAAGGGTTCCTTGAGGAACCTCAATCTTGTGACTTTTGGTACACTTGTATAGAACGTATATGGCCTTGCCTTTGTGGTATTGTGCTGCACTATACGCCTTGGCATATGAACACCTGTTGTTTTACAGAACATCAAGCTTAATAATACTTAAATATTTTGAGGATGAAGGTTAAGATCATTAAGCTGAAATTCCAGAGCCTACCATGATATCCTTGGCAGATTACTGGTTCCACTATTGTTTCTTTACTTGAATAAGAATGAATGAGGTTGAAAAGTAACAGAAAAGAAGCTGGACTTTCCATAGCAGTGCATTATTAGCTCCCCAAGGGCATGCCCGACACGGGGCTCAATTCCAGGACCCTGAGATCATGACCTGAGCTGAAGGTAGATGCTCAACCAGGTCAACCACTCAGGTGCCCCTTGTGTACAACTGTTAGAACACCTGCCATCTAGATTTGGCCTCATATGAAGCAATATACATCAGCTTTTGGTGCTGAAAATTCAACTTTATATATACTTGTGTTTGATGCAAGCCATGAATTAAGATAGCACTAGCTTCTAATTTTTGGAAAAGCAGTGGCAGTATGCTGACACTAAATCAATGGAGAAATCTTAAGTACAAAGCAAGTATGGCTCAGAAGCAGCTAACCACATAGTCCCCACATTCCCTATGCTTTGTAGGCCTTATATAAATGGCAGGCTGGGTAGAGGAGAGATCTAAGGGAAGGGAAAGGATTGAGCTGAGCTGGATTGAGCCAAGCCAGGTCAAACAGGATGAATCCCATGTCGGGCTCTCTGCTCATGGGGAGCCTGCTTCTATTTCTTACTCTCCCTCTGTTCTCTCTCTCTCTCTCTCTCTCTCTCTCATATATCTTAAAAAAAAAAAGTTGTACACAAAAGGAAGCAGAGGACATTATGGGATCCTTTGTTCAGGGTGCTCCTAATAGCTGCTTTGAAAAAACATCTTGGAAGAATCGGGGCTTTGATGAGTTGTTGGCCTAGTGGTAAGAAAGTGCATTTAAAAAATTTTTTAATATCTTTATATATATAATCATTATAATTAAGTAAACTTTGCAGCCAACATAGGGCTCAAACTTATGACCTGGAGATCTAGAGACATCTGCTCTACCGACTAAGCCAGTGAGGTGCCCCAGGAAAGTGGTTTTGGTAGGAAGTGCCAGAATAAGGGTGCCTGGGAGGCTCAGCTGGGCATCTGACTCTTGGTTTCAGCTCAGGTCATGATCTCAGGGTCTTGAGATCTAGCCCCACTCAGTACTGAGTCTCTTGTCCCTCCTCTGCGCCCTGCCCCCATGTGTGTATGTACACACACATACTCACAAACAAGTAAGAAATATTTTAAAAAGTGCAAGGGTAGCTCTTGTAAATAGAGGTACGATTTGGAGGTGGAGGTAAGAAAAAGTCTTCACAAGCATTATTATTATTATTTTTAAAGATTTTATTTATTCATGAGAGACGCAGAGAGAGGGGAGGGCAGAGACACAGGCAGAGGGAGAAGCAGGCTCCACGCAGGGAGCCTGACGCGGGACTCAATCCCGGGTCCCCAGGATCACACCCTGCGCTGCAGGCGGCGCTAAACCGCTGTGCCACAGGGGCTGCCCCTTCACAAGCATTAAGTTATCCTGTTGGAGAAGTGAAAATTTGTGGAAGACAATCAGAAGAGTTTGAGATCCAAGTCAGTTTTTGATTTGAAGTGTAAGACTATCCAGGATGAGGATGAACTGAAGAAGCTTGGAGGCTGCCGTTATTTAGTAGGACAGGGTGAGGGTGGAGCCTTTGGAAGGGACACCTTTTTCCTTAGAGGAAATTTAAGAGGCCTGAGAGAATGCTGGGAGTATAAAGAAGCCATTTCTTGTTGCCAGACCTGGGACACTTCTGTGAAAGGGAAGGAATTTTCCCTTCACCTTGTGCTTGGCCCCAGATTTAGGGGTGTATCTGACAGCTATTCTTTAAAAAAAAAAAAAAAAAAAAAAAAAGGTAATGATATATGTTCATTGGGAAAAAATTGAAACACAAAAGAAAATATACAATACAAAGAACCCTCTTTACTCCCACCCTCATACTCATTAGAGTGTGTTGTGCATCTTTCCAGCCCCCTTCTATGTATTTACATATATTATCTTGCCTCCTACTTTTTCTCTTTTTGTGTTTTATGTAGATAAAATGTAAATCAAAACATGCCATTCCTCTGCTAAAAGTTTTTCCAGAGCTTCTTTTTGTAGGAATAAAATCTAAATTCCTTAGCATGGTCTGCAGTTGAGTATGTGATCTGGTTCTGGCATGCCTCTTCAGCCCTATCCCAGTCTTCCTCCTGCCTACTACCCTCCAGCTGGACTGGCCAAAGGAGTTGGACTTTTTCAGGAATTGCCCAGTGAATATGGAGTCAACCTCATGGGTCACTTGACTTTCTTTGTGTTAATCCCTGACTCCTTATTGTTGAGTTGAGATATTCCTTGTGCTTTCCCATGGCTTTTCTGCTCAGACACCTGAAGTACCTATAGAGGTGGACATGGGCAGTGGCTTTCAAACTTCATATTGCAATCCATGGTAAAAAAATAAATTTAAGTCATTGCCTAACATACAGAATTCAGTCACAAGCACAGGAAGACTGAGTCTGGTTTATGAGCTCATCCGTGAAGACACAGGTTTTGATACAAACTCGGTTTGCTAGGATGAGGAATTACTGTCTGTGCTGATGGTCACTGAAGTAAAGGTCTATTAAGCAAGCCTTTAAACTGTCTTCCCAGAGTTTCTAAGGCAGGTCTGCAAATAAAACTCTATAGGAATAGTGGCTGTTCTCAAGGCTAGCATGCAAAATAGAGAAAAATTTCTGTTGGGACATTTGATTGGAGATTAGTCACTGGGAATCTGTAGAACCTGCATGAGAGATGGACACACTAGTAGTTTCACTGAGTTAGATTTGTTGTCATTTTGTGAAACAGACAGACATGCTATTTGTTTCTCTGCCTGGTTCCTTCCCTATACTTCAGCTAAGCATGTTTTGGTAAAACTGCTTGCCTGGGCATCTCCAGGACACCACCTGAAGATGCAGGCACCTCATGTTTTGCATCAGTGCCCCATCAACTTCTCTAGGATTAAGCTGTAATGCAGATAAATGGTTGTTTTGCTGGAGGGTGAACACTGAGCTGCTTCCTCTTGTGCTGTGACCTAATTCTTCAAGACAGGGAATGGTGTCAGAAGTTGAAAAGGCAAAAAAAAAAAAAAAAAAAAAGAGAAGTTGAAAAGGCTGTGCTTATTCCACTGAGCACTGGAGAACATAGTATTTGATCTGTTTTTTTTTTTTTTTAAGACTAAATTATGCTTCTCATACCATTTTCTAGCACACCTGTAGGATATGCTATAGTCTTAGCAGTATCCCTGGATGTAGGAGCTAGTTAAGGAGTCAGTGTGGTGGATAGTGGGAATAATGGTTTTAAAAAGCCTCCAGAGAGCAGCCCTGGTGGCACAGCGTTTTAGCGCCACCTGCAGCCCAGGGCGTGATCCTGGAGACCCTAGATTGAGTCCCACGTCAGGCTCCCTGCATGGAGCCTGCTTCTCCCTCTGCCTGTGTCTCTGCCCCTCTCTCTCTCTCTCTCCCCCTGAATAAATAAATAAAATCTTAAAAAAAAAAAAAAAAAAGCCTCCAGAGGGGCACCTGGGTGACTCAGTCCATTAAGTACTTGACTCTTGATTTCAGGTCATGATCTCAGGGTCATGAGATCAAGCCTGGTATCAGGCTCTGAGTTCAGCAGGGAGTCTGCTTCTCTCCCTCTGCTCCCCTTCCTTTGCATGTGTGTGTGTGCAAGTGTGCTCTCAATTCTTTAAAAGTCCTCCATATATTTGTTATGGGAGAGATGGAAACATTTATCCTTTATGCTCCCTCCTTGTATTTCATTGTAATAGATGATTATTAAAACCAGTCCATTGTTCTTTCTTCTCTAGCCCACACCAGTTATCCTGTTAAAAGAGGGGACCGATAGCTCCCAGGGCATCCCCCAGCTTGTAAGTAACATCAGTGCCTGCCAAGTGATTGCGGAGGCTGTAAGAACCACCCTAGGCCCTCGTGGCATGGACAAGCTGATTGTAGATGGCCGAGGTAAGTGTGCAGGGTTCCTCAGGCTGGGGTGCAGGAGAGGAGACTCCTGGAGAATGTTTTGGGTTAGCAGAGGTTAGCATCAGAAATGCTGCTACTTTTAACATCTCAGAGGGATTGGTCTCTATGAAATGATTCCATTTCAATAAATTGTCCTGAATGCTGACCCTATGGGAATGTATGGGAGACATTGGGCTCAGGAGCCTGTTTCCTTGTAGAGAGAGACAGACTGGAAACATGAAAGGGGACTATCTGAGTTGTTTGTGATTGTTCCTATTGTATCATGTTACCAAGACAGAATTCTCCCTCCTGTTTTAGTGTATTAGCTGACGTGTGAGATCGGGTATCAACTATGTCAAGAATATCTAAACAGTTTCTCATTTTCATTTAAAGTAATATTTTCTACATCCAGTTTGAAGTGTGCTAAATGCTGTTCAGAGAAAATCAGGTGCTCATGGTCTTCAGAAGCTTGTGATTTTAAGTGGCCCTTTGTGCACAGAGCTAAGTCTATAAAAAATCAGTTCATTTATGCCATGATCTCCTCTGCCCCATACCAGTAAAGAGTACGCGGGCTCCGAGTCCAACTGGGAAAAGGGTCTTTAAATTTTTACTTTGTGTTTGTTCCTTTTAAGGCAAAGCAACAATTTCTAATGATGGGGCCACAATTCTGAAACTCCTTGATGTTGTCCATCCAGCAGCAAAGACTCTAGTGGACATTGCTAAATCCCAAGACGCTGAGGTGGGAAAATCAAGCATGTGTTTAAATAAACTTTGAAATACATGTCTGCTTGCTCCTTTGCTTTTCTTTTAAAATTTTTTTGACTTTATATCTGAAATTATGATTTCACAAGTAATACATGCTTGTAAAATATTTAGATGGAATTAAGAATCTTTTAAAATTCATACTGTTTCATTGCATGTAGCTGAAATCTTAGGACTACGCTTATGTGCTGGCATTCATATCAGTGACCTGGTACATAATTTAATCTCTAATGTGTCACCTTATAAGATGGAGCTGGAAACTGTTTCCAGTTTACCTGTTTTTTATTGTGGGTTTATTTTTTAATTTAAATTCAATTTGCCGATATACAGTATAACACCCAGTGCTCATCTCATCATGGGTTTTTTTTTAATGATAAAATATAGATAATATGAAATGTACCACTTTAGCCATTTTTTTTTTTCACTTTAGCCATTTTTAAGTGTATAATATGATGGCATTAATTAGTCTGTCTTAAAACATTTCTAACACTGAAATCTTGATAATAAATATTGAGAGAAAAGGTTTACATTATAGAGTATTACAGGTATATTTTGAAGTTTTATAAAAGGTTTATTGGGACCCAGTAGCCTATAAAAACAGTATGGCTTATATAAAATTAAAGTGAAAATAGTCTGGATTTGGCCTGTTACTATCTTTATTAAGGGACTAATTAATACCTTTCTGGCCAGGAATTTGGCAGCTTAAACCCTTTACCACAGCAACACTTTTTCCCCCTTGAAAATCCCTCACATTTAACAATGGACATAATTGAATTGAAGGTAAATTTCTGCGAAATCAGAGGTGAACTGGTTTTAGCTCTTTCTCTCTCATTAAAAATAGGCTTTAGATCCTATTGTAGAAAATGACTATGTTAGACATTTAGCAGACTAGCGATCTGCCTGTTCCAACCAGTGTTCAAAGTGTAAAGGACTTTGGCTGGTCCTAGAGGGTTGTTTTATTTATTTTTAAAATTCTACTTCTGTTTTGTTTTTTGTTTTTTTTTTAAGATTTTATTTATTTATTCATGAGAGACACAGGGAGAGAGAGGCAGAGACATAGGCAGAAGGAGAAGCAGGTTCCATGCAGGGAGCCCAATGTGGGACTCAATCCTGGGTCTCTAGGATCACACCCTGGGCCAAAGGCAGGCGCTAAACCGCTGAGCCACCCAGGGATCCCCTAGAGGATTGTTTTAATGGGATTTGGCTGGAAATTATCTTTTTGTAAACTCCTATAGTACTTTGTGCTTCTTTTAAAGAATATTTTCTGATGTTTCCTACTACTGTGGTTACTTATGACACATAAGTATTATAAGTATGACTGGGAGTGTCTTGTTGTTCATCAAGCCCATATATGTAATAAGTTCTTGGTTAATCTGCTTGTGTAATTTCATATCCTGAGGAACTGGTTGTCCAAATCAGCCCTCTTTGGAGAATGGGCATGGCTGGTGAATTAATTTTGTAGCCCAGAGCCATTTGATGGAATGGATACCTAACTACTGTTATCACCTTCCTTGTACTTATTGCCATCACCTGTGCTTCCAGAAAAAACATTTCACACCCATTTAAACAGTCCCCACTTTAAATGGGTAGGTTGCCTAAAAATGGAGTTTCAGGCTTTATCTCTAACCGTGAGAGAATATGGGGGCACCTGGGTGGCTCAGTTAAGTGTCTGCCATTAGCTCAGGTCATGATCCCAGGGTCCTAAGATTGAGCCCCATGTCCAGCTCCCTGCTCAGTGAAGACCTGCTTCTCCCTCTCCCTGTCGCTCTCCCTGCTTGTGCATGTGTGCTCCTCTCTCTGTCACATAAATAAAATCTTTAAAAGAAAAAGAATAATAAACATGAGAAAATGTGAATTTCTTACTATCTTCTTCCAGGTCGGTGATGGTACCACCTCAGTGACCCTGCTGGCTGCAGAGTTTCTGAAGCAGGTGAAACCCTATGTGGAAGAAGGTTTGCACCCACAGATCATCATCCGAGCTTTCCGCACTGCCACCCAGTTGGTATGGGAATAACTGGCTGCCCTGGCCTTTGCCTGGGTACCTTCATGTTTTCCTTAGAATAATACCTTTAGTGGGGTGTAAAGAGACTGGTAACTGGGTTCCTTGGACATTTTCTGAATTTTCCCTACTAATCTCAGTTCTAACATTCAGTAGCTATTTGACTAGCTAATCTCTTTAAGCCTCAGGTTTCCTGGTGGATCAGTAAGTGAGAGTGGGGTTTTTTAGTTTGTTTTTTATCAAGTTCCTCATGACACACGTCTTGGGACCTTGTTCTTATTAACCTTTGACCTTCATTCTGTGATCTTCGGCCAATCACTCCAGGCTTTACTTTCTTCCTTTACTCTCTGTTTCAGGGGTGCTTGGTGTCTCAGTCAAGTTATTTCAACTCAGGTCATGATCTCAGGATCATGGGATCAAGCACTAGATCAGGTTCTGCTCTTTGTGGGGAGTTGGCTTGAGATTCTCTGCTCTCCCTCCACCCCCCAAAAAAATTATTTACTATCTGTGTTTCAGGGTGGTCACATTAAAACAAGATCATATATGAGAAGTACTTTTGAAAAGATACTAAGTTTAAAATACAGATATATTGCATAACACATCTAATTAACCTATAAGGTACTAGAAATCGTCACGGATATCTTTCATAAGCCAGAAGGTTTGACACAATCTAGCATCCTAGCTTGTTTCTACTTATTTGTTTTAGTGTGTTCCTTGCATATTCAGAGTTAAATCCTGGAAATACCCTGATGATTCTTCAGAACTATATCTATACTGGACCTATACCTGTTTGTCATGGGGAGTTTTCTAAACTGTAGAGATTTGTGTTTCCAGGCAGCTACAAGACTTGGAAATATTGTTTGAGCTACAAAGTGGGACTGTTTAAGATTTGGGAGTAAACAGATTGGAGAGTGGCAAGAGAGACTGGGACCACCTCTCCATTTTGCCCTTGGCACCAGAGACTCATTCGGCTTCTGTTGTTGGCAGGCAGTTAACAAGATCAAAGAGATCGCTGTGACCGTGAAGAAGGAAGATAAAGTGTAAGTTTCTGGTGGGCTTTGTCAGAACCTTGACTTTCCGTGGCCAAATTGGATGTAGAAGTGTATTGCCACCCGGTATGGGCCTGGGGCTATTTGGCTTTTGATAGACCCTTGGCTGTGCCCCAGCTCACACAGCACAAAAGAGGCTATCCACTGTAGTTTTAAAGCTGTCACACATGAGGTCTCTGATTGCAATCACCATCTGCCAGTAATAATCTGTCCTAAAGATATAGCAGATGAAGTTGGTGTGGTCTGAGTTTAAGGACTAGAACAGAGACCCACTCCACATTGTAGTAGACTCAACACGAGGGGGTTTCCAGGCCTGACACAGCTCCCACCATCGTTGTGTCCCAGGGAACAGAGGAAGCTGCTGGAGAAGTGTGCCATGACCGCCCTGAGCTCTAAGCTGATTTCCCAGCAGAAAGCCTTCTTCGCTAAGATGGTGGTGGATGCAGTGATAATGCTCGATGAGTTGTTGCAGCTTAAAATGATTGGAATCAAGAAGGTGCAAGGTGGTGCTCTAGAGGTAAGCCTGTTACAGCCTCCCTAGGAGGCTCTTACTCTCACATGGACTCTTCAGACAAGTTGGTACACGAGGTGAACACATATTACAGGTGTTGTGAGAATGCATCTTGGGCTAGAAGTCGACTTGAGTTGTATTCCCCCACTCTGTCCCTATAGCCTGTGACTGTAGATATATTTTGTAATATCTTTGGACCTGTATTTACTTTTCAGCAGAAATCATAAACTCAGTGATTTTTAGAATCTCAGTGTGATGTGGGAGGGGATAGCACCAGATCCATCTCATAATTACCTGTGACCCTCTCAGTTAATAAATCTGAGAACTTCTTAGTCCATTCTTTTCCAAGTGACACGCCCAAGCTCTCCCTTTTGCATCTGTAAGCACATATGTAAATAGTGCTCTTCTAAACACAAGTATTCATTTATAATACATAATGTTGTAACTTGCTTTTGTCCATTTAACCACGTATTTTAGAATTTGATCTATATCAGTACATGGGGCTTTTAATCCAGTTCTGCACGATAGAGCTTTCTGTGATGGTAGGACTGTTACATGTCTGTGTTGTCCATTTTATGGTAGCTGTTAGCCATGTGTAGCTACCACAGCACATTAAATGTAGTTAGTACAACTAAGGAACCAAGTTTTTAATTTAATTTTTATTTATTTAAATTAAAGTAGCAACATGCGGTTCATGGCTACTGCATTGCCTAGCATAACTAACTTGTTCTTTTTTTAACACAGTGGTATCTAGAAGCATCTTTTGATGTTGGCATCTCCATGCCACTTTGGTCCTTCTCCCCTCTGACCTGCCCTACTTCTTTACTCAATCGTGGTGACCCAACCTGAGGTGATTTGGATAGGACAAGACCTGCTTGAAATATTAAAGCCTGGCCCAGCCCTTCACTTTTTGTTCTTTGACTTTTATCTTTCCAGATTATATTCCCACTCTGTGCTCCTTCCTCCCCTTCCTCCTGTCATGGCACCTGTCAGTAAACCGAGGTTCTCTTTTCTCTAATAAAGCTGTGAGGAATCTGTAGGGCATCTGAGCAACCCCCCTATCTTTGGTCCCCGTACCCCTCCTTTCTCAGCCCATCCATCATGGCTTACTAACTTTGTTTTTACCACTGCTTTGGTAGCAGTAGTCATCTCCTGGGCCTTCCTGTTTCCCCAGACTCTTGAGATTAGATTGGCATTCACTCAACTAGGGAGCAAAAGTGATCGTTTTGTGTGGTCAGAAAGCCAGGGGCTCCGACCCAGTTCTTAGGCTGTCCAACATTCCTTAAGCTCATATAAAACCTTTAACACAAAACCTGACTCACAGAATTCAGTAAATGGTGGTAGTGGTTATTGACTTATTCTCAGGATTAATGGAGAACTTCCTGATCTGTATCTTTAGTCCTTACCTCCCCCTTGAACCTCAGGCTCCTGTATCTGCTACTGAATTCATCATCCAGTCCTCCAAACCTGTAGCACTTTCTGTGTTCTTTGATATGGTTGGTATCATCACCATTGACTTAGTCCCTCACGCCAGAAATGCAGGGTCATCTTTAAAAATCTTTACAACTTCTCACAACCCATCAATTACCATTCTCTCATTTTGCCCACCAATTTACTATTTACTTCTTTTTTTTTTTTTTTTTTTAATTTATGATAGTCACAGAGAGAGAGAGAGAGAGAGAGAGGCAGAGACATAGGCAGAGGGAGAAGCAGGCTCCATGCACCGGAAGCCCAACGTGGGATTTGATCCCGGGTCTCCAGGATCGCGCCCTGGGCCAAAAGCAGGTGCTAAACCGCTGCGCCACCCAGGGATCCCTACTATTTACTTCTTAAAGCTATCTCTTTTACTTATTCTCAAGACCACTGTCCTGGCCGTGGTCACCCTTCCTCCAGTCTTGCATCCCCTTAATCAGCTCTATTTTCTGTTGTAAGGTGAGCTTCCACAGTTTACTACCCCGTGTATAAAGCCTTTGGGGGTTCCACATTGCATACAGGATAAGAGGCAGGCCTTAGCAGAGCCTATAATATCCTCCTAAACTGGCCCCTGCCCTCTGCTTATATTCCTGCAACTATAAATGGCTTTGCATTCTCTGATACCAACACACTGCTTCTTCAGAACATCTTTTCCTTTTTCTCTTTGATAATTCTGCCTATCCATGTCGATGTAGCTCAGGCATTGCCCCCTTTAGGATGCTGTGGATTTGAGTAATGCACGAATGTGTTCACTGATAAAACTACCATATTCTAGATTAGGACTATAGATTAGCACTGGCAGAAAACATAGAGGTCACTGAGCTCAATATACACTTTTTTTTTCAAGTGGAAATGACTTGATCATTTGCTAAGAAAGAGATCTGAGATTTGAAATGCTGAAGTCAGTCCCAGGTACAATGTGCTTACTACTCCCTGGTATTAAATCCAACCCATGGGGAGCTCATGTTCTGAGGGACTGACATGGAGGAAGCCACAATTGTATCTAGAGAACTGTACAAGGAATTTCTGACACTTAGGACCTCTGGCCTCATCTGGGAGGAAGAAGCACCTAGGCTACTGCACACAGGTAGAGTATGTGTGTGCATGTGCACAGGGCAGGTACAGGGGGGTATGTGGAGGTGTGTCCAATAGCTGCAGACTGGGGTTTGAGTTGGGATTGAAGGGGTGAGGCATCGGGACTATACCTTACTCACAAATGCCCGGCCCCTTGTCTAGTACCATAGGATATGTTCAGCATTATCCCTTGGCACCTGCTTTGGATGTCAGTCTTAGAGGATAGTGCAAACAGACCTTTACTGTGCTGAGTCTCTGCAAGCTGAATGATTGGTTTTCTTCATACTGAAGGGACACCCAAAATCTGTTTTGTATTTTCCCCAGATTTTATGAAAATGAAAAGGCTTTGTTTTAACAGTGAAATAAAGACATGGTTAATTCCATCAGGTTCAGGGGAATGGACACACATTAGTGTAGCATACCTGATTTCATTTCAAGCCAATACTGAACTGTTTACTGTTTTTTTGTTTTTTTGTGTTGTGTTTTTTATGTTGTGTTTTTTTTTTTTTTTTTTTTTTTTTTTGACAGGAGTCCCAGCTGGTAGCTGGCGTTGCATTCAAGAAGACTTTCTCTTATGCTGGGTTTGAAATGCAACCCAAAAAGTACAACAATCCAATGATTGCCCTTTTAAATGTTGAGCTTGAGCTGAAAGCTGAGAAAGATAATGCTGAAATCAGAGTCCACACGGTGGAGGTAGGCCCCACCAGCTGGCAGTTGCATGGAAACCGCTTTCTGGGCCAATGTCTTGGGTCTTTGTGGCCATCTTGGGACCAGCTCTGTTTCTCAGTCTCCTTAAGAACCCACTTCTGGCCCCTGAATATATTGCTGTCCAAATACCAGGCCCCACTTCTTTTCTCAGTGAAAAGTTGGTGACCTAGACCTGAGGAGGTTTGAATAAAGAAGACCTGCTGAAGTATTATCCTCTCGCCCCAGGAAGGGCTGGCAGGGGCCCTCCTCCTTTACATCGAGCCCAGTATTTTGAGTCTTCTCACTTGAGCAGATGAAAGGTCTCCTCCTGTACCTGGTTCTACACTGTAGGGACAGGTGTACTCCCATCACTGATTATACCAAGGCTGTATCTGGAAGTAGCAGTGCCACCCAACCATAAGCAGGTGATATTGGGTAATGTGTCCCCAACACAGAATGGCCTCTGGGGGAAGAGGTCTTGTCATTGGGAACTCCATGGGTCTAGCTTCTCAGAGGAATCTAGAACACTCAGGCTAAACTATTTCTCACACCTTGCATGTCAGCTCTGGAGTAACTCCTAGTCCTGGGGTTACTTTCTGCTTTTGTGTTTGAAAGCTTTAAGTGGTTGCTAAGTTACTGTATAGGGTCCTTGTTTAGTTGGACTGAGGAGAGGCTATTCTGTTGACACTTGTTAATTCCCAGATAAATCAGCATATTTTATTTTAAGGGGTATATCTTAGCCTACCATGTTTCCTAATCTTCCCCCAAAAGCATCCTCTTCTTTTTCTGGGTCTTTTCAGGATTATCAGGCAATTGTTGATGCTGAGTGGAACATTCTCTATGACAAGTTAGAGAGGATCCATCATTCTGGAGCCAAAGTCGTCTTATCCAAACTCCCCATTGGGGATGTGGCCACCCAGTACTTTGCCGACAGGGACATGTTCTGTGCTGGCCGGGTGCCGGAGGAGGATCTGAAGAGGACAATGATGGTAACCAAATATTCCCATGCTGCTCCTTAGTGTTTGTGGCCTTGAGGGGTTTTCATTTACTCCTGGTGTACTAGAGTGCAGTAAGGTGGACGTGTGACCCTAGGCTTGTCTTCAGTTTTTTTTGTTTGTTTGTTTGTTTGTTTTTTCTTTGAAGTATTCCAGTCACCATGTTCATGTGCTCTGCACAGGCAATACTCAAGTCAGGAAATCTGATTTGTGAGAGCACCTAGTAGTAATGCTATGATAAACTCAAGTTTTGGTGTTTTCAGCCAAGTTTACTCCTTTTCTTTTTGAGCATCTCACCAAAGACATGTTGGGTCTAAAGCACCTATCTTAACTAGTTGTTGGGCTCAGGACAAACTAGGTGGGGGAGTGGGTACTGGTGAAGTAAAGTGTCCCCATCTTCTTTGAACTAGGCCTGCTTGCCTGTCACATGTTTTTGTTCTGTTTTATTTTCTCCTCTTCCAGGAGGGTAAGGGTGAGAGTGGGTTATCCAGTGGGACTCTCCTGGGGCACTGTAGCAGAGTTTAGCATGGGAATTAGCTTTTGAGACTGGGTGGCGGGAAATTGTCTTTGGGCTTCATGTGAGCCTTTACTGCCAGGTGATCTTACCTTCTTGCACCTTTCAGGCCTGCGGAGGCTCCATCCAAACCAGTGTGAATGCTCTGTCAGCTGATGTGCTAGGCCGCTGCCAGGTCTTTGAAGAGACGCAGATTGGAGGCGAGAGGTGAGCCATGGCCCTGGGCTGCCTGTTGGCTGAGTTCATAGGATCTGCCTGGGTCTGGTCTTCTCCCATCTTTTGGGTGTAGTATGCAGCACGTGCTACTCTTTTGGAGGTCTCACCTTTCGGGGCTTCAAGGACTCCAATATAAACTGTTCTGAGGGGGAAGAAGATCAAGTTGAAGCTAAAGTCTGACTCTACAATATTTTATGCCTCAGGGATACAGCCCCAACCCTGCTTCCCCAAGCAGGTCTCCAAGAGTGAGATTGAAAAACTTAGTGAGGAACAAAAGAGCAGCTGCTGAGTGTTGGGAGGAGGTGGTGAGGTCGCATGCAGCAGCTGGGCAGCAGAAAGAAGTTCACATGTATGATTTGATCATGGGTGCAGGTACAATTTCTTCACTGGCTGCCCCAAGGCCAAGACCTGCACTATCATCCTTCGTGGTGGTGCTGAGCAGTTTATGGAGGAGACAGAGCGGTCTCTGCATGACGCCATCATGATCGTCAGGAGGGCCATCAAGGTACTAGGCTGGGGTTTCCTGCCCACATAGCCCACTCTGCCTCCCCAGCTGATAAGACCCTGGATTTGTGTGCTGATTTCTTCCTTGTATAAGCTGTCCTTCCCTAGATGGCCTCTTGGCCCTGAGTTGCCTCACAAATCCTAGAGAAATAGCCTCAGTCTCTAAAAATAAGTCACATTGCCTTTAAGGCTATGATTTGTGAGCAACCAGTGAAGCTGCTATTGTCAGCCATTCCAGTGATTGTATCAATGCCCTCAAACTACCAAGTGACCTTAAAGATGGTCAGAAACCATACGTTCACCAGATCAAAGTTTGGATGGGCTAGATCTGGGCTTCCTGTGGTTTGGGATGGGAAGGAATGAGGCCCCCTTCTGTCCTAGAGGGCCTATTGACTGGCTGATCTAGCTCGGCTGTGGCTGGAGCTTGGATCAGGGGCCTGTTAGCATTGAAAGGTGGGTCTTGTCTCTGCAGAATGATTCAGTGGTAGCTGGTGGCGGGGCCATTGAGATGGAGCTTTCCAAGTATCTGCGGGATTACTCAAGGACCATTCCAGGAAAACAGCAGCTGTTGATCGGGGCATATGCCAAGGCCTTGGAAATTATCCCACGTCAGCTGTGTGACAATGCTGGCTTTGATGCCACAAACATCCTCAACAAGCTGCGGGCTCGGCATGCCCAGGTGGGTCCTTCTCCTTGGGGTCCAGGGACTGGGTGCATGGAGCTAAATTTTGAGTGTGTGATGGGCCCCAGTGACAGGGCTAGAACTAAACCCAGTACTAGCCAGCTGTGCCTCTGAGGGCAGAGAGAAAGCCGCAGTGCCAGGACTGGAGATTCCAGGGTTTATTTAGTGCTGGGAAGAATATGATGGCTCCTTGTGGTGCCATCAGAGGAATCAGGGGGACCATGCAGCCTCCTCCCTAGAGGCACACGCTGACCATGTGTAGTGGGCTTCCCAAGGTGGTGGTGAAGTGTGCCAGAGCCCTGCTGAAGAGTGGCCTGGCCACGGTCCTACCGCCTCTAAGTTGTGGTCTCTCTCAGAGTCTAATTTGTTCATTTGCTGTTTAACAAATATTTGTTTAGAAATATTTGTTAAGTACTCAGCACTGTGACAGCAGCATTTGGTGAGTGGCCTTGCTTCTGACTTGTGTGAGGGCTTGAAGCAAATCATTCACTTCTCCATTTCCTCATCTGAAATGGAGACTAATGAAAGCAGTAAGCTAAGGGATTAGAAAGTGTTCCTCCCGAGAAATAGACAGTCCTCAGGTGACCTGAGGCCAGAGCCTCCCAAAACACAGCATGTTGACTGGAAGAGGGCCCAGAGCTCTTGAGTGAACAGCATATCTAGGGTTTGAAGAGAGTGATTGCTAGGGGCACAGGCGAGATGTGTACATCCAGGTTCCTGGTGTGAGGCAGGCAGACACCATCCTCCTTGGAGAAATGCAGGCAAGTTCAGAGAGCGTGAGGTTTCCTAACACCCGGAGTCTTTGGAGGATAGGCAAGAAGCTATTTGAGAGCAATTCCCTCTCACATCCCCTTTTTCTGCTTTTTTTAGGGGGGCATGTGGTATGGAGTGGACGTCAACAATGAGGACATTGCTGACAACTTTGAGGCGTTTGTGTGGGAGCCAGCCATGGTGCGCATCAATGCCCTGACTGCAGCCTCTGAGGCCGCCTGCCTTATCGTGTCAGTGGATGAGACCATCAAAAACCCTCGCTCAACAGTAGACGCTCCCCCAGCTGCGGGCCGGGGACGGGGCCGGGGCCGCCCACACTGAGAGGCACCTTGTCCCTCAGAAGAGTGGCTGGCAGGCTGGCTGCAGGGTATGCTTACTCTGTCTTGGTTAATGGGTATTATGAGGAAGGGGTAGTAATTGGCCTGCTCAGCTCTCATTGGAGGTTATTTAAATAAACTTAAAGACTTAAATAAACTTAATAGACTTAAAATTCACTTGGCAAATTATTTGGGCTGGGAGTTTTACTTAGAAATGTCTTGACTCCAGGTCAGGATTTTACTTTTGTATGTGCTCACCCACAGATAGAAAAATGTTCTTCTTTTCTGTTGGGCTGAGTCCTGAACAGCCTCTGGTTGTTACAGCAGAGTGTGGGTCCACTCTGCTGGTGGGGAGCTCCACTTGAGGGGCCTCTATCCAGAAGATTCACTTTAGTGGTTTTCTTAGTCCCAGAAGTGGCTGGGAGCTGTGGAGTCCCTTCCTTTTCTTCTCATGTCATCTTGTTTAGCCCTGGCCTTGCCAGGCACTGCTCTCAGGGTTTGTCTGGTTTTGAGTAAATGTGTTACATTACCTTATTCGCTCCTTCTACCTCCATACTCTTTTGGCTCAGTCTTTGGTCTCTCTTAAGCAAGATCTCCTAGTTGAGGACTCTTGGAGGAATGTTCTAGAGGCCACATTCTCTTTAAATTCTGTAGTGATTCCTTACAAGTCCATTGAGGTGGCTGAAGGAGCACCCACCTGGTCTTCTTAGTTCAACCACTGATGGTCTTGGGAGTTCCTTTTGCTTTTTCCTGACCAGTGGAGGTTTGGAATGGCCAAAATGAAATGGAAATCAGGAGGGTCTGGCCACCTTGTTTATACTAGTCCCGAGAGCTGCCCTGTAGTTAGCTATAGTTTGTAATAGTTGAAGCTACAGATGAATAACTGTCACCTTGAGCCACGGAAACTTTTGCTGCCTGACACTAGGAGGGGATTAAAAAGAAAATCTCTTGAGTCTGGGCCACTCTGGTTAGATGGACTCAAAAGCAAAATGGGGTGGTGGGCGGGTGCAGACTGTAGAGTCTAGCATCTCTCCTAACTTGATAATCTCTGGCTAAACTAATTTTTCTGAACCTCAGCTGCCCTCACCTGTGTAATGAACATAATAGCTCTCTCAAGAGTTGTAGGGATAAATGTTCATCTACTTGTTTGATGCTAGAGCCACACACAATTTACGCCTAGGCACCTGGTCTTTTTCTGATTTTATAGATTTTAAGACTTGAGTAATCAAATCTGTGAGGCAGCCTCATTCTGCAGAATGGGGGAGTTGAGGCCAGAAAGTGATGGGTAATTTGGTCTCTCCCCTGATTGGCTGGCTAGAGCTTCCTAACAGGTGGCTGAGCACCGAGGGCCTGGCTCGTGCCTGCTGCTCCTACTGTATTTGTGCTAGGGTTGTCTTTAAAGATGGCCTCCCCCCAGCTGAGGGGCAAAAATGACACCCCAAGGTTTTTGTCTGCGTGAAGACCTGGAAGAGTGAGCTGTGGCAGGGACAGTGAGCCTGCATGGCTTGGCTTTCAGCAATGTTTGCAGCCCTGACACAAATCTTCCCAATGTTTTATTCACTGTTGCTGCCATCAGGTCACCCACCCACTTCCTGCAGAAAAGCTTGGTGACAGACGGACAAATAACGGCCACCTGCCATTTACTTCCCTGGCATAGTCCAGTTTCACCATCTTTTATTAGATACAAAGTCATAAATTCTCTGATGCCCATGTGAGTCCTTTTAAATACACTCAGGTATATTCAGTAGAGGGCACCTATGGATGACATGGAGCAAAGTGCTGGGATGGTGACACCTAGGTGGGGCAGAGAAGTGGGGCCAGGGAAGGCCCCCTGGGGGCTGGAGGTACAGGCACCACTTCAGAAACAAAACCAAAAAATGCTCTCCACCCCTCCACCTCATGTGCTTGGGGTAAGGGAAGCTACCCTCACGGCTCAGGCCTGTTGCAGCCTGGCTGTGCAGGGAAGGCAGACCTGGGGGCCAGTTGTGGGGGTCCCCGCTAGTAGTGCCCACTAGAGCCAAGCCTACTGGTACCAGTTGTGAGGCAAGCCTAGGTCACCTCAAGCCTCTGCACTTGGATGCAAGACCCTGCCAGGGCAGAGCTGAAGCCTGGGGGCCCAAGGCCAAGCCCCTCCCCCACTGGAACCTTGCCAGCAACAGCAAAGGTTTGGGCTCATGGTGGGGAAGCCTGCCTGATTGTCAGGGCAGTCTTGGGACTGGCTGGGGTCCCGGGGGGGTTGGGGAAGGAATAGGAGCTGGTTGCCTTAGTCGGCCCTGGTATTCCGGTCCTCACCCAATTCTAAACCTTATCCTCAGGCAAAGGCTGCAGATGAATACACTTGTCTAGGAATAAATACGTACACACGATACACAGCAGTATATACAGAAATGCAGGCCTGGAACAAGGCTAGGTGAGAAAGCATGATTACCAGGGTTAAAGAGAAGTGCCAGGCCCCTGGGAGGAGGGAATTCTCCTTGGGGACGGATGGGCTGGACAGGTGACATGAATTTGAGTTAACTCCTCTGGGCAGGTAGGCCCTGTCCCCACTCACGGTCTCTGCTGTCTTCACCCCAAGTCCACTAGGAATTGGGTCTTTGGCACCAGTAGTCGCACTGGGAAGGTCTTCAGCCTAGCGTCTTAGACAACTAGGGCCTGGGCAGCTTCCCACCCGTGGCCCAAAGGACCAGGGGAACAAGGCAGCACCCAAAGGCAAAGGATGGAGCCAAACTTTGGAGAAGCAGGCCTTGGGAGGGAGGTGGCTTTTGTTTGCTTTTGAAGCACTTCTTGAGGGGCTGGCTCAGACCACTCACAGGACCGGGAAATCCTGGGTGGTCTTGGTCCTTAGGGGGTTTCTTGGCCAGTGAAAAGCCACAGTTCTGAGTAGCACACCTCCTACCCCCAGGGGTCAGATATACACACCATCTCCTTTGTTCACTGCTAGGGCCAGAGGGCGACAGCCCAAAGCCTGATGAAGTACTCAACTAAATGTGCCAAGCCTCCCAGATGCCAGGTCCAGGCCATAGGACAGGAACACCCAAGTGCTGGAGCCCACGGGACCTCTACACATGCCTGGGACCCCTGGAGCAGCCCTGCCTTGATTTGTTCAGACATTCCTCTTGCATCTTACTAGGTGGGAGATACGAGGGGGGAGGAGAATTCTCCTTTGAGTGAGTGAAGGATAAGGTGCTTCAGTGGCTAGACCCTCCATCCCTGTTCCCTATCCTCATCCATGCCCTGGTTGCCAAAGTGAACAAATGGCACATCCCTGCAAACAAGCTCCCCATACAGCAGCAGGGCTCATTCCCCTGAGAGTCAAAAGATTCGCTTTGAGCTGGGGTACACGGGGCCTGCAACTTGCCAGTTCTCAGCATGCATGGTCTGTGAGCCCCGGGAGATGGGGGGAAGGCAGCTGTGTAGTGGAATACGCTGTAACCCATCATTCCCTTCGGCAAGAGCCTGGGCCTGTGTGGTATGTACTCCTACACATCCTTCACACACTTGGCTGGGAGATAGAAGGTGGGGACTTGCTGGCCAAACTTCCTACCAGCCACCGGGGAGGGGGGCTGTTCACTCTTCTGCCCCCAGTGCTGGTGGTGCTCAGGGCTGTTACACAAATGAATGAATCACCGGGCGAATGAACCTACTCCTACCATCAGCACTTTTAGCACAGCCTTTCTCTCCCACTGTAGCTCACTGCCCGTGCACCCTGACCTCTTTTTCCAGAACTGATGCCAGGCATTCCAGTGGGTACCCACCCAGGGAGAAATTGCCCAGTCTTGTATTCAGGGATGGAAGCTTCCTGGGGCAGAAAAAAAAAAATCCCTCAGTAAGGCAGGCTCAGGCCAAGTGGAGCATCCCTTTGTGCTTTGTCCAGGAGATGGGGAGGGCAGCACCTCTGGTCCTAGGGTCTCGAGCAGGAGGTATAGAGGGTGCAGTTGGCAAGGCAAGAGAGATGCACCCAGGGCACCCCCATATCCCTTCCAGGCCCCTGGAGGACAGAGAAAAGTTGTGCTTCTTTCTGCAACTCCTGGGGACAGGGACAGGGAGGTGGGAGCCAGCTGCTCTGGAGTGGGGGATGCCACACAGCCAAGGCTTCATGCAGGACTGGGTAGGGAGTTGCCAACATGACAGCCTTGGTATCTGGGGTCTTCAAGGGCAAGGCCAGAATAAGCCACGGGAGGAAAAGTCATCAGGAGCTGGGACAGAGCTGGGTGTAGAGCCAGGGGAGCTGGATGCCGAGCCTTTGGGCTCCCAGGTGTGAAGGACCCCTTACAGGGTAACCTGGGGCTGGGTCTTAATGTCCCAAGCCAGGCTATAGCAGAAAGTTAGGTCCCTAGAAAGGGATGAGAAACTAGAGAAGCCCAGCTCCAACCAGGACCAGTAACCTAATGGTTAGGGCAGAGCTGGGCCTGTGGAGGAGAGAAGGAAACCCTAAGATGGATTGAGGTTAATGTCTGAAAGAACTTTCCAAGTGAATGTTGGCAGGACCTAAGGCCTCTATTACTACTATGGGAGTTCTGAAAGGAAGTAGGAAGACCTGAGTCTTTGGAGCCTTAATGCCAGAACCTGTTCTTGCCGGAACTGTGGAAGAGTCCATGAAAAACCCTCACTTGTATTCTGTGGCTTCTAAGCCAAGTGGCTCTGGCTCAGGCCTCAGCACTGCCCCTAAGCAGAAGCACTCCAGCATTGCCCACGGCCCATGGGGCCTTTGAAGACAGGAGAGGGAGGCAAGTCTGAGGAGGGTGCTCTTCCTTGTCCTTGGCCTCAGGGGTCTGGTTCCCTACCAAGGCCACCCGTTCAAGCAAGCTAGCCAGACAAGGAAGCAAAACAAACCACCCTTCACCTGGTCTCCTTCAGGCCCTAGCACAGAAGGCAGCCCAATGACTCCCTCCCACCCACAGCACTGGGGACCCAGAGGCCATGAGATTGCTGCCCAAGCACCTGGATTAGAAAGACATTTCTTAAGGACAGGAATTGCTTCTCACTGCTGATAAGGTTTCCCAGAGCTGGGACCTTGCCCCTTCAGAGGCTTAGGGTTGGTGGAAGTATAGAAACATGCACCTTTTAGCTCGGAATTTAGCTCTGATGTGTCGTGAGGGTATGTGGTGGCTGGGAGGAGGACATTTCTACAGCAATAAAAACTAAGGTTTCTCTACTTGGCAATTTCCCCCCTTTGGAAGTGGTGGTGTCAATATCCTGGGGAAAAGTTCTAGATGAGTGTTTTGCCATTCCAAGCCCATTCCTGATACCTCGCTGCACCCCTGCCCCTCACTTTTGGCTGACCACATTCCCAGACCCATAGGCCTATCCGTGTTATCCCCGGGGAATGTGGACCCACCGCCTAGGCAGGATATCTGAAGGGGATGCCCCCAGAGGGCTGGGATTGGGCAGGAGGAGGAAAAGAGCCCTCCTTGCCAAGTCTGAGCTGCTGTGGGGACACCCCTGTGGCTGGGGCCTAGCAGAGGCCCCTGATCCGGAGGCCAGTCAGGAAGGGGAGGCCTGCCCCCATAGCCTGAGCATTGGAGGAGCCACTCAGGGGTTACTGCCGGTCCTTAGGGCGATGACACCAGGTGCTGGTGGTGACTCAGCTCCTTGCTGGCTGTGCCCAGAAGGATGCTCCAGTTGGGGGTGAGTAGGGGTCGGAGGGCAGCTTCTGTCCAAGCCCCTGCCCTGAAGAGGCAGTGCCCAGGGTCAGGCCTGTTGCTCTGTGGTCCCAGGAGGAGGACAGGAAACTGTCAACCCCTCCCTGGAAACCAGGGATAACACTATGCCTCCAAAGGTCTAGTCCAAAGGTCTAGTCCAAATCGGGGTCCCTCTGGAGGTCCACAGAGAGTGGCCTGGTGTGGGGCTGGCGGGGGCCCTGCCGCCCCCCGCCCGGGTTAGCAGCCGCCGTCCACCTTGATATGCAGGATCTTAGAGAAGCCGGGCCTCCGTCGTAGGGCCTGCAGACAGAACCCTGGGTTAGTTCCCCTCAGGGTCAGGCATGTGGGGCCCTCCCATTACACACCCAGGTCACCAACCCAAGCCTAGAGATGTCATCCAGGGTCTTGGGGGGCCCAAGAGCCAACTCCTCACCTGGAGTTTTGTCACCATGTCCTCAAACAGCTTCTGGGCCTCGGGACTGCTGGGTTCTTTGAAATAATCACCAATCCCAATCTGGACCACAATGGACTTGAGGTTCCGGCAAATGCCTAGGAAAAGGTGGGTAATGTGGGGACGGCTCATGTTTGGCCTGGACGGTGGGACTGCTGCTTCTCCAATCACTACTTAATGAAACCAGAACTGTCTGAGAAGATGGTCATGTGTCAGGCACTGGGTGCCACATAGAGAGCAGACCAGTGGCACCCAGAAGATCAACCAGACAGGGACTGGGGGGTGGAGGGCAAGGTCATATAGCAGAGGCTACAGTGGACTCTGGGAAGAGGAATGGGCAACATCCAATTGTGCAGGAGCTCTAGGAACTTCCCTAGCAGAAGGGATAGTTGTGCCATGGCCTGGGCATCTGGGAATGAATTCAAGGACAGAGTGGCTGAGGTGAAGCTAATGGAGCATGGAAGAGGGGAGGCAGGAAGCAAACAGGTTGGGAGCAGAGGGCTTAAGGGACTAGATATTGCCATGAAATTGCTGGAGGAGGAGGAAGAAAGTCAGGAGGCTGAGAAGGTTCTGGAGCTGATGATTTTAGAGGCCGAGCAATTAGTTCCAGTGATCAGTCTAGGGCTAGGCCATGAAGGTGAAGGGGAAGGAGGAAGTGGATCCTGGAAATGAGAAAGTCGAGGAACCTTCAGTGCTCAGGGCTTAGGTGTGACCAGGGCCTCAGGAAGGGGAGGCCTTCCCCAGGAGCCTGAGCATTGGAGGAGCCACTCAGAGGTTACTGCCAGTCCTTAGGGCGATGACACCAGGTCCTGATGGTGACTCAGCTCCTTGCTGGCTGTGCCCAGAAGGATGCTCCAGTTGGGGGTGGAGCAGGGATCAGAAGGCAGCTTCTGTCCAAGCTCCTGCCCTGAAGGACTATGGGCAGCCTCAGCTGGGCACCCATGTCCTCAGTGAAGGTAGAGGAATGGTCAAGAGTGGAGGAGGTGGCTAGAGGAAGCTGGGCTCAGAGGACGCATGCTGGAGTCTACGGTGGAAGAGAGGAGTCTTCACCCTGAAAATGGTCCAAGTGGGGCTCACATACGTTGTCTCATTTAATCCTCCCATTCATTCCAGAAGGTCAGCTTAAAAAATGGAGATAGAGAACCCAGAGAAGTATAGTAATTGGCCAGTCACACAGCTAATGAGCAGGAGGGCCAAAATTGAGACCTAGGTCAGTCCAGCTCTAGAACCTATGTTCATACCCTGACTGTCCTGCCTTCACCCTTCGCTAGAGGCTCATGTGGGGCAGACAGCATTGTACAGCTCATGTCTCCATGTGGATAGAGCGCAGTGCAATAAATGTCAACTGAACTGAACCGTTGGGACCAGATGCTGGCAGGCCTTGGCCGCCACACTGGCTTCAGAGGACACTGGTGGCAAGGCCAGGATTGGCATCCCGGTCAGTCTGTCCCTAGTGCTGGCGCTTGCTGCCTAGGAGCGACAAGGAGTTGGATATGCTACTTGCTGACAAGGCATGGTAAGAAGGGACAGTGGTACCTGTCCCCTACATTTCCATTACTCACTGTTGAAATGCAGCAGGGCCTTGGGGGTGACAGGGGTGGCTGTGAGCACCAACATCTCCAGGCCCTTCAGGCCTTCCCGGCAGACTTCAGCTGCCACCTCTTGGGTGATCTCTGACACGTGGTCCAGCTCCAGGACCTGCAGCCGCATGCAGTTTCTTGCTAGGAAGAGGAGGAAGAGGGGAGGTCCTGCTGACAAAGTCCCCAGGTCGCCTCTGGCCCAGTGCCCTGGTGCTCCTGCTACCACCTAGGCTGCAGCCCCAAGCCCTTCTGGGATTTCGGTGTCACACCCATGCCTGCTTCCCACCACCCTCCACCCCAGCCACAAGGAAAGACTTACCAAGTGATGCCAGGCCCTGTACCCCACAGCCAGCGCCCCCAACCCCCAGGGCCCGAAGGTGTGGCCAACAGCGACCAATCATCTGCAGGCAGCGGTTACTGAAGCGCGTGGGCTGCTGGCTGGAGATGGGGCAGAGAGAGGGCTGTTAAGGAAGCTTCTGGCTGCACAGCACCCCAAGCCTGCTCTTCTTTCATGCCCCCCAACCCCACTTAGGCTGGGGCCCCACCAACCACTCAGCTGTTCAAGTTAGAAACCTGGGATCATCCCTGACTCTTCTTCCTCCACCTCCTGCCGAGACCTACAGATCCTGACTCCTGAATAACTCTTCAATGCACAGTTCAGACCACCATGCATATTCCTCTGGATTCACCTAGTCTCTCAGCCAATTCATCCGGCACCTGCTGACAGCAAGCCATTTGTTCCTATATCCTCTCACTCAGTCACTCAACAAAAGCGCCTCAAGCATCTACCATAGCCAAGAACAACCGAGCTAGGCCCTAGGGATACAGTGGTGACAGTACAGACTTGGTCCCTGCCCCCAAGGAGGGGTGTGGGCACAGAACATAACCAGTCTGGTGTGATCCTGTGTTCATGATCAGAAACACTGCAAAGGCTTCCCAAGGTCTTCCTAGGTAAAATGCAAAAATCTAACCCCCTTAGGCAAGACCTTGCCCCCACCTTCCTCTCCACACTCACTGTTCTGCCCCGCCAGCCACAAGGCCACTCATGCCAAACCGGCCGTTTCCCTGAACGCTTCATTGCCCAACATTCACCTAGGCAGTAGATTCCCTGGCGTCTGCCACACACTTGATAGCAGGGATATAGAAATGGACATTCACAGCCCCGACCCTGAGAACTGTGAACATAGTGGACACCCAAACAGAGAGAGATGATTGCAAAACAAACTACAGCAGGAGTGGAGAGGAGGCGCAACAGGAATGGGGGCGGGGGGGAGCAGCAGTCGTGTGCAGAGAAGGCTTGGAGGACAAAGTACAGGGACAAATGAGCCTGGTGTGAGGAACTCCAAGTAGAGCGGTGGATGATATGGATTCTCCCAACAACCAGCTCTCATGTATTCTACATTGACCTCCCAGAACAGCCCTTCATGCGCCAAACAAACGCGGCTATTTCTAGCTGGTGTTGACTGAACACTTTCTATGGGCTCTGCAGGCTGGCTGGAGATGGGGCACATCAGTGATCACTATATACACATCAGTTTGAGCCAGCTACAGTCCTACTAAGGCTGTAAGATCTCTAAGATCACCCTTACTTTGCAGTTGAGAAACTAAGGCATGACTGGATTGCCCTAAGTCACACTGCCAGTAAGCCAGGACATCACTCCAGGTCTGATTTTGAAGCCCTGCTCCTAACACATAAATACACAGACTGATGAACCTGTATCTGGCTCCCCAACCAGTTTTTGGAATGGCCTGGAATCCGTCCTCAGCCCCAGCCCCAGCCCCAGCCCAACCCCGGCCCCTCCGGACCCCAGCTGGGGCTCACCAAGGGTGAAGTGGCGCCACCTGGAGGGAGACAATCTCTCTGCAGCCTGCGCCCAGGGCCCAAATGACCTCATGGCCCACCGGGTCGGTGGCACTCCTGTTGAAAACATAGAGCTGGGACCTCCCATCCCAGTGGCCTTTGCTCCCTCCCCCTTGGACCAGAGAACTCTTGGGTCCCTTTGCCTGAGCACTGGGGGAAGAATATGCAGATCCCAGGGATCCCTTTGGCCTGGGCCAAGAGGGTACGAGTCTGGTGGTATGGACCTACCTGTAGGTGACAGCCTGCAGGGCACGGCAGTAGCAGCTGGCCAACCAGAGCGAGCGGTCAGTGAGGATGTTGGGACAGTGGGAGATGCGCAGGATCAGCAGATTCCCCCCAGCAGCCTTCAACAGGGACTCCAGCCCTGCTTCCAGGCAGCCCCTGGGGATGGCCAAGAGGTCAGGGCACTGCTTGTGGTCGCTTCCTCCAGAGGAACTATCCTCTGGATAATCCTGGGTCCACAGCCCAGTAACACCCAACCACCCGCCCAGCACGGCCTCACCGGGTGCTCCGCGCATACTCTTCTTTGCTCTCCTTCTTGCCCCGCTGCCGAGGCTTCAGGTTCTGCAGTGTCAGGGAGTGAGCCTGCGTGCACCACTGAGCCAGCATTGCCAGGAACTGCAGGGATAGAAGGGTTACCAGGGGATGGAGGGGTCCAAGCTTGGCTGGCTGGAGGGAGACCAGCCCCAGATCAGGAGGCCCCAGGAGAGCACTGTGGGGGAGGGAGGCTGAAGCTGAGGGTTGCAAGGGCCAGAACTTGAGGGCCCAGGTTTTCTGCTGGGACAATGGCAGATTCCCAGCAGGGGTGGCAGACAGGGACAGGTACCTTGGAACAGACGCGGGCATTCTCAAGCAGCACCCGTGTCCACACTGCAGGGTGGCGAGCCACAAAACGCCAGTCTCGGCAGACCTCAGCAGCATGCAGCAGCGTGCGTGTGTCCAGGTAGGTGAAGATGCAGAACAGGGCGGCTCGCATCTTGAGGATCTCCGGGCTGATGACCTCGTTGGAACGTGAGGGGCTGCCCCTCTCGGCTCGCCGACCCCGCCCACTGCCTCCCTCAGGGCGAGCTGCACAGTACCAGAGGGTCAAAGGTCAGTATAGAGGGTCAAAGGCCAATGTGGAGGTGTGGGTGGGGTGGTAGGGTGGGGTAGAACTACATACAGAAGGGAGGGGCATGAGAGATCCATGCTGGGGGGCCACTGACATGGCTGCTTCCCCCTCCACTGCATACCCCACCTCTAATTATACAAATTAGAAAAAGATGGCCTTTCCTTAAATAAACTCTCTTTAAAATCATGTATCATCACATTGTCCAAACTCATCCCCCAGATGCAGCCACTGAGTCAAGTCTAAGAAAGGGTTCAGATAGGGGGTGTGAAGGTACAGGTGGATAGAAACCCGTCCTCTATGAACAGAAGGCCAGGGCAAGGCTGCCCAGAACAGTCACTTGAGAGTAGCCATGCACCTGACCTGAGCCCTCTAACCTCCCGACCCTGACCCTGACCACCCACATATGCACATGACCTTCTGCATATATAAAAGGGGGCTCTCCCTGCTGTTCCGGGGACTTCAGTCTTCAGTAACACTCAGCTACTCTACTATGAATGTCAACGAGCCTACCATGTGAATGGACCCCCTAAGATGTGGCATCTTTGTGCAATACCCGACATTAGCACCCCTGTGCTGCAGCACTACTCTGTCACATGAGTTCCTTGCCCAGGGCACTTGTAGGAGAGTTTGTCGTTATGGGAGTTCTTGGACATGGGGAAAATAGGTATAGGAGCCCAAGAGATTCAGTGCCTCAGCCCCGTGTCCCCTGAGAGGGCCCAGCACCAAAGAAAGTCTGGCCCCTCTGGCCTACCCTTCCAGGACTCACCTGAGAGCCGGCAGCTGCTCAGTGGCCCAGCCATAGCAGGCCCAGAGCGAGGGGCATCTGAGGGGCCCTCAGCCTCTGACTCCGTGGTTCGGGAGCCCACGTCTGAGACATCACCCTCTTCCCCCTCCGTGCTGTGTCGGCGGGGTCTGCGCTGCCAGTTCTGGATGGCCTGGCGCCGCAGGCCTGAGCTGCGAGGGGCCTGGGTGCGCTCTGAGCCACTGTTGGCTGCCTGGGCCCGTGTGCCCAAGCCCCCAGGGCCACTGTCCTCGGGGACCCCCTCTTCTGGCCGGGGTAGCTCCAGACTGTCACTGTCATAGCAGCCTGAACTCTGGGATGCAGCAGGGACACGGCTGGAGGCCCTGGGGTGGGGTGGACCAGACGGTGAGGAGCGAGGGGCATCAGGTCTGCCCAAACTCCCCATGCCACCCCTACCACCAGCCAAGGGCAACCCACCCACCCTACTTTCCAAGAACCCCCTTCCAAGAGAGTGGAAAGGCAGACAGAGGTGACCCGAGGAGTATGGGGAAAGGAGAAGGAGCCAAAGCCCCAGATGGGCCAGCCATCCAGGGGGCCGGGGGATCTTTCCAGGGTGAGGGTGGGCTGCGTGGGACGGGCCAGGCCCGAGGCTTACCCTGTGCTGGGAGAGGAGCCATGCCTCGACACGGCGTATGTGCTAGGCATGGCCGGGCCTGCGTGGTGTTCTCGCTGTGGGCCCCCAGAGCGGGAGGGAAAGGTTGGGGGGGGCAGAGGAGGCAAGAGGATGAGAAGGAGCAGGAGAAGCAGGGCATAAGATGGAGAGAAGAAAGGAGGGAGAGGAGAGAGAAGGAAAAAGGTTGGGAAAGATGGACAAATAGACAGACAGACAGCCCAGAAAGGCAGGCTCACCAGCCCCTCCCCACACCCATCCAGCATCCCAGACCCCAGTTTGTGGCTCCTGGGCTCTCATTTTGGCAGAGATGGGCCCCTGAGAACCAAGGCGGCTGGATCACAGCCTCGGGGGCTGGCACTTCTGCCCAATCAGAGAGGCAACCCCTGTGTCCGGACCCCTATTTCAGGCCTGGAGTCTGCTCCCGGGGAAGAGCCGAAGCAGGGAAGCATGGAGCATCTCCAGGGGAGGCCAGGCCATGTGGGACGTGGGACTCTCGGGGCGGGCGGACACTCACCATTCTGCCTGGACCCCGGGTACCAGGCCCGGCGCCACCTCCCCCGCCTCCACGGCCCAGGCTGGCGCTTGGGGTGCTGCCACAGCTGCTGCTGATGACCTGCAGCTGCCGCTCGGCGCGGTCCGCCCGCTCCAGCAGCTCCTCGATGAACTGCTGCAGCCGCAGCTTGGCACTCGCCTCCCGAGCCGCCGTCTCCTTCAGGAACTGGTCGATCTGCACCACCTCCCTGGGCCCGGAGCAGTCTCTTACCCCAGGGCCTCGGCCTGGCTGCCCGCCCGCCCACCCTCTGGAGGAGACCCTGAGCAGCAGGGAGAGACACGGGCACAGCTGCCCGTGGTGCCTACTCACGCTTGCACAGGTGCATGCAGAACAGGTGCATGCAGAACAGGCCCGGGCACGAGGCCCTGCACCACGGCACACACAGAAATGTAAACATATACCCCAAGTCACACACACCCCACTGACCCAGCCCCAACGCACCTGCCAGACACCCTACTCCCCACGGAAATATCCTGTCCCACTCAGAGCCACCTCCTCCCTCTGGAAACACTCACGGGCATACAGCCACATGTGCACTCAGGCACACGTGCTCACGTCATGTTCACTTGCAGGCATATACGCAGTCTGAGGCAGGCACTGTCCCACTCACACATTCAAACACATGTACACATACATACATTTTCAGAAACATTCTCAGATGCAGAAGCCTCCGGGAAGTGCATGGACACACAGCACACTTCAGAGTCACTTGAGCATTTACTCCCAAATGTATTTATAGCTGTTCATGCATCCACTCAACATTTACTGAGCAGCTTTTAGGTGTCAGGCGCTGTTCTAGGTATGTAGGGATACAGCAGTGGACAAACCTGAGAAAAGCTCTTGCCCCCATGGAGCTTCTGTCACAATGGGAGTAGATAAATAATATCTGTATTTTCCACAATTCTACATTTAAAGACCAGAGAAATAAGGAGGAACCAGCAAAGAAAACTAAAAAGGAACAGACAAAAAGATAGAAGGACATCCCAGGAGAGTGTCCTAGAAGCCAAGTGAAGGAAGTGTTTCAAGGATCAGCTGTGTCAAATGCTGCTGATAGGTTGAGGTGATGATGAATGGGCCTTGGCAACATGAAGGTTGTTGGTGATATGGAAGACCGTGGTGGAGGTGGACAGCTGTCTGCTCAGAGTGGGCTCGAGAGAGAAAGTGGGAAAGGACCTTGGAGACAAAGAGTATAAACAATACTTTCAAGGAGTTGTTCTACAAGGAGAGAAAAGGGACGGTAGCCTAATAGGGCAGAGGGGTTATGGCAGATGGGAGAAACGACCTCATGCTTAGATGCTTTCAGGAATGATACAGTTGACAAGGGAAATCTGATGATGGCAAAGGAAGAGAGCAGAACCGTGTCATGTCTTTGAGTAGGCAAAAGGGAAAAGGATCTGGTGTCACAAGGCAGGGGCTGGCCTTGGCTAGAGTCATAGGAAAACAAGAGGATGGGATGCCTGGGTGGCTCAGCAGTTGAGCATCTGCCTTTGGCTCAGGGCATGACCCCGGCATCCAGGGCTGAGTCCCACTTTGGACTCCTTGCATGGAGCCTGCTTCTCCCTCTGCCTGTGTCTCTGCCTCTCTCTCTCTCTCTCTCTCTCTCATGATTAAATAAATAAATAAAATCTTAAAAAAAAAAGAAAGAAAGAAAAGCAGGAGGAGCAGTTTTCACAGCCAGGCATGCAGTCACACTCGCATGTACTCACAGTCCTAACACACACGGTCCTGGCACTCTTGGCCTCCCACACACCACCATTACATGCTCGGGCCACCGACACCATAGGACAAAGCCAGGGCCACACACACACGGCCACTCTCAGGCCCACTCACGGTGGTGGCAATGGCAGTGACACACTCGGTCACCCAACCAGGAACATTCATGGGCACACCCGGCCACGGGGCCCCGTGGGCCACTCACTGCTGCTTGCGGCTCAGCTCCTGTTCCTTGTGCACCAGGTCCTGCTTGAGCGAGGCCAGCAGCTCCACACTCACGTCCACCTGGCGCGAGAGCTCGGACGCCCGCTCCTCCAGCTCCTCTTTCTCGCGCCCCAGCCGCGCGCTCTCCTGCCGGGCCGTCTCCAGCTCGGCCGCCTTGCGCTCCAGCTCGGCCTGCAGCCGCCCCACCTGGCCCGCGATCTTCTGCTCCACCTCCTCGCTCAGCCGCTCCAGCCGCCGGTCCACCTCCAGCTTCTCCAGCGCGCGGATCTTGAGGCGCGCCAGGCCCTCCTCGTAGGCCACATCGGCGGGCGAGGGGGACGCAGGCGAGGCGGAGGCGGGCCCGGGGCCCGGCCCGGGGGGCGGCGTCGAGCAGGCCGAGGAGGCCACTGACTTGCGGGCAAACAGCTCCCCCAGCGGGATCTCGATCTCGCGCAGCGCGTAGCGCGCGGCGGCGGCGGGCACGAGGCCCGGCTCGGCCAGCTCTTCGCAGGGCAGGCTGGCCGGTACCAGGTCGCCGGCGAAGTGGGCGAGGGGTGCGTGGTGGTGATGGTGGTGCAGCAGGTGCGGCGCTGCGGGCGCCGGCCCGGCCGCCTGCTCCTTGCCCTGGAAGGACGTGCTCTCGAAGACCTCCCGCCGCGCGCCGGGCACGGCCAGCAGGGCGGCGGGCTCGGGCGCCAGCGGGAAGCCCGAGGCGGCGGCGGCGGCGGCGGCGGCCGCGGCGCCATCGCAGATGCTGTTGGTCTTGGAGAGGATGTAGAGCGTCTCGTACGTGTGGCTGTACTCCAGGTGCGCGCGCAGCGACGACAGGCTCCGGAAGCGCTTGTGCTCCCCGCAGCGGGGGCAGCGGTACGGTAGGTCTAGCGAGGCCATGGCCCCGCCGCGCCCGCCGCGCCCCCGCTCCACCGCGGCCGCCCCGCGGGTCAGCCGGGCGCGCTCATGGGGGGCCGCGGGCGGGCCCCCCTGCGGGGTCAGTAAGGCTCAGGGCGCCCACGGCCAGGGGCGAGGAGGCTAGAAGAGAGGGAGTAAGCCTTAGGAGCGAGGTCTACAACCCCCGCAAGAACACTGACTTCCCCAGGAAACACGCGCGTAACGGAGGGGCGAGGGCGCACCAGTGCTCGGCCTCCTGGAGGGGGCTGGCCGGCTCTGTACCTGCAGGAGGCCTGTCCATGTACGAGTGAGAAAGAATGAGGATTCTTTAAGGGGGGAAGAGGGGGCATTCATTATGCTTAGAGTTACAACCTATATTCCACCCTAGACGTAACCCAAGTGCCCATCACCAGTAAAATGGATAAACGGCGATCTATTCCCAATGCAATTTTAGCCAGCAACAAGAAAAGGAAGCACTGATACACATAATGACATAGATGAATCCACCGGATATGCTATTGCATGAAAGAAGCCAGAGCAGAGTGCATACTGTAGGATTCCACACATACGGAGTTCAAGAACAGACTAAATTGATTATGACAGAAGTCAGAATAGAGGTTGCCCCCAGGGAGACTATATACTGAGAAGGGGCAGGAGGGAACTTTATGTGATGCTCAAAATGTTCTAGATCTTGATACGAGTGGTTATACATGTGAATATATACATAAACAATCAAGCTGTATACTTAAGGTTAGTGTACTACATGTATTTCACTGTATGTATCTTATATCTGAAAAAAAAAATTCCTTAAAAGATGATGCTTATTTCCATGTTATGCCAACCATACCCATCAGACAGGCTGGACTCTTGGTACCATGTTGCAGTGACCAAATTGTCACCTCACCTGATGATACCTGTGTGTGTGTGTCACTGTTCCTGTCCTGCTTCTGTACTGCACCCTCCCATCGCTCCCACTCTAGGCACGTATGTGCTTTTTTAGAGTGCTTTGCTAGGTCGTTCTCCATTAAGTGCTCTGCCCTGCCCTCCTCTTTGCTCCAAGGGCCACCATATTTGTCCTCTCCAGGCCTCTTCTAGCACAAGCTACCACCCTTCCTGACATCCTACCCCTGGTCACCGTCAACTCCCACTGTCCCTCCTCCCTCATCTCTGGCTTCTGCTCACATCTCCTCTGCCTCATGGAATCTCTACCTCATTCATCACAGCCCTTCTCTTCCTAACTGCCTGTAACTAGGCTTCAATCACCCTCTGCTGTCACTGTGCTCCTCTGGGTCACAGACCACCTGCTTATCAATCGAGTCATCAACAAGGATCTTTACCCACTCGTTCCTTAGCTGATACTACTGACCACTCCATCTTCACAGGCTGCCGTGAAGCTGCCTGCTCTGGATCTCCAACCTCCTCTTCTCATTGCCTTCTGAATCTTCCTGCCTCCTGACCTTCACACCCTCTTAGCATCTGCCCTCTCCCTGGCAGTCTAGTTTGTTCCCACATGTTCACTCCCAGCTTGAAGCCATTGACTCTCAGCTCTGCGTCTCCATCGTGACCTGCTCTCAAGTTCCCTTTACCTTCAGGCATTTCCACATGGATGTTTGGGTGAATGTTTATTCCCTTTACCAGCCCAGCACCCAGTCCTTCTCCTGGTAAAATCACTCTGCTGTGATCTTGGAGAACCATTCTTCCTTCCCCAGTTTCTCAGTTCACATGGTCTGAGTGGGGGTTGATGGTCCACCCCAGCTCCAGGGGTCAGAAAGTGATAGAGACCTGGCCAAACAGAGTCCTGGGATGGGCAGAGATCCCCCAAGCTGTCAGGAAGTCATTCCTCCAGGACTTATCTAGAACTACTGAGGAAAAGCACCCTCGTTGGTCTCAGGTTTCTAAACTGATAGGGAAGGCCAGAGCCACAAGGGCTACCTTTGTCTCTCTGGGGAGAAACTTCCTGCAAATGAGCCAACACAGAGAAGCAGAACTGAAATGGAGAAAGAGATTTCTCGCACTGTTTGAGATCCTGGTCTGTTCAGTTGGGTAAGCCAATCAGCTCATTTGTTGCTTAAGCCATTTGGAGTCAGGTCTGTGGTACCTGCACTAGAAAGAAGTCTTAGCCCACAAATTGGAATGAGAAATGGAATATTTTTAAAGGAACAGACCCTAAGGAGGAATTAGCTGAATCAAGAGGGGAAGTAAGATAGTACCACTTCCCCCCTCAGAAGCTGGCAACCCCTGCTACACAGCAGCAAAGCAGCTGACCAAACTCTCCCACTGTCTCTGGAGCTCAGATGATGTTCCTACCTGGAACATTAGGGAACTTGTGGAAAAATGTCACCATGTTGGGATATGGCCTTTCCCACAGCCTCAGTAAGGTCCAGCAAGAAACAGACACACTCTGGCTGAGAGGGGGCACATCTGAAAGCAGAGAGGAAGAAAATGGTGCTTTGCCTAGAGAGGCGTTTTCTGCCTGAGGCCAGTAATCCAATATGGCTGAGAGTCAGATAATTAAGAGCCAGTTCTCTGCTTCTAGCTAAAGTCAGCTCAAGCAAAAACAGGGAGGCTGGAAACATAGAGAGAGGCAAACCTGGGCACTGACAGGCTCTTGACTCCTCAGGCCCTCCAAGAACCCCTCCTGCTGTGCCCTCCAGATCCACAAAGGCAACGATGGCTTTCATCAAAACAGGCTTCCGCTGAGATGCAGCTTGAGTAGGAAGGGGCAAAGGAACTCTGCTTTCCACGCTAGACTAGGGGTTTGCATTGCCCCATGGCAGAGGCCTAGCTAGAAGCCGCAGAACCACGAGCTCCTGGGATGGGCAGAGCACCAAGGGCTATTGCTAAGAGACAACCCTTCTCCTCCCCTATCACTATCACCAGGGACTTGATTCAAGAATTACAACTTCCAATGAGGTCTCTAGTTTGGTTAATGGCTCTGGGGACAACTGAATGCAAATTGACTGGAAGCTTCCTAATGATTAAGCGGATTGTATTGCCAGAAAAACCCACAAACCTGGAAAACAAAGGCCAAGGATTACTCAGCTCCTAATGTTTCCCACCCCTTAAACTTGCATCAGTGGGAGGTGATGCCCCCCCTCATGCTGCTTTTTTCGGGGGCACAGAGCAAGAAGGACAAGGGAGGCTCTTCTAGATGGCAGAAACAAAGCAGCCAAAACATGAGTCTGGGACCCTTACCCTCACTAACTGATCAAGCCTGTGGACCATGCTATGGGTCTGTGACTAGGGAGTGTTTTTCCTCGTCTCCCCTCTTCAGCTGCATGGGTTTTGTTTTTTCAGCTATCTGATCTTTCCTCCATCACAGTCTGGCCATAAGTTGAAAGACAAGGGCCTAGCTCAGTAACTATCCCAAGGAGACAGCCCATCACCAAGATCTTTGAATTGGGGCTGGACATGCTAAGTGGGTGAGAGCTTGGAACATCTCCTTTCTGGAGATGGGACAAGTGTATTTTAAGTTTTGTGAGGGATAGTTGTGTTATGATAAACAGGAACATTTAAAAAATTGTACAAGTAGGGGGATCTGTGTAGCTGTTGTTCAGAGGTGGGATGCCATGGACATTTATTGTTTTTGCTGTTCAGCTCCAGTCCCCCTTTGTGACTAGACCTCCAGTTTTCCCTTGGAGAACCATTCCCCTCATTTTGGGTTGGGCTCGGAGGGAAGCACGTATGACCTTAGCCTGTTCATCAGTCACAGTGATTATTCATCCTGGGCACATTTCCCACTCCAGGTCCATACAGCCCCTCCAGGACCTGTGCCCAGCTGGTAGGATGTGAGCCCTGAGCTCCTTGTCCCATTTCTATCTTCCTTGGGCAAGAAGAACAAAAAGACTCCTGATGACTTACTTCCCTTGAGCATCCAGATCCAGAGGTGCCTGAAATTGTAATCCAGGACTTGTCAATTGTGTGAGGCAGCAAATTCTTTTTGCAGCCTAAACCGTTTGACTCAGTTGCCAGTCACTAGTAATGAACCTCTAGACTAACAATGACCCCCAGTGTCAAAAAGCAAACCTTGGGGGACACCTGGGTGGCTCAGTTGGGTAAGTGCCTACCTTCGGCTCAGGCCATGATCCCAGGGTCCTGGGATCAAGCCCTGTGTCAGGCTCCCTGCTCCTTGGAGAGCCTGATTCTCCCTTTCCCTCTGCCTGCAGCTCCCTCTGCTGTGCTCTGTGTCAAATAAATAATAAAATCGTAAAATTAAAAAAAAAAAAAAAAAAAGCAAACCTTGGACTTCCCCTCACCCACTCCCCAGGATCCATCCCTATCTTCTTTAGCAGTGCCACTGTCCTCCCAGTCACACCATACCACTGACCATCTTGACTGTGCTCTCTGCTCACCATCAAGACCTGTTGACTTTTTCCTTCAACAGTTCTCTTCTGCTGCTCTGTGCCTTCCTCACACTCAGACTGCTGACTGGGGCTTCATTCAGTTCAGGGCTCTATTCTGTCCCCTATCAGGTATCAGATTCCTCTGTCTACAGATGACTCCCACTCATGCTCTTTCAACAGCTCCCAGCATCTACCAACTGCAGCCAGACTCAGCTTCACCTTTGGCCTCACTGTCCTCTTGCCAATTTGAGAGTGAAAGTGGCCTGGCTGTCAACTGGGTGGCTCAGTGGTTCGGCGTCTGCCTTTGGCTCAGATCGTGATCCCAGGGTCCTAGGATCGATTCCCACATTGGGCTCCCCACAGGGAGCCTGCTTCTCCCTCTGCCTATGTCTCTGCCTCTCTCCGTATATCTCTCATGAATACATAAATAAAATCTTTGAGAGGAAGGAAGGAAGGAAGGGAGGGAGGGAGGGAGGGAGGGAGGGAGGGAGGGAGGAAGGAAGGAAGGAAGGAAGGAAGGAAGGAAGGAAGGAAGGAAGGAAGGAAGGAAGGGAGGGAGGGAGGAAGGAAAGTGGCCTGGCTGTTTTACTTGCATTGCTCTGATTACTCTAGCTGGATATTTTTTTCACACACTTAACAGTCATTTATATTTCTTCAGTGATTTGCCTATGCACTACTTTGCTCATTTTCATACTGAACATTCATATTTTCTTATTGATTTCCAAAGGCTTTTTCTAATATTGATCCCTTGTCATTTATATACTACAATTGTTTTTCTCCAGTGGGTTGACTGTTTACAATCTTTATTGATATAATAATGCTGATAGTTTGTTTCAATAAAAATCTTTAGGATTTCTGATTTTGTTATCATGCTTCATTTAAGTCCAGCCCCACTAGAAGACTATATAAACAGTCATATATCTTTTGTTTTTGTAGTTTAGGATTACCTTTTTTAAAAGTCTAGAACAATTTTTAAAAATTAAGGGCCTTAAACAAATAACCATAGTACCATAAATTGACAGTGACTTGGTAGCATGCAAATACTTCAGAATGTATGGTTTCCTTTTATGCAATGGAGTTTTATTTTATTTTTTTAAAGATTTTATTTACTTATTCATAAGAGACACAGAGAAAGGCAGAGAGAGGGGCAGAGACAGAAGAAGCAGGCTCCATGCAAGGAGCCTGATATGGGACTTGATCCTGGGACTCCAAGATCATGCCCTGAGCAGAAGAAAGATGCTCAACTGCTGAGCCACCCAGGCGTCCCTATGCAATGGAGTTTTAAAATTCAACTAGAAATAGCATGCATGATGAGACAGGATTTTAAAAAACCATAACTTGTTATGGACATTTTCACACATATTCAAAAACACAATATGATCCTAAACTCCTATTTACCCATCACCCAACTTCAACACTGATTAACTTACAACAATTCTGTTTCAACTGTATACTTGCTCCCCTGCCTTGCACTTCCCCCACCCCTACAACTGGATAATTTTGAGCAAAACCATTATATTATTTTACCCAAAAAGTACTTTAGTATCTATAAGACAAGGATTTAAGTTTCTTTTTAAGAAATACTTAGTCACTGTTCTAACATCACCATCATTAGGTATATTAAAACCAAAAAGTAGCCTCAAGAGCTAAATCCAAAAGATAGTGCTCTGAAAAGACCAACAAAACAAAAAGCAATCTACTGGTAAATCTATTCAAAGGGAAGAAAAGAAAAAAAGAAAAAGAAAAGAAGAAAAGAAAAGAAAAGAAAAGAAAAGAAAAGAAAGAAAAGAAAAGAAAAGAGAAAAAGGAAAGAGAAAGAAAGAAAGAAAGAAAGAAAGAAAAAAGAAAAGAAAAGAAAGAAAGAAAATAACACTATGAATGAGAAAAGGGATATGACCACTCACAGATATTTTTTTTTTTAATTACTAAAATGCTACCAGGTACAACTCTTGGCCCAAATTTTTGAAAATCTGGATGAACTGAATATTTTTCTAGGAAAATATAAATTATCAAAATTGATTCAAGAAGAAATAGAAAACCTGACTAGATTAATAACTATAGATAAAATTGAAGAAGTTGGCAAAGCAACCAAAGATGTTATAATTAGAATTCAGCTCACACACATACAACTATTCTGGAACACAATTTTCCATAATGTATGGTCAGCCTGGTATCAGGGCACCTGTACGTACCTGCCCATCCCAACTAAGTGCTGGTCCCTTTTGTGGGGGCACTTTCAGGGCATCAGAACTGGTCAGCCTTCTCCCTCCCCTCTCCACATACTTTTGAAGCATCCTTTTCCTGCACAGCACCCTGCTAGCCAGGCTCTGAGAAAGGGGAAAGTCTGAGGGTGCAGGCCTGAATGTAGATGTGCAAAGCAGAAGGAAGGGACTTCTCGGGTCCAGGTGGCTCTTCACCTGAGGCCAGCCTGCCCCCTAGTTTCCCTCCACAGGCTGGAGCAGAGGAATGACTATGAATCATTCTTAGGAATATTTTTGCCTAAGATGTATACACTTACTCAGCATGAGCATAAGCTTTGCCCGAATGCAGGCAAGAAGGTGATGGAGGGAGGGGGAGGCAAAGAGGAAGCAACCGAAAAATAGAAGTGTTGCCTGTTCAAATTCTATCATAGTCCTGTATTATTAGTATCATAACAGAACAGTTGGAGATTTTCCTTTGCATTCTAGTCTCCCAAATCAGCAACATCTGCAGCCCTAAGACCTGCCTCCTTTTTGAGCCTGGCCCTGCCCCTCACCATCCCCAGGGCCCTGTTATGTCCCTTCTCCCTTCTGAAATGCCTATCTCAAGTCTACTTTCTTCCAAATCCAGCTGAAGGTTTTCATTGGGTAGAAGAATTCTCCAGGCTGAACCAGAGGTATTGTCTTTTTTTGTTGTTTTTAAGGCTTTTCAGATGTGTGAGTCTCATCTCTTCAAACAAGGCCGACCATCTCAAGATGTGTGTCTTCTCCAGCTCCTGTTTACTGTCACATTCTCATTGACTCTGCCAGAATTCCTGTAGTGGACATTTGTATTTTTATCTGCTCGACAATTCTTCTCCACCTTCTGGTAATACAACATCTCATTCTTTCTTTGGTGAGCTGCCCCTCTCCACTCCCTGTAGTTCTGACAGGGCTGCATGACCCAGGCCTGTGCAGTCATGGTGCTCCTATCTCTTTGGCCACAATGAATGACCCAGGAATGGGCACATTCCTCAAGCTGAACCAACAGAGTCCTTCACTGGGAATGTCAATGAAAGATTGAGGAGTTTCTTTCTCCTCTGGGATCATATGCTAGGATGATGAAGCTGTTTTGGCCTTCTATAAACTCCACCTACCACATGGAGAAAGCCCATGCGTGATGGGAAAAAAATTATAACAACAGAGTAAAGCTGAGCCAAGAGCTAGAAAGAGTCCTCACCACATTTTTGAGAACCCAGGTGCAGTCATGTCCCAAACCCACTCATCCCCCTTCCTTCTAGTTATCTGAGTTGGTACATATCCCTTTTTGCATAAAATAATTTGAGTGGGATTTCTGTCCCTTGTAATTAAAAGTCCTAATATTCTTGCAAATCTGTATTTTTAGCCTCGAATTCTGTCCTGAGCTTTATTAAAACATGAATTCATTCATTGTACATTTACTGAGTACCTGCTCTGTGCCATGAACTGTATCAGGGCGCTGTGCTAGGTATGCTGAGGACACTCAGACCAGCAAGATCCAGATCTTGCCTTCAAACAGCTTGTGGTCTCCTCCAACAGACTGAGGTATTAGATGATACAGTCATGAAATTAATGCTATGTAAGAACAGGATTCTACACTCAACTTAGCTTGAGGAATTGGGCAACTGGGGAACCCCCAGAGATGGTAGCATCTAAGATGACTCTGGAAGAGTAAAGAAGAGTCAGGTGAGGAAGTATAATTATGAGGTTGTGGGGAGGGGAAGGAAGGCATTCTGAGCACCAAAAATGGGATCCATAAAGACAAAAAAGTATGCCTCCCCCTGGGAACCAAAATGTAAGCTCTGTCTCAATTACTGCTACTTCCCCAGCACTTCGAACACTGCACGGCATGGGGTAGTTGCACGGGTGTTTGTGGGATGAAGAATGGCCCATCTAATCAGATGTACAACTGAGAGAATGGACTACCAAGGAACAGGGTCAGGAAAAAGGCTATTGGAAGTAGAAATTGTTAGCCAAGGTAGCAGGAGCAGCAGAGGAAGGGAAGTCGAGAAGACTTGGTGACAGAATGATTGTGGCTGGTACTAAAGTGAGGAGTGGGGCAGCCCAGGTGGCTCAGCGGTTTAGCGCCACCTTCAGTCCAGGGCCTGATCCTGGAGACCCGGGATGGAGTCCCATGTCAGGCTCCCTGCATGGAGCCTGCTTCTCCCTCTGCCTGTGTTGTGTCTGTGCCTCTCTCTCTCTCTCCGCCCCTCCCCCGCCCATCTCATGAATAAATAAATAAAATCTTTAAAAAAAAATAAAGGGAGGGGTGAAGGATCAAACTCAGGTTTGGGTTTTGAGCATCTAGGTAGATGGGGCTGTGGTTCAGTTCAGAGGGAAAGTGAAGCAAGGCGGGTTTGGGGGAGACATCAGTTTAGTTGTAAGTTCCATGAGTTTGAGGTTCCAGTGGGCCTTGGAAGTAGAGATAGATCATCGGTACATAGTTCACAACGTGGAGCAAAAAACAGTTTTGGCAACATAAGCGTAAATGTAAATGAGTCGGACCAGGCAGAGGGTGCAGAGAGAAGAGAGCTGGGGAAAGGTGGATCCTCAGAGAGGTGGAGGAGGGAAAGGAACCAATAAGTTCCTAAGAACCAGCAGAAGCCATGAAAATTCGGTGGGAAACCTTTCAGAAGAGAGGGCGTCAAGGAGGGAAGGAGTGGGCAGTAAATGATAATGTAAACAGCAGAAGTTGATGACACAAGTAAGAGCAGAGGTGCAAAGGGCCCACAGCAGACTTCAGGGAGCACTGCTTTGATGAGCCTGGTTGATGGGGTTGAGGGGAGAGTGAGGTAGAGACAGTGAGTGGACACAGGAAGCTCAATTGTGAAGGTGAAGAAGCTGCATGGGAGATTCCAGAAGGGGTTTTTGTTTTTGTTTTAGTAGAAGGGGTTTTTAAGATGAGAGACACCTGAACATATTCAAATACTTCTTAGAGATAACCTAATTCTAATCTATACCATCCCTTCCGTAAGCCCGAGGTACACATAGCCCAATGCCTTAGACCTAACATTTATAGCGATTCTTTTTTTTTTTTTTAAGTGCTCCTTACAAGCAGCCTATAGAGAGGGAGAGGATGAAAAGGATATTTTAATAGGTGGCTCAGAGCTTAATATGGCTAGTAACATCACCATACCGCGATATTCACCTTCAAGCCTCCTTCTTTCTCCTATTTCCCATCTTGACCAATGTCTTCATTATCTGCTCCACACCTTGATGCAACCCCCGAGGGTTTGAATTTTCAAAGTCCCCCTCAGACCTCATCAATCACCAGTTTTTTTGTTTTTGTTTTTCTTTTCAATCACCAGTTTAAAGATTTTATTTTTTATTTTTTAAATTTTTATTTATTTATGATAGTCACACAGAGAGAGAGAGAGAGAGAGGCAGAGACACAGGCAGAGGGACAAGCAGGCTCCATGCACCGGGAGCCCGACGTGAGATTCGATCCCGGGTCTCCAGGATCGCGCCCTGGGCCAAAGGCAGGCGCCAAACCGCTGCGCCACCCAGGGATCCCTCAATCGCCAGTTTTTGTAATACTACCTTCTAAATATTTGACTCTATTTCCTCTAGCCCCTGCCCCAGACCCTAATTATCCCGCTCTATCTGGTCCACTGATACTATTGCTAACTGCAGTCTCTAACTCCTCCAGCTTTGAATTTTTATGTTTTCTGCAAATACAGATTCAGTCATGTCACTCTTCTAAAATAAATCTCTGAAAAAAAAAATAAATCTCTGAGGGCAAGCCATTTTCTGGGATGTAAAGTCCACAGTGCTTTGCCCTCAAAGCAGATTGGGACCCAACCACCACTCAGCCTTGCCAGCCTTGCTTTTGCGTTTGCTCCCCATGTGCATCCTTAATGACCCCTGTGGGGCTTAGCTACACTGAGTAATACCATGTGTTGTCACACCCTCAAGTCTTGGCTCATGCTGGTCCCTCTTCCTTGGACTTCTCCAAAATGGTGAATTCTACAGGCCCAGCTCAAATGCTACCCATTCCAGAAGCCTTCCTTGACTCTCTCCTTCAGCTCATATCACATCACAGCACAAATCACTCCTTACCATAGCTCTTCACACATGGTAACAGGTGTCACATGCTGGATGGTTATGGACTTGTTTGCACATCAGATCCCACCCTACGCATATACTGGAGGGCAAGGGCAATGCAAATGATTTACTGTCACACCTTCCTCCCACACAGTAGACATCAGTATATCATTCTTAGAGGAATCACACTGAATAATGGATGAACTGATTGATTTCATGTAGCCAAAGTGATTTCTACCACTCATTATCATAGAACTGGATGAATCTGGTTATAATTAAGTCAATCTAAGAATCACCTGGAATAACAAGTGCTTCCCTGGCTCTGCTTACTTCCACCCACTGGGAAGTAAGAACTTGCTGTGTCTCCTTAACTCTGTAACTATAGGGACACCTGGGTGGCTCAGGGGTTAAGTATCTGCCTTTGGCTCAGGTCGTGATCCCTGGGTCCTGGGATCAAGTCCCAAATCAGGCTCCCTGCATGGAGCCTGCTTCTCCCCCTGCCTGTGTCTTTGCCTCTCCCTCTGGGTCTCTCATAAATAAATAAATACAATCTTAAAAAAAAAAAAAAAAAAAAAAAAAAAAAACTCTGTCACTATAGCAGAGTTCCAAGCTTCCCTGCTTCATTTTTTTAATCCACTCAATGAAGAGATGTCAAACACAAGGGCCATGCCTGCCACTGGAGACACAAAGATGAATCAGACAGCCAGGCCCTCAAGATGCTTACAATCTGATCATTTAAACAGTGAACGTTTACCAACTAATTATTCTGGTCAGGTACCATACTTCTCATTTAATCCTCATGAGTGCTGCCAAGTTGGTGGTACTGCCTCTATTTTAGAAGGAGGAAAGTGAGGCTCAGAGTGGCCAAATCACTTGCCCAAGGCCAGGAAGTGACAGGAGAAGACGTTGCTTTCATGGACCCCCTGGAACCATGCCTCCCAGGATTCTTGTCCTTATGTGGTCCCCTCCCATATTGACTCAAAGCTTGGCTATGTGACTTGCTTTGGCCAATGGGACATTAGCAAGCCTGACACAGGCAGAGCCTTGACAAGCAGTTGGGCTTATCCTCTTGGAGTACTTCCATTTGGGATCCAGCTGCCATATACAAAACTTGGACTAAATTACTAATTAGATGCTACCTGTAGAGAGACCCTGGAGGATGAAAGGCCAATTTGATGTTCCTTCCCAGCCAGTCCCTCAACTGAATGCTGCTAAGAGGTGCCACGTGAGCCCACAGCTATGGCCACAGTCATGGCCAACCCACAGACCATGAAAAATAATAAATCACTATTGTCTTAAGCCCCTAAATTCTGGGGTGCTTTGTTACACACCAGTGAATGAGTGACAAGCTAGGATTTGAACCAAGCACTACCTGAATCACTTCAAAACCCACACTCTTAGGGGATCCCTGGGTGGCTCAGCGGTTTAGTGCCTGCCTTTAGCCCAGGGCGCGATCCTGGAGTCCTGCGATCTCGAGTCCCGCGATCGAGTCCCGTGATCGAGTCCCGCGATCGAGTCCCGCGTGGGGCTCCCAGCATGGAAGCCTGCTTCTCCCTCCTCCTGTGTCTCTGCCTCTCTATCTCTCTCATGAATTAATTAGTTTTTTAAAAAAAACCCACACTCTTAGTTTCAACATGTGTTACTTTTGACTGGGAGTAGAATGTCACGCCAAGTCTACAATATTTGTCGGCTGGCCCAAGATAGCACTCAACGAATATTTGTTGAATGAATGAATAAAGGGAGTGGTGGGCTTACGGAGAGGCAGGAAAGCCCAGGGAATTCAAAAGTAGATGGCAATTATCTTTTAACAACCATCACCCCCTTCCAGCTACAAATATTCCAAAAACAATAATATGCTAGGCATCCCTAAATCTAGAAACAAGCATGTGGATATCACCAAACTTCCTCTCTGTATCTTTCTCTGTTAAATTCAGATCAGGCAAAATTGAGAAGTTAGCAGAGTTTGGGTTTTGATGGTCATGCTCCCTGCCGCCAAATCTCCCACCATGCTTCAGCCATCTCCTCTACCTCTCACTCGGCCCTCGGAGCCCAGGAGCTCTTTCTACCTCTTTCCATAAAAATGAACGTGCAGGAAAGGAGCAGAGAAGGTGGAACTCACAGAAATGGGTAAAGAAGATTTGGATGTTAATAGATGGCTTTAGAGGCCTAAGAAATGAAGCTCTAAGCTCAGTGCTTTCAGGAAACATCTGCCAGCAGGTGGAGAAGGTGTTCTAAGGATGGAGAGGCAGCTGGAAGTGTCCCTGTGGATGGAGAATAAAGGAATGCCCCCTGACTCTCCAATCCCCCCAAGAGGGAGGGGTTTCTGGCTCTCCACATCTGGGGCTGGGTCCGCACAAGTGTACCTCCCAGAGCAGTCACTATAGCCTAATGAAGACCCACAGGGGTCAATGCATCCAGTCCCCTGCTTCCTGGCAGCCCTGACACTGTCTTTTCTGTCCTAAGCTCCCCCCGCACTCTTGTGCTCCTGCAAACATGCACACACCTCCCAAGGTCACACATACATGGCTCCAGCACCTGGATCCCACACCCAGAAAGCCATCTGGGCCCCTCCTCACTGCACGGCCGACCTAAGAAGAGAGCAGGCCCCACTCCCCATCACAGGCACACCATGGCAAGTGCACACAGGCGCCGTGCCACACACTCACATGCAAAGCAATGCAGTGGGGAGCACACATCCAGATCACTGTGGGCAGTCACCAACGGAGGCACGGGATATGAGGAGGCAGAAACATGCGTGCACACACATGCACACCTCCAGATCATCCAGACTGTCACATGTGCACACCGACACGCACACAGATACCTGGAGCCTCCCACAGACTCCCGCACAGGTGCCCAGCCAGGCCTCAACACCAAGCCCCTCCCCCACCCCTTTTCAGAAGCAGGTGGAGAGGGCTGGGTTTGAGGGCGCTCCCCTTCCTCCCTCGCTCTGGCCCCGCTCTCCAACACCCAGAGTCCCAGTGGGGGCTGGAGCCCGCCCTCGCCCCCGCCCCCCAACCGGGCTCCGGGAGCTACTGGCTAGGATGGGGGATGGGAAGCCTGGTCTCAAAACGTTCTGATTTTAATTTCTTAAATTAACCCCTTCCTTGCCTCTGGCCTGGCCTGCCCAGAATCCCTCCCGGTCCGGCAGCCTCGCGGGCCTCCCGAGGGCTGTGGGGGAGAAGGAAGGGGAGGAGGAGGCAGCGGCTGGTGTCCTCCCTGCCTTCCCTCTCCAGGAGCGGTCCCGCAGCGCGCCCATGACTCGCCCTTACCTCCTCCACCCCGCGGCGAGGCCAGGCCCCGCGGCCCTCGGCTGGGGGTGCACAGGCAGCCCCCGCGTGCCGTGTCCAGATGCAGGGCCGCCCCGGGGCCTCGGATCTCGTTCCCCTCCGCAGCCTCGGGTGGCCGCCGCGGCTTGCGCCCCCGCCTCCTTCTCGGGGCGGGGGCGGCCGAGCCTCCCAGCCAGTCGCAGCGGGAGGGGCCCACAAACCGGGTGGGGGAAGGTTGGAGGAGGAGGAGGGAGGAGGAGGGGGCTCGCGGCCGGAGGAAAGGAAGAGAAGGGGGAGGGAGGCAGCGAGGAGGTGGGGCGGAGCCGGCCCCTCCTTCGGGGCGGGCTCTCCCGCGAGCTGGGGAGCGGCAGATGCCGCCAGAAGCGGCTGCGCTGGGACCCCACGTTTTGGGCTGAAGGTGCCATCGATGGGGGAGGGGCCTGCGGCGCCGCCCTGGGGGTGCAGGGATCGCGGGCCGCGCTTTTCCCGGGTCCTGGTCTTCCAGGCTCCCGGCACCGCCCAGTGCACTCTCCCTGCCCCCAGGCACCTCTTCTGCCCACCTTTACTTCAGACCTCTCTGTCCTAGCCCTGCCACCCTGGCTGGGCCTGCTCCCACTTGGGGGGAGATCCCGGGGGGTGGGGAGACGGTTCCGTGGGTCAGGAAAAAGGGCGGATGTGCTGCACTGCTCCTGGGACATGCGCCACGGCCACTAAGCCTCGTGGGCCGCGCGCTAGATTGTGCACTCGGCGACCTCGGGCCAGATGCTCGGTCTCCGCAGCGAGGGCTTGAGTCAATCCCCTCCGGGCATCCCTAGGGAACCGGGAAAGCTGCGAGTGGTTGCTTTCCCAGGAGCCAATTTTGCCCTTGAGGATACCATCGAGGAGAACTTGTCCCCATCACAAATCCCATCCCGGACCTAGAGGAGGAGAAAAGAGACAGAGACTGACCTGCGGCTTTAGTTCCTTCCTACCCACCCCACCTCCATCACACTCCGAATCCCACCTCTCAAACTCCACCCCACCCCCCACCACGCCCTGAACTTGGTTGGGAGAGAAGCCCAGCTCCCTAGGACTTGAGCATCTAGAGGGCCCTTGGCTTAAGGCCTATCCAGCCATCGAAGCAGGAACAATCTGGCTGTTCTAGGCTTGAAGGAAGTCCACAGGGCTGCAGTGGGGCCTGAGAAATCAGACATGGTGTTGAGGCTATCAAGCGCAGGGCTGAGCTGGACGTGGGTAAGGAAAAGGGGAGATGAACTCTAGGCTAGAGACAGTACTTGGGCAAAGGCACAGATGAGCTTGGGCAGGGTTGAGTGCCAAGGCTATGAGGGGCAGTGTGGCTGCAGCAGCACAGAAATCCAGCATAGCCCGAAGATCCTCCAGTAAATGAGGCTGACAGGGACTCTTCTTGGCCCCATCCTACTCCTGCTAAGGCAAGGCACTGAACATTTAATATCAGTAAAGATAATTTGTAGATTTGTCTGGTGGCTTTTGAGGACAGGCAAATTTAATAAGGACTGCGGCTGAACAGTGGCCAGTCAGGTCAAATTACCCTTCTCCCAACATTTTCTCTTCCATCCCTAGCTTTTAAATTTTTTCCACCTCCAGAAAGTCTTCTTAGATTGATTGACTGAGAAATCACTTCCTCTCAGACCTAAATGATAACAGCTCCTATTAGCCAAGTGTCAAGCATCCTACTAATCATTTTTATGCATATCATTCAATTATCCTAATAAATCTATCATGTACATATTATTATTATTCCTACTTTACAGATGGGGAAGCTAAGTTTCAGAGCCCAGTGAATGGCACAGTCAGGATTTGAACTCAAGTTAATAAACTCCAAAGTCTGCACTTAAATACAGTGCCCTCCTGCAACCCTTTTGCTTTATTAAGCCTACTGCACCCTCTCTGCCAAAGTACAGATTCCCTAAATCCACCTACTTTTGCAGAGAACCAAAAATTCCATATATTGTCTTGATTCTATCTTTGTTCTGGTGATGTTTATCTGTCCTCATGCTATGCTTCCTATGAATATGCAAAAACAATACATGGCATGCCTGTGTAGTATGCATGTGCTTTTGTGCATATGTGTATGCATGCAGGTATATATCTGTGCATATGCACATATGTGTATGTGCATAGGTAAATGCATGCATATGTACACATGTTGGTGTACACTGTGCATGCATGTGTCTATTAGTGAATATACATGTGTATGTATGTGGGTGTGCATGCATTTGTGTGTGTGGAATGTACCCATCTATGTACACGTGCGCATATGTGTGTGTGTATGCATGTGTGCATTGCGCATGTGTGCTCATGTTACATTTCACAGACAACAGTTCCTGCTTGGTTGTTATGGGAACCACAGTTCTAAAAATGTTAAACTGAATCCCACTCCATGTGGGCCAGAGAAACCAAAAGAGAGAGAATTGAGTGGCAGACACATCTGGGAGCCCAGAGCTGAGGTACAGAATCATGGGCTTAGCAAGAACTGGATAGGCACAGGCGCCCCGGAAGTCTGGTCCCACTCATGAGACTGCTGTGGATTGGATCAGGACCCCAGTCCTGCTTCTGCCTATCTCTCCCTTCTCATCTTTTCTCAGCTTCATGCTTTCCAAACACCTTCCTTCCTTCCTCTTTCCTCCTTCTCTTTTTTCCTTTCTCCTTTTAGCACGTTAGGCCTTTACCTAACCAAACCACACAATAATTAAGCACTTAAGTGTGCTGGGCAGTAGGCATGATGATATGGAGCTCACACATCTGAATCAGACATAGTCTCTGCTCTTGAAGGAGATCAAGAGTGGTAGGATTTGGATAATACACAAGGGGAGAGGAGAGAGCAAAGGGAGAAAAGACAGAAGAGTATGGAAGATGAATCTGGATCAGGTATGGAAGGCTTTCATTGTAGTGTATATTGTTTTGTAGGAAGGTAGAAGCTGTGGACAGTTTGGGATAAAACACCATGAATATGTTTTAGGGAAATTATATCAGTAGTGATGTGCAACGTGGAATGGAGGGAGAGGGAACACAGGAAGCAGTTTGGTACAGTGCAGGCTTGTCTCAAATAGGGCATAGGGGTTGGGAGGATGAGGGAAGAAATAGCAGGCATTCTGGGTTGCTTTGTCAAACTCTTCCCTGTATCCTACTCCATCAAGATTCTTATGACCCTTCCCTGTATCTCCATGGTGAAAGTTAGGATGAGAGTGACCTTTTGTCACTGAGCTATGTGTTGAATTCTTCAAGTATTCTAGAAAAGAAGTAAGTTGGAAACCACTAGCCTGGCATATGGTGGGTGCTCATTAATACTTGTAGAATGAGGGGATCCCTGGGTAGCTCAGCAGTTTAGCGCCTGCCTTCGGCCCAGGGCGTGGTCCTGGAGTCCCCGGATCGAGTCCCCGATCGAGTCCCCTGATTGAGTCCCACATCGGGCTGCCTGCATGGAGTCTGCTTCTCCCTCTGCCTGTGTCTTTGCCTCTCTTTCTCTCTCTTTCTCTGTCTCTCTGTCTCTCATGAATAAATAAATAAAATCTTTTAAAAAAATACTTGTAGAACGAGTAGATAAAGGGATATACACTTATCTTGGAACTGGAAGGCCTAAGTTCAAGGCCTACTTCCATCTCTCACCATCTGTGTGCCCTTAAGAAAATCCCCAAATCTCTTGGGCCTCAGTTTCTTTCCCTGTACATTGAGGGGTCAGAAAGGATATTCTTACAAATTCCTTCCAACTACATGTTATGTGATTCTATTTGACTGTCATAGCCACCGTGTTTGTGTATGTGCAGGAAGTGGCAGGGACTAAGGCACTGGCAATAGGCACAGAGAAAATAAACACAGGAAATATTTTAATATTTTTAACATGTTCTGGCTCTAGTATTAATATTGTGGAATAGATAAACCAAAGACCTTCCTGCTGCAGAATATGTGGACTGACTCACAAAATATAACAGACCTCTGAGAAGCTTAACCAAAATTGCAATTAAGGAAAGAAAATCTATCCGGATCAGAATTGGGCATAGAGCTGGGAGACCAAGAAATGTAAGCATGGGATGTTCTGTGACTAACCCCAGGAGGTATGGGGAGGGAGGTTTATTGCTTGTCTGTGCTGCCCTGGCTGAAGAAGTGGCCTATGAGAATGTAGAACTATCTGAGTTAGAATATAACTCACAACTCCTGCGTGATACAGGAAGCCCAGGCTAAATTAACATAAAGACTGATCTCCATTAGTTGGTACTCTTGGGAAGCATGGCACAAGAAAACACAAAACTGCTCTGGAAAAACATATTCTCTCTCTCTCTCTCTTTTTTTTTTTTTTTTTTTGGAAAAACATATTCTCAACCCAGGCCACAGAGTATTATTGCCCAGGTAAATCCCCACTGGAGATGAGCTCACAAGCTAAACACTACAATGCATAAAAGGGAACAATGTACCATACATGAGAGTAGATAAGACCCTGAAGAACTTCATAAGATCCAACAGGTCTGAGTGACAGCCTGGATATAGGAGGAGGAGGGGTCAACCATGAATCCCATAGAACTGTAAATTATTTTCATGAGTCTAAGGACCCACACAAACAGGTGATAGTTACCATTAGCAGAAAATTGGATATATAAAAGAATATGATTTTCGACAGTCTTTTAAATGACAGCGGGAACCCATATGGAAGTGTTCATTAATATGACCAAGGGGCTACAGCTAGGGTAGAGACCAGGGCTGGTTGGCTTAGAAGTCATTTATGCAGCAGTGATAGCTAAAGGCCTGGAAATTAATGTGCTTTCCAAAAAGAGTATTAAAATAAGGAAGGTGAGAGCTAGGAACTACGTCTGGGAAAATACCCACATTTTGAAGGCCAGATGAAAAAGAGGAGCAAGTAAGGAAAGAGCTCTCTGTTTGTTCTTGATTCTTTTTTTTTTTTTTTTTTAAGATTTTATTTACTCATGAGAGACACGGAGAGAAAAAGAGGCAGAGACACAGGCAGAGGGAGGAGCAGGCTCCATGTAGGGAGCCTGATGCGTGACTCCATCCCAGGACTCCAGATCACATCCTGGGCTGAAGGCAGGCGCTAAACCGCTGAGCCACCCAGGGATCCCCTGTCCTTGATTCTTTATGGGTCTTGGGTTTGGGTAGATTTTCTGATTATTTGATTTAAATTCTTTCCATCTCTGGCCTAACATTATCTTCCCTCATAATCCAGCAAATGGAGACATTTCCTTTGGGAGTACTAGGAAGGACTTTTCATCTCGGAATTCTAGAACTAGGCTGGGCTCTGGCACCAGCAGCACTACTAAGTCACTTCTGTGGGGTTCAATTTTCTCATCTGTGATATTTAGGTTTAAGTGTGTGTGAGGACAAGATGGGGCATGATAGTGCTGACAGTACTTGATAGAATGATTTAAAGCGGGTAAGGGTAGGGTGGTTAGACACCACCCACCCACAGCCTGTCTGCCCTTCTTTCTTTGCTTAGGTTGTATGATTTGCAATCAGTTGCTTGAAATCTGGGCCTTTCTGCTCTTCCATACCCTACTCTGCACGGAAAGTGAAGTCAGGTGGTCCATGCCTGTGAGTGAAAGGTGTGGTCACTTAAATAGTAAGCTAATGAAAATCATTATTATCTTGTGTCTCTGTGAATCCACCTCTTATCTATTATAATGCTGGATGGTCCATCATTTGAGCCTCTCTACAGGGTTAAAGCATTGCCCGCTGCAGGCTACTCTTAAAATGTTAACTCTTCTAGAAGAGGTAATGCAGAGTCCTTTACCACAAATTGGTCTATTAGATACAAGATTCTCAATCACGTGAAAGTACTTAATACTTGGGGAGAGAAATGGGTGGAATTCTCTGGCTTGATCATTTTGTCTCTGGTCAGTTGGACTGTGGGGTGGAGGGTGAGCATGTCTGACACTGAAGGAAGCCAGGTTGATCTGATATCATAGAGCTATAAGGCACTCTTAACTCAAGAATAGCTCAGCTCGAAAGAGAAAAGACTGAAACCTGCACACAAGCCCTATCCTTTCCTTAGCAGAGAGAAGTTACTGGGGAGGAGAGATAGGGTGGCACAGCAGCATTTTTAATGCTCAAGGTGGCCAGAAAGAGTATAAAAGCTTTTGAGTTGGGAGTTCAGCTTTCCTCCCATCTAGCTCCAAATTCCCTCCCCAAACTACCAAGGGTTCACCTGGAAGGAGAGCTAGGGAAAAGCAACTATGGCAGGTGTGTGGCTGGATGGTAAATGGGCTGCCATCACCTGAAAAAAAATATCCTTTTGTGAGCAACTAACATCATGACTGTGAGAATCTGGCAACCACTTTGCTGGGCTTGGCTCTGCCCATCCATGGTCTAGCTGAATGCCGAGTCCCATGACAGCCATGTGCTTCTCAAACAGAACGCATGGGCACTAGCTGGAGCCTCTGTGACGCCCAGTACTCTGGGTGTTCACAAACAGCACTGCCATACTGCAGTCTTCTTTTGCCGTCACTACTGCCTGGGGCTCCCTCTAGTTGCCAAACCTATTTCACTTCTTGATAGGAAGCCTTTTCCAAACAGTGCTATTAAGCGGAGTTGCCACCATTTGGGGGTTAGTAAAAAAGTATTGGCTTTGTAGCCAGACAGATCTGAGTTTGAGCCTGTCTGTTCTTAGTTGGGTTACCCAGCAAGTTACCTATTTTGCTCCCTCATCTTTGAAATGGAATACATGCCTGCTGCACTCAGGATTGTGAGGATTACGGATAATATCTGCCCAATGTTCAACACCTAGGCATCACAATCACTCTCAAGTTTCAGAAACACTTTGAGCTCTTAGGTCAGTTGTGACTAAATGCATTTGTTATTTCAGTACATGTTTATTGAATGCCTACTATGTGCCACAGCCCGACAGTAGCTGCGTAATGATTCCTTTGGCGTGAGTATCTCCTTTCTCATCTGGCACATATTCTCCTGGGGTAGTGACTGGGGGAAAGGGTCAGAAGCCTGGATGGCAGATCCAGTAAGCTTTTAGCACAATGATTTTAATTGCAAAAATAAACAGTTTTGTCAACTGCTCGAGAGTAGCGTCTGCTTTACAAAAATTAACAACAACAAAAGGAAATAACCCCAAAGCAAAACGTTACATCCAATGACTGCTGGAAACGACATTGCTGTACAAAAGCCCGCGCGAGACCGGCTCGGCGCTGCCCCAGCCTGCCTCTGGGGGGTCTAACGAGGGGCGCGGGGCGTGCGCCAAGCCAGTTCCAAAAGACTGTCGTGAGTCGCAAGGCAGTGCCTACCCAGGGGGTGGCCCGAGAGGACTCCCCTCAAAGCCGGGCTGACGCGGGGGTCAGCGCCCGGACCGCGGGAGCTGTCCACGGAGCTGGTGCTGAGCGAGGCGCGAACGGCGGGCACTTGAAGGGAACTGGAAGCCGGACGGCAGGCCCGCCCCGGGACGTGCCGGGGAGAGGAGAGGGGAGGGGGCCGGGCCGGGTCGCCTCTTCCGTGCCGGGCGGTGGCGGCGCCTCCGTCTACAAACCCACTGCCCCCTCACAGGGCGGCGAAAGAGAGGCCCAAGGAGTAAAAGCCAAGGCCCTTGAGCCGCTCTTCGGCGCGAGCCTTCTGCTTGAGGTGCACCTTGCTGTGCCTTTTCTTCTCATCGCTGCGCGCGAAGCGGCGGCCGCACACGTCGCAGGCAAAGGGCTTCTCCCCGGTGTGAGTGCGCACGTGCGTGGTCAGGTGGTCGCTTCGGCTGAAGTTGCGGAGGCAGATGCGGCACTGGAAGGGCTTGTGGCCCGTGTGTATGCGCAGGTGGCGGTTGAGCTCGTCGGAGCGCGCGAAGCTGCGCACACAGCTCTCCACCGGGCAAGCAAAGGCCTTGGCATGCGGCCGCGGGCAGAAGCAGCGTGCGCTGCACTTGCCGCCCCGGCGCCCCTTGCGCCGCGCCTTGGTAGCGGGGAACGCGGCGGGCGGCGGCGGCCCGGGAGGCTCCGGCACGCCGCTGCTCCCAGCGACGTCTGCCACCAGCGCTTTCGGGAAGTCCGCCGCGGCGCTGCGGAGGCCCAGGGGGGAGACCTGAGCCTGAGGGCCCGCCAGAAACTCTCCGCCGTCGCCGCGACTCCCTCCCTCCCCACCAGGAGGGGTCAGGAGACCCGGGAGACCCTCCGCCACCTCCCCCAAGTCACCCGGGGCCAGCGGGAAAGCGTCGTAAGACCCCGCGGGGTAGAGTCTGTTGGCGGGACCGGCCGGCAGCTCCGCCGGGCAGCTGATGGACAGCAGGTCTTCGATCTTGGCCCCCACGGAGGGGAATCGGGCGTCGGGGGCGGCCTGGTAGCCTCCCTGTGACCCACAGCTCCCTGGGACTCCAGCTGAGAGTAGTTCCCAGGGAGCGTAGGGGCCCTTGAAGGCCGAGGCAGTGTCCAGCGCGGGAGAGGCCGGAGGCGCCCGGAGACCTGGCTTGACGTCAGGCGGGGAGAGCTGAGGCTCATACAGGCACTGTGAGGGGGCGCCTGCCGAGGGCGAGACCTCCCAGAACGCATCTGGGAAGGTGGCAGCGCCCATATCCGGGGAGTAAAGGTCCGCTGGACCCGGCAGCAAGGCGTCGGGGCCTGCGGGGAAAGAGGCGTCCAGCGGAGACCGGGAGGCTGCAGCCTCAGGGCTGGGGAAAGGTGCCAGACCTAGGATGCCGGACATGAGGTTGAAGAGAGCCTCCGGGTCGTGCGGGTGTTCGGGTACTGCTTGGATGAAGAAGCTACCGCTGTAGCTGAGGCCAGGAGGGGGCGTGGGTGCAGGCCCCTCCAGGAAGCAGGAATCGGCTAAGTCCCCCCCAGCGCCGCAGCTGCTCAAAGCCCAGCTCAAGAAGTCGCCTGCTGAGGAGGGAGCAGTAATCAGCTCCGGGCGCATCAAAGGGCGCGCCTCGGAGTCCGCAAGCCCTTCCCCACGAAACCCTTGGGGCGCGCTGATGCATGAAAGGTGCCTTTTGCACACTGTGATCCAGCCAGGGCCCGCATACGCCCCAGGACGCACACACAAACATGCACACGCAAAACACACGTGCACAGGCAAAAGGTCGCCCTGGTAAACCCACAGGTTCCTGCGGAGGCGTTGGCTGCACAGAGGGGCTGGGAATGGGGGTGCGCACCTCGGATCCCCGAGCCTCCTACCACCCCTACCCCCACAGCTCTCTCGTCCCAGTCCCTGCAGGTTCTCAGGCACCATGCGCCCCCGCGCTGCGCAGCCGTCTGAGCACCCTCTGCCGCTCTCCTTACCTCCGGGGTAGCCGGCAGTCGCTGGCGCGTCCCTACCGGGCAGCCGGGACAATTCCGTGCTGGGTTCCGCGCAACAGCCCTCGGTGGACATGACCAAGAGCGCGTCGGGGCTGGAAAACTCGCTAAGGTGGAGCATGGCGCGGCGGCGGCTGATGGGCGCCGGGGGCCTCGCCCGCTGGGCTTGGCGGCGCGTGGGTGACGGGGAGGCCAGCAGTTGGGGTGCCCTGCGCCTCACAGACCCAAGCACCTGGGCTGTTGGCTCCAGGTGCTCACCTCTGGGAAAGGGGTCGGGGGGCCGAGGCGCCCTTGCTCGCCGGGACCGGCCTCGGGAGGCGGCTCCTCGCTTCTCCAAAGCGCAGCCGGGCTCCCCAGATCCGCGGCCCCCCCACTTATATAGCAGCGGCCGCGCGGGCTCCGGGCTTCCGACTCCCCGGGCCACTGCCATTTCGGGAGGCCCCGGCCCTGCCGCCGTGACGTAAATGCCCAAACATGGACACAGGATGTGTGCCGGGGACTCCCGAAAAGGAAAGCTCGGGCTGTGACGTCGCCTCCGCCGCTGCCGGGCCCGCGCCGCTGCGTGCGCGCTCGCTCCCCGAGCGTGGAGCCCCGTGCGCGCCGGGGCCGCGGGTGCGCCGGGTTGGGGCGCTGCGCTGCGTGGAGCCAGGCGTTGGGTTAGAGCCCCTCCCCCTTGCAGGCAGAAGCCCGCCGTCCGCGAGGCAGAACGCCCCGGGCGTTGCAATGCCACGGTTAGGGATTCGAATCCCGTCTCTGCCACCTACTACCTGGGTCATTTAATCTCCCTGAATGTCAGTTTCCTCACCTGTGAAATGAAGCTACGTACGTCTACTTCATACATTTGCTGTAAAGAGTGATTGGGTTAGAGCATGTTAAATTCTATGCATGAACACACAGTAAAGTACAGAGGTTCTTGCCATTATTCACCATTTGCTCCCATTTGTGTGTGTGTGTGTGTGTGTGTCATTTTCTTAGTAGCTTTTCCCCCCTCGTTTGTTCTAGAAAAAAAATAATTCAATTAAAAAGGACCGTAGCGCTTGCTACTGATGAGAGAAAAAGTCAATTAGTACAGAAGGGTTTATCCTAAACCGAAAAGTAAAAGTCTCTTTTTCCTACCCATCTACGTCTTGAGGTAGCAACATCTAAATTTCTTGTGTATGCTTCCAGAAAAAAATTATGCATATGCAAGCACACACTCTGTCTTGCACTATAATTTTTCCCATTTTTTAAAAAAGATTTTATTTATTATTCACTCACAAGAGACAGGGAGAAAGGCAGAGACACAGACAGAGGGAGAAGCAGGCTCCTGGCAGGAAGCAGGATAGGGGAGTCAATCCCCAAACCAGGATTATACCCTGAGCCAAAGGCAGATGCTCTACCGCTGAGCCACCCAGGAGTCCCTTTTCCATTTATAATAGCTGAGAGATTGCCCCATGCCTGAACCTAAAGAGCTGGACCACTCTTTTCTAAGGCTGCATAGTACTCCATTGTGAGGGAGGCCAGTTTGTCCCCTATCCGTGAGCATGTACGAAGTTTCCAATCTTTGCTTTTTACCAATGTTGTAGCCAAGTTCTTAACTATATAAATGTGAATATATCTGTGGAATAAATTCCAGTCAGTGTAATTCTGGGTCAAGGGTATATAAAATTTTGATAGAAGTAGGGCCAATTTGTGCTCCTTCCTCCCTCATCTACAGGCTATGAGATGCTTCTGTAGACTTTTTTCCCCCTGCCTTTATATAGATGACTTTTACTCTAAGGATGTTATTCCCAGCAACACACAGAGAATCCACAGGATATATTTCCCTGGAATCAGCACCTGGAATAATTGGGCTTCTTATGGGGGAAAAAAAAAACAAAAAACCCTAATCTTAAGGAGGCTGTGAATCTTGGCTGCAGCAGGTCAGTCAGTTCCAGCAAAGAAGCCTGCCTGCTCTCCTGATTTCACTTCTCTTCTGCTGTGGTTTTGCTCTGTCTTACCTTCTCATTCTCTTTAAAAAATTTTTTTTGTTTTATTTTGTGTTCTAGCTCATTTACCTCCTTTCTGAGACCAAATTAGGGGATTAAATAAATACATGGGATAGCACGGTTTTCTTTACAAAGAACATCAATTCTTGGGAGTCTGGGAGCTGGGAAATGGGGAGGGCAGAGCTGGGGTTTCCTCCTTTCTCTTTCTTAGGAATGGGATCAAAGCCATTCAGGGGTGGTGGGCTATAGTATGATTTGCCATGTATCTCCCAGCCTCTCTTGCCCTCTGTTACTTTTCTTTTAGGAAGAGTTCCAAGAATGCCCCAACCCCACCAAATTCTCAGGCCTTTTGCCCTATGTCCATTGTCCAGAAATTCATTCATTCATTTTCTCAGTGTTCATTCATACAGTATTCATTCCTTAAATGCTTACTAAGGACCAGAAGGTAGATTTTGGCTTTGAGTCTACCAGGACCCTAAGACCCATCTCCACCCCAGCTGCTCCAACCCCACCCTACAGTGACCCTTTTAAGTGTGTTCGCAGAACATGTCATCACCTAATCCCTGCAAAACCTGGGTTGATACACTTGTGTTCATCTTCTCCCCGTGTCTGGAAATCATACAAAGGCTTTTCAAGAGCCATACATGTGCACTAAAAAGTGCTACAGATATAATTCTAGGTTAGCGACACGTGTGTTTGCATGTAGGAAATGAAAAAATCCAGCACATGTCTATTAGGATTAAACACACAGAGCACTATTTCCATTATACTCTATTTCAGACCTGGGGGATTGATTGTAATCCAAATGCATCGCCAAAGCCAGGTGAGCCCACACCAGACACGCAGGGCACACATGTCTCAAATCCATTCTGGCATCTTGCTGCCTGGGAGGGAGGAGGAGTGGAGGGGTTTGGCTAGGCCAGTGTCCAGGGCTCCCCAGGTTGCCCCGTCGGGCCAGATTGGCCAGCCCCAGGTTCCCCATCCCTTCTGCTGTTCTTCCCTCTGCCACAGCATTCCTCCTCCTTAGTCATAGATAATTCCCCTACTCCTTTGGCAACTTCCCAGGCCTTTACTGCTCTCTGCCAAGGGCTACTGGGCTAGCTCTATGTTAAGACAAGAGTCCAAATCACCCCAACTTCTTATTACAGGCCAGGTCTGGGGACAGAGCTGCAGAAGGAAGAATGAATAGGAGAGGAAATGGGGAACACAGCTTGTGCTCTTGGTATCGGCTGGCCCACATCCCCATCTCTGAGCCACTCAGCTTCAGTGGACACACATACACACACTCTCCCATGTGGAGTGGTTACCTCTGGAGGGTAATTGCATCTGCATTTGATTCCTTGAGGAGGAGAAGGTAATATAAAGCCCTTTTGTAGCCCTTCCCAACTCAGCCCCTTTATCCCTAAATTTTAACAGCCCTAAAAAAGATTCTAGGCCCAGATAGGATAAAGGTCTTTGGAAAGGGCTGGAAGAAAAAGGAGCTTAGACCTATGAGTTCTACTTTAATTCATGCTTTAAATATAAAAGCAGGAACCGGAAGGGAAAAAAGGAAAATCACACACTTTGAGCACTTTACAAACGTATCATTTAATCATCCCAAAGCCCTATGGAATAAGGAAGTAGGGACCTATTTCACAGATGAAGAAACAGACTAGATAAGATTAAATAACTTGCTCAAGACCACACTTCTATTCAGTGGTGGGACTGAGAGTCAAGCCCAGGCTAGTCTATTCCCAAAGATAATTTAGGAAAAAATTATTCATTTTACAAAGGATTCACTCTAGGATGGCCTATATGGATGATCTCCCTCTAGTTTTTCAAGTAGGATATGAAGTATAAATTCAATCTGGCTGATGTCCTTCCCTGCAAGGATTCCCTGGAATGACCGCCATGAATAGGAGCATCGTGGATCATATCAGACATGTGCCAAGAAGGAGCACATGCAAGGTCCTTGGGAACTTGTGGAAGTTAGTGGTGGTGGGAGTGTGTGTGTGTGCCCCACGTGCACCCATGCATGCTCATGACCTTGGGGAGGGTGAGAGGAAATTTCTGATTTCCATGGGAAAAGGCTGGGGAAAGAGAGTTTACCTTCTGGACAAGCACAGAACAGACAATTACTGAATGAATTAATGAATGAAAAAATTCATTCATCAGATGTTCATTGAGCACAGCCCTGTGCCAGGCACTGCGCAGGCCCTTGGGACACTGATGCTGATGCTGCAGTGGGTAAGACTGGAAGCTCTGGATCCAGGGCGGGAGGAGGGAGGAGAGGGGGATGGGGAGGAGTGAGCCTCCCTTTCTCTCTTCTGGGAAGGGCCCAGCCCCTGTCATCATTTTGGTAATGCTACGGCCCCCTCTTCCACCCCCCACCTTGATCTTTCTGCTCTAAATATCATTGTGTTCAAATAATAGTGTATATATTTAAAAAGACTCCAAGAAGACAGCTGCCTCAGAGTATTAATCATGAAGAGGCCAGCACTCAGTCTCCATGGCGACTCCTGACAGAGCTGAGAAGCAGCTATGCGTCCCACTTCCTGGGGCCATGGAGATGCAGGGACAGAGCATTTCTCACCCTTCTCTTTCCTCTCAGCCTCTCCTCTCTCTCTCCTTCTTCCCCTTTCTTCTTTCCCCACCCTCCCCCTCCACTCACTCTCCTTTTCTCTTCCTAAAAAAATGTATTTAAATGCAAGGACTGAGGAAGGATCCAACCATCAGACTAACAAGGAACGAGGCCAGTGAAGCTGCAGCAGAGGTGAACTTGGCCTCCAACTAACACCTCTGCAGAACACAACTCCCCTCCTTAAGACCCCTGTAGCGCCTTTAGGCTACACTGACCACTAGGACAGGAGGAGTCTAAGCATCTGTCCCTGAGGCAAGGGACCCACTGTCAGGGCCCTTCTCTGTCCTTTCCCTCTTCCCTGCCCAAGGCCAGTCATTGGTTTATGGTTTTTGTCTTTATTCTTTTCTTAATGCCCATAAATTAACATAGTAGGCTCATTAGAAAAAGATAAACATATCTCTCCCAATTCTATACCCAGATATATACATTTAAATAGTGTCAAGTTGATTCCTATGGATTTTTCTTCATGCATAATTCATTTAACATTAATCTATTCATCTATTCAGCACTACCATCATCATCATTTATACCAATGGTGTCACACTATACATATTCTTGTAATTAACATTATACCTCCAATGGTTTTTCTTTTCCCATCATGATATGGATTAATCTATAGTGTTGGGGTATTTTTTTAAGATTATTTATTTATTTATTCATGAGAGACACAGTGAGAGAGAGAGAGGCAGAGACAGCAGGCAGAGGGAGAAGCAGGCTTCCTGCAGGGAGCCTGACGTGGGAATTGATTCCAGGACCCAGATCACAACCTGAGCCAAAGACAGGTGCTCAACCGCTGAGCCACCCAGGTGCCCCAAATCTATAGTGTTGTTAACAACTGCTCTAGGGTATCCCATTATGTACACGCACTTAAGTTTTTTACTCTATAGTTTCCTGTTTTTCATTATGATATAAAAATCTGGCTGTGCATAGTCTTTTATGTGTACTTGGGGCACCAATGTGGGGGTAATAAGTATGCTAGTTAACATTTGTATATCACTTTCTATGGGCACTATTCACCAGGTATTGAGCATTTTACATAGTCACCATTTAAGCCTCACAACTTGAGGGAAATTGAGGACCCCATGCTTAACCCCAAGGTTAAGAAACTTGCCCAAGCTTACAAGGTTAGTAAATGATGGTGCCAGCATCTGAACCTACAGTAAAACCATAGGCTTTTGGTTCTTGATTCCAAAAACTGGAATTCAAAGGTACAAACATTCAAAATTATATAATGTTAAATTTTCCTCTAAGAAAATTGTTCTGATTTTGGACCCAGACAGAAGCAAATGAGAATCAAATGGTAAGCACAAAGAGGTATTGCAGTGATATCTTAATTCGCATTGTAAATTTAATTTGCATTGTAAAGATTATTGGAATCTTTCTATGGGACCTTGGTATTTCCTTTTCTGTGATCCAGCAGAACCTTCCTAATGCTCTTCATTCACATCCTCACAATAGGCACTGGAGATGAGGCTGTTCGGGCATTGACTAGAGTGAGGTCTGAGGTATGGGGGCTTCTGTGCCCTCCTTTCTTTTTTCTTTCTAGTTTGGGTCATGAGGGAGGTAGAGAAGAGGAGAGCTAGGTGGCTGTAAACCGTTTAGGGTAAGCTTCCTAACTCTTCCAAGGCAGCTTCTAGCTGTTTTCTCACAAGAGAGAGGGAGGTTATCCCTTCTCCTGTCTTCCATTCTTCATCCTTCCTTGGGCGAAGTCAACACTGGACATTTCTGAGATGATCACAGAAGAGGTGTGACTGGGATGGGTTCCAGGAGGGTCAGAGGCAGGGGAATGGACTCAGTGACTCCTCCACATTGCTCTCCACCCTGGGATTTGAAATCATCATCCTTCCACTACCCCTTCTTATAGAAGTCTAGATCCATTTTTGTGGGCAATGATGGCCACGAACCTTGATATATGTTTAAATTTGATTAGGTAATGGTGTTCAGAGCATTGATTTTCTTTCTTTCTTTTTTTTTTTTTAAGATTTTATTTATTTATTCATGAGAGACAGAGAGACAGAGACATAGGCAGAGGGAGAAGCAGGATCCCTGTGGGGACCCCGATGCAAGACTTGATCCCAGGACCCCAGGATCACGCCCTGAGCCAAAGGCAAATGCTCAACCACCTAGGCATCCCCAGAGCATTGATGTTCAATTCATGAGTTGAGAAGGTGAAAAAGAGGCTGCCAGAGTGGACTGAGAGGCTGTAGCTCTAGAACAGAATTAGAATCAAAAACAAGCCTGCTACATCTCCCCAGTGTATTTCTTTCCTCCCTGGCCTCTCCTGCTTCCTCTCACCTGACTTCATTTCACTGTTGTGTATCCTCTCTCCTCCCCCATCTCACAATAGTTCTCTTTAAGCTGCTTTAAAGTAGATTGGTCAATGTATTGGGATCTCACAGCAAAACTCCAAAAAACCCAGGCAGTTTAGCCATAGATGGGCCATTGAGCCATGGCCTGAGCCTTCTGTATGTCCCCAAACCTTGACAACCACCAGTAGGCCAGCCTTCTTGTTGCAAGTGACAGAAATGCACTCTGAATTATTTAGGCCAAATAAATAAATTAACTGCACCCCCCTCCCAAATGGAATTAATCAGCAGAATCCAAAGGAGTGTCAACCAATCAACCAACTGACAAGGGGGTAGAGATACAGCCGCATGTCATGAGCTAGTGGAATCAGGAGCTAAGTATTTTTCAAATGCTCTCAGCTCTTCTTTTCTCTCACTGATAACTGAAAACCTGGCCACTAGCAAACTTGATACGGTGTTCTCCATGTCAGCCTGCTGTGATAAATGGATTCTTGTTTTCAGTGCCAGGTAAAAAAATCCCAGGAAAGACCCCTGCTATCCTCCCTAGAAAAATTATCGGGGTAGGGGGCAGGATAATACACAGATAAGACTACAATGGGCTTGTGCTTGTGTTCTGAGGGCCTTTCCCAAAGAAGAGGAAACTGCTGGGAGCCAGAAAGCCTTCCAAGAGACCTCTGCCTCAGGCCCTGAGGGGTGGAGCTAGGCAGCAATGGGCTCGGGCCTATTCTCCTAACAGGGGCAGAAATGGATAGTTCCCTCTGTTTAACAGTGCCCCTGGAGCAAGTCGCCTACTCCATCTGTCTGCCAGCTCCAAGGAACACTGCCCAAAATAAAAATCCCTAATTAGCAATTCCTGCAATCCAGAGCAAAACAATGTATTTATTTCCTAGAATAATCTGGAGCCATATTCGGCTTGGCAACCAGTGGGTCCCACACATTCATGCGGTGTGCCATGTGAAGACTCCAGTAGGGGCCTATACTCAGTCAGGGCATGAGGGGGAGGGCTGCAGGGGTCCCCTGCCCAGATAGCAGCTACCAGGGGCCCAGAACAGAACTGCTTTTGTCAATGAGATACAGCAGGTTTCTGGTACAGGGTAGGTAGGGAATGAAAGGAACTTCAATGGGATTTCTTAACACCAGTTCCCATAAAGGCCAGACTGGGGACACATGACCTGCAAGGTCACAGAGAATCCTGTCATGGAGTAGTGATCTCGAGCCTAGGAGACTGGAGAACCGATTCCAACCCAGCTCTGCTGTTAGCTTGTTCTATGACATGGAACAAATTATCAATGCTTTCTGTGCTTGCATTTTCTCACCTGTGAAATGGGGGTATGTTATTTGCTTACCTATAGTCTGAGGATTAAGAGCTAGAATCAACAAATTAGGCAGTTGAAGGACAAGCACTTACTACAAAATTGAGAGATTATATGAGATGTAATATATCCAGTTAAGAAATAGTAGATAGCCCTGCCCACCTCAAATGTGCTCCCTGTTTTCTGGATACCTCCTCATATGGGGGTGGGATTGGTCATCATTACCAGAATTTTTGTGACTAGCTTTTTCTTCCCAATTCTTGCTATCATTCATTCGCTTACTTATTTGTTCATCTAAATATTTATTGAGGAATTAATATATCAGCCACTTCAAGAAATTATTACAGAAAGGTGTGATACACATGACAGGGGGAAGGACAGGATGGTTTGAGATCATAAAATGAGGCAGTGGATAGTTATCTAGTCCAGAATTTCAGGGGACAGGGCAGCTGGGTGGCTCAGCTGATTAAGCATCTGACTCTTGATTTTGGCTTAGGTCACGATCTCAGCATCATAGGATGGGGCCCCACTTTGGCTTCATGCTCAGCAGAGTCTGCTTGTTCCTCTCCCTCCATTCCTCCCTCGGCTTGTGCATGTGCCCCCCCCATCCCCTCTCTCTTTCAAAATAATAAATGAATAAAATCTCAAAACAAAACAAAACAAAACAAAACAAAACAAAAAAACAACAGAATTTCAGGGGAAGCTTTCCTTGAGGAAACAGTATTTCATTTGAGACCAGGAGATTGAGTAAAATTTAGCCATGAAGAAAGGACAGGTTGAATGGGGAGAATATGCTAGGCAATGGCCAGAGAGGGAGAAAAAAAATGTGTGTGTTGGGGGGGTTTGGGGAAGAGAGAGGATTTAGGGAACTGCAGGAAATCCATGATGGCTGCCTAAGGAGTAAAAGATGCTAGAAAGGAAGGAGAAGTGGGGCCAGACCAGTGAGAAGGTAAGTTCAGGTCATGAAGGACCAGTTAAAGCATGTTGAGGTATCTGGACTATATCCTTAGGGCAATAAGATGTCTTTGAAGAGGCTTAAGCTGTGTAGGACATGCAGTTTTTAATTTAGGAAGACCCATCTGCCTGCTGTATGGAAGGTGACCTGAAGGGAAGATCAGTTAGGAGGATACTGCTGCAAATCAGATGAGAGAAGGTCCTTAGGCCTGAGCCCTGGTGCTAGTAACAGGAAAGGAGAAGCTGTCAGAATCAACAGCCATTTAGGAACTAGTATATAATGGCCATACACGACTGATTTGCTATGCATGGGGCAGAAGGGAGAGTAAGGAATCTGGGTTGACTCTCAGATTCTGAGTTTGACATTGGGGTAGTCATTTATTTAGGTGGAGAACCAGCAGGAAAAGCAGAGTCCTCCAACCAAACACATTGTGTTTTATTTATGGAGCTATAATTTACATACAGTAAAAGGAGCAAATTTTAAGTGTACAGTTTGATTACTTTTTACCCAAGTTGAGATATAGAACATATACATCTCCCAGAAAGTTCCCTTGTGCCATTTCCAGTCCACAGACACTCCTTTGAAGTAACTACTTTTCTTTTTTAAATCAATTAATTAGTTAACTAGAGAGACAGAGAGTGAGCAGGGGGAGGAGCAAAGGGGGAGGGAGAAGGGGGAGAGAATCCCAAGCAGATTCCACACTGAGCAGGAAGCCCCAAGGGGGTGGGATCTCACAATCCTGAGATCATGACCTGAGTGGAAACCAAGAGTAGGACACTCAACCAATTGAGATACCCAGGTGCCCCGAGTTACCACTTTTTTCAGTGTTATCCCTATTGATTAGTTTTGCCTGTTTTTGAACTTCAAATACATGGAATAATTCAGTATGTACTTCTCGTGTCTGGCTTCTTTGGCTCAACACAAAGTCTATAAGTTTATCCACTCCATATTTTGCATGTATCAGTAGTTTGTTCTTTTTTAAAAATCACTGATTAATATTCCATTGTTTGAATATACCACAGTTTATTTATTCACTCTCCTAATGGTAGAAATAGGTTTTTGTTGTTGTTTGCCTTTACGTTTGTTTGTTTTGAGGAAGCCAAAAGAAAAATGATTTAGAGGCATGTGGGTGGTGCAGTCGTTTAAGCATCGGACTCTCAGTTTTGGCTCAGGTCATGGTCTCAGGGTTGTGAGATCCAGCCCTGCTTCAGGCTCTATGCTCAGTGCAGTCTGCTTAAGATTCTCTTCTCCCTCTGCCCCTTTCCCCCACTCTCTCTCACTCTCTTTCTAAAGATAAATAAATAAACCTTAAAAAAAAGAAGAAAAGAAAAATGACTTAGAAATGGATGATAATTAAAGATACAATTAAACCCTTATGACCTACTATAAAACTTTAAAATATATAAAGAGTATGAATAAGAGATCTCATTTACTCAAGCAAAAAAACAAACTTTAAAAAATTTAGTAATAAACTGAAGAACGGGGATCCCTGGGTGGCGCAGCGGTTTGGCGCCTGCCTTTGGCCCAGGGCACGATCCTGGAGACCCGGGATTGAATCCCACATCGGGCTCCCGGTGCATGGAGCCTGCTTCTCCCTCTGCCTGTGTCTCTGCCTCTCTCTCTCTCTGTGTGACTATCATAAATAAAAAATAAATAAATAAATAAATAAATAAATAAATAAATAAACTGAAGAACGTGCAAGATGAATAAGAAGAAAACTATAAAATTTTCCTGAAGAACATTGAAAAATATGACTAAGTGAGGAGATATGTTTTCTTGGATGGAAAGGCTTAGTATTATAAATATATCAATGTTTCAGTGTCAGTGGCTTCTCTGTGAAGCAGACATTGAAATAGAGTCAGGGGTTCAAGGAGCTTATTTGGGAATGATACATGTAAGAGATAAAGGCAGGATTGGGCAGGAAAGTCTCAGCCTGCAATGCACATCTGACAAACTCTCAGGCAACCCAATGATGAATATCAGAACAAAAATTGCCCATTAAAAAATCTTGCACTGAGAAGAAATGGCCTGTCCCATAGTACCCCCTCTGTACTCAGTCATTGGTGAGGTCCTTCCTAGAAAAAGCATGGCCTTGGCTTGAAAGCTGAGGTGAGCCTGAAAGGTGCTAACAGCTGGAGGCTCCACTATAACTGCATGTTTTAGCAGCTGGACAGCACATCCTTTCTTGAAGGGAGACTCCACAGCTGCTAGTCAGTTCTCTCCAATTAATCTGTAATTTTAATGTAATTCCAACAAAAATGTACAGATGATATGATTATATACAGGGAAAATTCTAAAGGAAGAAACAGATTAATTATGAGAAATCATAAGAGAGTTTGTGAAATTCTTTTTAAAGATTTTATTTATTTATTCATGAGAGACAGAGAGAGAGAGAGAGAGAGAGGCAGAGACAAAGGCAGGGGGAGAAGCAGGCTCTCTGTGGGGAGCCCTATGTGGGACTCAATCAGGGGACCCCAGGATCATGACCTGAGCCAAAGGCAGACACTCAACCACTGAGCCACCCAGGCATCCCAGAAAGTTTCTTGATGCAAAGTCAACATATAAAAATCTATTTTTTCTATATATCAGTAACAATGAGTCAGAAAATGAAATGTAAAAGAAAACAAAAAAGAATTTCTAAAATTCTATCATTTTGGAGCACCTGAGTGGCTCAGTCAGTTAAGCATCCAATTCTTGATTTTGGCTCAGGTCATGATCTCAAGGTCAGGAGATCCAGCCCCCCTGGGCTGCACACTCACTGAGGAATCTGCTTGGGATTCTCTCCCTCCCCCTCCCGCCCCTCCTGCTGCTCGGAAGCACACATGGGTGCTCTCTCGCTTTCTCTCTCTCTCAAATAAGTAAATAAATAAAATCTTTAAAAGATCTACAAGTTTGTTTATGTGAAAATTTTTTATGTTTTTTATTTTATTTTATTTATTTATTTGACAGAGAGAGAGAGAGCACAAGTAGGGAGAGCAGCAGAGGGAGAGGGAGAAGCAGGTTCGCTGATGAGCAGGGAGCCCTACAATGCGGTGCTGGATCTCAGGACCCCGGGATCATGACCTTAGCCAAAGGCAGACACTTAACCGACTGAGCCACCCAGACACCTCTTAAATGTTGTTTGACAAAAGCCATAATAAAATTTAAAGCAAAGTACAATTTTGGAAAATAGCCAGAAGGTATGACAGGCAGCTTAAAGAAGGAAAAATACAAATGATAAAAAGATAAAAAGATGTTCAACCTCATTGCTAATAAAAATAAATGCAAGTCAAACAACAAGATGTAAGAGATAAAGATTTTTACCCTGCAGGTAAGCAAAAGTTTAAAAGTTTATATATTTAATAATATTCAGCACTGGTAGCAAAAACAGAATAAGGTATATCTAAACAGAAAGAGTTGTTTAGGATAATGTTTATTATTATACATTTTGTTTTATTATACTGTTAGGTTCAAAAGTGACACAGAACAATAAACATAAAATGATCCCATTTTTTGAGAAACAATTATGTTTATGTGTGTCTGTCTATGTATAGATGAAGACCTTGAAGGACATACATTAAACTGTTAAGTTTTTAACTCGGGAAATATGTATGGTGGAATTTATGTATTTCACTTTATATAATCCTTTGTTTGAGTTTTTAAACAATAAGAATGCATTTAAACATAAAGAAAAACATAAAAAAAATCCAGATCAGTATAATAAATGAGTGATGTGCAATAAAAAAAAAAACATAAAGAAAAACAATAGGAATTCCCTTTAATTCAATAGCTATACTTCCAGAATCTATTCCAAACAAAACTTCCCACAATGTAGATGTGAATGAAGATTCTTGATAGCATTGATTATAACAGAAAAACATTTGAAACAAAGTATATATCAATCAGGAGAAGATTGGTTAAATAATTACAGTCATTCTTGCCATTGAAAAATTTGTAGCTGTTAAAAATGAGTTAGGATATCTCATATATATACCATTATATATAATACATATCTCATATATACTTTTATTTATTTATTTTAAAAGATTTTATTTATTTATTCATGAGAGACACAGAGAGAGAGAGAGGCAGAGACACAGGCAGAGGGAGAAGCAGGCTCCATGCAGGGAGCCCAATGCGGGACCGGATCCTGGGATCCAGGACTGCCTTGGCTGAAGACAGGTGCTAAACCGCTGAGCCACCCAGGGATCCCCCATATATACTTTCAGAAAGATGTTTTGATACATTATAACATAACAAAAATTGCAGAACATTATCGATGTCCAGCCCATTAAATTTTTTGTGAGTATAAAAATATTGATGTTATTAATTAGGAAGGCCAGATGGGTCCTGCATGTGCACCTGGGTGTAAAGGGCTCTTATCATCCCTGCATGGAGGACACATTCTCCTCAGTGTGACCATTATTACATCATTATTTCTGTTACCCAACATAAAAACAAATCATGAAGACCAAGGTAATAAAGATGGAGAAGAGAAGAAAAGGAGATGAAAATGAAATAAAAAGTTTGAGAAGCTAAACGTTGATGTCATCAATTGGACAGGTGGTAGATGTGGCTACTTTGGGCTAATTCCTCAATTTCTGCTTCACCTTGCTTCTGAGGGCTTCCCTTTATTGCAGAGGCTGGGAAGCTGAAAACTACAGTTCTCAGACTCCTTTGCAGCTAGAATTCAGAATGCAAATCAGGTAATGTCAAGTTGTGTTGTGAGATATGGAAGGTGCGTGTGGGGCAGAAGACATCTTCCTGCCTCTTTGAGTTGTTCTTCTGTTGTCAAGTCACGTCAAGGAGACACAAGGTTTTCCCACAATAGTGCTCCAGGGTCCACTCCCTGGTTTCTTAGGTGTTGAAAGGGGGTTGTGTTGGCCAGTAGACACTTTCTATTTCCTTTCTGGATTCTGTCTATTGAGCTCAATAATTTACATTCTGAGGTTCATTCCAGCCCTTCTCAACTTTTTGTAAATACTCAATATCCTCTAGTAAATCTTTTCCTCTTTACAATACCTAAGGTAGTTTCTATTTCTCTGCTTTGGTTATTTTATTCCCATATAAAAAAATACCCCAAACTTAATTTTTTTAAAAGATTTTATTTATCTATTAGAGAGAGAGAGAGAGAGCACAAGCAGGGAGAGAGGCAGAAGGAGAAGCAGAGTCTCTGCTGAGCAGGGAGCCCGATGTAGGGCTCAATCGCAGGATTCTGGAATCATGGACCTGAGCAGAAGGCAGACACTTAACTGAATGAGCCACCCAGGCACCCCAAACTTAGTGAAGATGGCAACAATCATTTATTTTGCTCACAAATCTGTGATCTGGGCAGGGCTCTTGGCAGGGAAGGCTCATCTCTGTTCCATACCTTAATTTGAGGGGCTCTCCTGAAGACTGGATGTCTATCTCCAGGAGGGAAGGTGGTGCTGGCTGCCAGCTGAGTTGCTTGCTTCCTAGACACGTAAGCCTCTCACTGCATAGTGGCTAGGTTCTGAGGCCGAGTTTGTATGTGTGCGTGTGTGTGTGTGTGTGTGTGTGTGATCATCTTTATTACTTACCTTCAGAAGTCCCATAACATCACTTCTACTATACTCTAGTAGTTGAGACAGTCACAAACTGTCCAGACTCATCCAGGTTCAAGGCAAGGGGACTTAGATGCCTCTTCTTGATGGAAGAGCAGCAAAGTTCTGGAAGAGCATGTGGGATGAAAATATTGTGGCCTTTTTTAGGAAGTACAATCTGCCACATTCCTGCTCTGAAACATAATTGATATAGTTAATAATAGCTTTAAAAAAACAAAACAAAACCTTAAGAATAAAACATTGAGCTAAAACTAAATGCAATAGAAAGTATTAAATCCGTAAATATCTAAACAAGCAATGTTTTAAAGGAATACACACACACACACACACAAAAAGGCAGATTTTTAAAAGATTTAAAAGGTTCAATACAATAAGGGCACCTGAGTGGCTCAGGCGGTTGAGCATCTGCCTTCAGCTTAGGTCATGATCCCAGGGACCTGGGCCCGAGCCCCACATCGGGCTCTCTGCTCAGCAGGAAGCCCGCTTCTGCCTCTCCTACTACCTGCCGCTCTGCCTGCTTGTGCTCGCTCTCTGTCAAATAAATAAATAAAATCTTTTTAAAAAAGCTACAATATAGAAGCAAGTAGTTTTCTAAAGAATAAAGTTTAATACCTAGGATGTGAAGGTAAGGGAAAGTAATAGAAGATAGAATGAGAAGACTAAAAATTAGAAAAAGAAGCAATAAGGATAAGGATAGAAAAAGAAGAATTAAAATAGCCCACATCAAGACAACAAAATATGTTTAAATAGCACTGATACAAATGTCTATTAAATCAAATATATCTTTGTTAAAATGAGAAGAAAACAAAGTGACTGGAGGTCAGTTCAAGGTAGGTTCTGGCCCTAGACAGAAGCAGTCTCTCTTCAAAGGTCCTGTGTGACCAGGATTACCTTTCAGGGGTGGCACTGATAACCCTGCCACATTCTGGCTTTGAAGGTCCCATCTCTTTGGCCAATCTCTCTCTTTCTCTTGATAAGAGAAAACCATTTCTTCTAACCATTTCTTCTCCATGCTAATTTTAGACCTCTGTCAGAGCAAATCTTTTTGGATTTGGATGCCTGTATCCAGATCTTTCCTGGTTGCTGTGGCCATCACAACTGGGTCATCGTCCTGGAGAGGAGAGAACAGAGCCCCATTGAGGTACTTCCTGTGGAATCCATCTTGCCATCATGCAAGTAGGAGGTTAAAGTAGGAGGTGTTCTGGGAATTGATGTGCAAGTTTTCATGAGGACCCAGGAGCCCACTGTATCTTCATGAATGCATCCTGTCAGTACATAGATTCATTAATTTATCTTGCTTAATCTGCCATTTCTCTCATGATTGCTTTGTTTTAATGACAGTGATTAAGAGAAGAACCAGTCATTGTTCCAAGTGCACATTTTCCATTTCCCAGTGGGATAATCTAGGCCTATTCGCCCCCCTGGACAGTGCCTTTGTGCTGTCTCCTTCTACTCTTATGTCCCTGTCTCCACTAGGTGGCTATTTTTTTTTTTTTCACCACCAAAGTCCTGTTGTTGAGCCCGCAACCCCCATCCCCTGTAAAAGACCCGGGTTTCTAACTGGGCTGTTTGGGAAACACATGTGAGCAGAATTCACCCAGCTATTGGACACCAGCAGCAAATCCTCCAAAGCAGCCCCACACAGAGCAGGAGTTGGGCTGGGGGTGGAGGTGTGAGAGGTGAGCCTGGCAGGCTTCAATTACGTTGCTAAGTTCTGAGTTGCTCGTTTCCTGAACGGCTGTGTCAGCTCACCCTGGAAACAGTCATTTTCCTGGCAGCTCCATATTTAGGCTGTGGGCTGCCTGCTGCCGGCACCTTTGCCTCCAAGCTCCTGAGCTGCCTGGTAGCTCTGTTGCCTTCAAGAAGAGCCTCATGACTCTTCTGTTATCAGAGGTTGAGCCTTTCTCCAGACCAGTAGGAGTGTCAAGTTCCTTCTTTGGGGTGTCAGCTTTCAGGGAGGGGCTGAAGGAGATGGGGAGGTGGGTGGGAAGAAGAGGGGCTAAAACCCATGATTGAAAATATTTCCTCTCTCCCTATCTTAGAGAATTAAAAAATGGTGGGAATAATAAAAAAAAAGAATGGTGGGAGTGGTGGGGTCCAAAGTGATTTTCAATGGAGAGATAAGGTCACTGCTCACTCCTGCTTTGCTACAGGACCCCTCGTGAGGAAGAGCACCTGCTTTCCCATGGCTGACTGCATCCTCCCACCAGGATGGGGTCTGTGCTGGGTGTGCTTCCTCTTTGGTGTACAAGTAAGAAGCATTAATGGATCCATAGAGAGAGACTGAGCCCTAGCCCATGGGACTCAGTAGTTCCACGTTTTGGCCAATTCAATGAATTCGCCCTGAATTAAAGAATGAATTTTTGAAAAAAATCAGTAAGAATAGAGAAGATAGGGTGGGCACTCATGTCAAATGACTAGAGAATAATTCTAGCTAATATTGATGACTGCTAACGACGTGCTGTTTTTTATACTTAACTCATTCTCTGCTCCTCACAGCTTTAAGAGATGGGTGATTTTTTTTTAAAGACTTTATTTATTCATAGAAACAGAGAGAGAGAGAGAGAGAGAGAGAGAAGCAGGCACTATGCAAAGAGCCTGACATGGGACTCAATCCAGGGTCTCCAGGATCACGCCCTGGGCTGCAGGCAGTGCTAAACCGCTGCGCCACCGGGGCTGCCCGAGATGGGTGATTTTATCACGCACATTTTACAGATGAGCAATCTGAGGAACAAAGTTTATATGTTTTTTAAAAAAAATTTTAAGTATTTATTTATTTATTTATTTATTTATGAGAGAGTGAGAGAGTGCAGGGGGAGGGGCAGAAGGAGAGAGAAAGAGAGAATCCCAAGCAGATTCCATGCCTAGCGCAGAGCCAGAGGTAGGTCTAGATCCTACCACCCTGAGAGATCAGATCCCAGAATCAGACCCTGAGACTGGACCAAGCCAAAATCTGAGAACCCGCAGCCCAACTGAACACCCAGGTGCCCCACGTGTTTATGTTTTAATCCAAGATTAAGGAGCTAGGAAGTGGGAAATTTGACACATGAATGCAGAAGTTGGGTTCCAGGGGCACCTGGATGGCTCAGTTGGTTAAGTGTCTGCCTTCAGCTCAGGTCATGATTTCAGAGTCCTGGGATTGAGCCCTGCATCCAGCTCCTTGCTCAGTGGGGAGTCTGCTTCTCCCTCTCCCTCTGCCCCTCCTTTCTGCTCCTGTGCTCTCTCACAACACTCTCTCTTTCAAGTAAATAAATAAAATCTTAAAAAAAAAAAAAAAGATGGGTTCCAGACTTTTGTCCCTAACCACAGCACTCTACTGTGTATACTTCCTCATGTGCCATGCTTCTCCTTTCTATCAGTATCTTGACCCAGCCCCCAATTGGGCTCTCCAACTAGGGAGCCTCCCACCTTACATCAGACCTGCCTCTCCAGACATAGCCTTCCCAGGTGGCAGGTGGCAGGGCTGCCGAAGCCCTTCCTCTTCTCAGGAAATTCAATCTAGCATCTGTGCCCAGCCTTTCTATCACTTTGGCCACATGAGCCTCATTCTTCTGTAAAGCCCAAGAGTGTGACTCAGATGTAGAGTCTGCCCTTCCTCCTGCCCCTTGTCCTTGCTTCTTCTCACCCACCCTCTCTAAGCCATCACGTATACATCCCTGTCTCCGCTCTAAGCCTGGCTTCACTCAGCAACGTGTCCAGTGATGCTCTGCCTGGCTCTTCCTCCAGGTCCCAGCACAAGGTGACGCAAATTCTCAGACTATTCAAATCTTTCCTTTCTTACTCAATATTCTTGGCTTGCCCCTTTCCCCTGCCTTCTATGAAATCTAAGTCAGATGTTGTGTTTTTGTATAAAAGAGCTATTGGCATAGAGGCCTATATATGGTAGGAGACTCCAACTCCTTGGGGTCAGGCACCGGCTCTTACTGGTTGTATAAGCACTTTCAGCACTCATCCTGGGGCTTGGGGCTTGGGGATCAGTGCACACAGATGGACCAAAGCATTGTGTGTCTGTCTGCACCACCTGCCAGCAGGGCGCAGATTACATCCGGCCCCACAGTGTACTCACCACCCATTAAATGTCCTTCACCTTTTTCTTTCTCTTTTCTTTTCATTCCTCCTTCCTCCCCTTCCTTCCTTCCTTCTTTCTTTCACTTGAACCAAATGAAAGTGACCTTCTTTACATCTGTGTATTTATATAATTACTGGTGTTGCAGTCTTTCTTAATCATTCCTAGATTGCAAGCTCATGGAAGTTCCGATTCTGGACCTATTCACTTTGATCATCACTTAAACTCATATCATGGTAAGTCTATATCTGTAAACACTTCTGAAGATTTTATTTTTTTATTTTTGTTTACTTTTGAAGATTTTTAAAGGGTGGGCGCCTGGCTGGCTCAGTTGGCAGAATGTGTGACTCTTGATCTTGAGGCTGTGGGTTTGAGCCCCATGTTGGGTTGTAGAGATTATTTAAAAATAAAATCTCTAGGGGCACCTGGGTGGCTTAGTGATTAAGCATCTGCCTTCAGCTCAGGTCATGATCCCAGGGTCCTGGGATCGAATCCTGCATTGGGCTCCCCACAGGGAGCCTGCTTCTCCCGCTGCCTATGTCTCTGCCTCTCTTTCTGTGTCTCTCATGAATAAATAAATAAAATCTGTAAAATAAAATAAAATAGAATCTTTAACAAGAGAGACATTTTAAAGGGATATTTTTACCAAGCAGATTAGCAGAGTTGAGGAGGGTGAAGATTTGCCTATTATGTTGCCATTTTATGTGTTAGGAAGTGCCTGCCTCAAAGCTACTGAGAACTCTGAGACTTGTAGGGGTGGGGGAAAGACATAATCTCCATATCCCAAACACAATAGTGTTGTAGGAAAGGCGTTAGGGTACGAAGCCAATGGCCAAGAAAGAATTCTTGAGACATCTTTGGTACAAAAAAGTAGTTTTATTGAAGCACAAGGACAGGATCCATGGGCAGAAAATGCTGCACAGGCCCATACTTTCTTTTTTTGTTTGTTTTTTTTGTTTTGTTTTGTTTTGTTTTGTTTTGTTTTTTAGGCCCATACTTTCAGGGTGGGATGGGATTGGGGAGAGATCAAGTCTCCAAGGAATTTTGGAAGCAAGGTTTCCAGGACCTTGAGGGGGCTAGCTATTGTTAGGAAAAGGTCATTTATTCCTGTTTAATAAAACCTTAGCCATGAGACCCTTCAGATGTACATCTGAGCCATACGCTTGGGGGATGATTGCCAAACATGTATCTTGGGGAAGTAGAGGTAAAGTAAGTTTCCAAAGGAATTTTTGTATGGTAAAGTAGACATGCAGGATTCTGGGGGTCGGGCTTAGGTTGCCTGTTGCCCATAGCAAAGTATTAACATCTAGGCAGGTGAGTCCTTAAAGGAATGTCACTCAGCATGTAAGTAAATTTTATTTAGTAAGGAAATTTAGTAATTTTTCTTCTGTCTTTGTTTCCCACAACAATAGGATTATGAAGATATTTACTCTTTTGTGAGTCTAGCATTTTCTAAGCATTAAAAAAAATCCCCACTTAAAAGATAGGAATGTGGAGCTGCTGAGGACTTAGTCTGTCCCACTCCTCATCCTCATTTATAACTTTTATTTAGTTGCTTTTAATAAGGTAATAGCACCCACGAACTCACCACTCAAAACAAAACGAGGCCCTGGGCAATAATTCACATCTAATTTTGTGGCTCCCTCATGTCATCCCTTCATCTTGCCCCACCCAAGGTGACTTTCCATGCTGTACCCAAATTGGGTTTGGAGTCAAAGCCTGTCCTGTTATATCACTTTCTCATCTGCCCTCATTGTCACTGATAGGGCAAATCTGCTTTGGCGGGCTTAACATTTAAAAAACATCCTTAAATGGCCTCACTTGGCAGAGACTAAAGCTCAGATTAAATGCTATTTCTCGCAGCATAATTTTCTATGTTTAAGAGGAGCTCAAATATAGCTGAGATATTATTCATCTTGAAGCCATCACCCACCAATTTGGATATAACTTCCCTTGTCACATTTCAGAAATTCTTTCTTCTAGGATAGGATCAGGGTGGCTGACTCAGAGATCCCCACCCTACACTCCCTCCCCACCTCCTCTCCAATACTGATTAGTGTTTTTCCCTCAGCCTCTGCCATGGAGCAGAATGGCTGGTGAGTGACATTCTCCTTCTAGGCTCATAATTTAGAGGCTGCTGCGTGGAGTGACACATGCTGTCATTAGTCACTCCTCCCAGTGGAGTTGGTATCTGTGTTTCCCAGTTCCAGATAGCAAGTAGGAGTCATAAGACACTCACCCAGACCTGGAGATAAAAAGCGATATGTACTGTAGAAACCCCTTGGTTCATCTTCACCCTTGTTGGGGAGAGGGTCCCTAGAATAAAAAATGAATTGTGGGAGGTGATTTGAATTAGCAGAACAAAGGTCTGTCTTATAAATGTTTTACTCTGAAAAATCTGCAAGATCTATAATTATGTAGACTTCAGGTACTAGAAGAAGTCTCCACCTGCTACCAAGACAATGTAGTCTCTAAGACACTGACCACCAGGGCCTCTGTCAGAATGGAATCTGGAGTCTGAAGCCTCGGGTAGGGTGAAGGCATGGATGAGGTGGGTAGGTGTGAGCCGAAGAATAGAAAAGAGGAGGAGGGAGCCAGGGGAAGGAGGATTTGGAACATCTCACCTAAGGCTGATTTGGTTTAGAGGAGGAGACCTGGACCAGGTTGGGCCAGTTATATCCTGTCTTCTAGGAGGACCTAGAATATGGAACCAAAAGACACATAGACTAGAGCCCCTAGAATGGAGTCTTATTAATGTTGATGTTCTAGAGGGAAGGGGACCCTCGAGGCTCAGTCAGGCTTTTGGGTCAACATCTTGACTTTAACTTCATTAGGCTTTTACTAGAGCCAGAAGTGCCCACTTAAGCTGAATTCCTGACCCATAGAAACTGTATGAGATAAATGTGGGGTTTTTGTTGTTTTAAGTTGCTAAGGATGCTATATTAGTTTCCTAGGGCTGCCATAACAAAGTGCCCCAAACTGGGAGGCTCAGAACAACAGAAATTTATTGTCTCGGTTCTGGAAGCCAGAGTGTGAAATCGAGGTGTCAACAGGGCCATACTCCCTCTGAAGGAAGTAGGGAAGGATCTGTCCAGGCCTTTATCCTAGCTTCTGGTAGCCTCAGGCAGGTGAGGCTATATATTCCCTGTGTTCTCTTATATTGTCTTACCTCCATGCATGTGTCTGGTTCTATGTCCAAATTTTCCCTTTTTATAAGGACAACAGTCAGATTGGATTAGAGCTCACCCTGAGGACCTGATAGTCAAGAGCTAAGTATTTGTACCTGCTTTCCAGATGAGAAATTGACTCTTAGAGAAGTCAAGGATTTGAGGTCCCCTGGCTGGTGAGTTAGGAGCAGAGGTGGGCAAGAATCCAGGGCACCTCACTTCCAGCCAAGGGTTATTTATTTAGAAATGGAGAGGGTTCTGGAGGAGAGAATAGTGTAGCTCAAAGAGAGAAACAGAATATAGAAGGAAGGACTCTTGAAGTGAGACTCAAAGGAGAGAGGAGGTGGTTTCCCTGCTGGCTCTTATTCACTGCCCAACCAGAAAATGTCTTTCTTTCAATCGCATCCTTTTTGCTGTCGAAGCCACATGGGCTTATCATAAATTAATCAGAACAGACGGATAGGGAGTAACCTGAAAAACCCCTGCTCTGGCCCATCTCAAGAACTCTCAGAATGTCTTGAGTATCTGGACTAGTGTAGCAATCCTTTCTGTAGTCCATGGCAGGGGTCATGTACTCTTAAAATGATCGAAAGGGTAGCAAGGTCTAATCCCCATATCCCCTATTTCAATTTGGGGTGGGATTTTGGTTTCTGAATTATAGTATGTGTTCCTTATGTATTCTGAGGCTCCCTAAGCTATACATAGAAGTGGGAATACAGCATCATATTATTAATAGTGCACAAGTAGAGGTCACCTGCCAAAATAGGGCTTCTCTGGGCTGAAGCATGAGGCTTAGTTCTGAAAGTCTAGGAGGTGCTTCCTATGTCAACCCTTCTGAACTGAGAATAATTGAGCCTGCAGAATCTACACACTCCCCTCCCTCTCACAGGTCCAGGCAGGGAAGAGAGAACAGAGGAGTTGACCAGTAGGAGAGCCAAGCCTACTCTACTCACCGCATGGAGGCAGGGAATAAAAGAGCAGAGTCAAACTCCCACCTGTTACAAGTTACAGTGGCTCTACCCACCAGTGAAACACAGTTCAGGAATGTCCTAGGCTTTGAGCAACTCCTCTTCTCATAAAGGACCAATAATGTGGTATCCTCTCTTTAGGGGGACAAATGGACATATGAGTAAAGTAGTAGAAACATCCCTGCCTTACATATAACTGAAGTGTCCCCAGTTGAAGTCACACCTTTTATTTGGGGGCCCAGTCCTTCCAACAACTCCACTAAAACATACAAATACCTTTTGAGCAGAATGTATTAATACCTACTGAGTTAGGGATTTGGGAGTCAAAGATGACAAACCTGTAGTCCCTGCTCTCAGGGAGCTTACCATTCAGATGGCAGACACCCAAGAGTTGAAACAAAGTTCTATTAGATTAACAACAACAAGGGTACCTGAGTGGCTCAGTGGTTGAGCAGCTGCCTTTGGCTCAAGCTGCGATCCTGGGGTCCTGGGATCACGTCTTGCATCAGGCTCCCCACGGTGAGCCTGCTTCTTCCTCTGCCTGTGTCTTTGCCTCTCTGTGTCTCTCATGAATAAATAAATAAAATCTTAAAAAAAAAAAAAAAACAGGAGCTAAATGTCTACAGAACAAAGACTAAGTACAGGTGTTATGCTGACCACGTGAGTGCTTTACTTTGTTTCATCCTCCCAACTTTAGTACTCTGTTTTCAGATGAGGGAGCTGAGGCTTAGAGAGTTTCAGTGCCTGGCCTGAGGTCACACAGAACAAGAGGCAGAGCCCGGAGTCTGCCTGAAGAGCCTCCATGTGGGACCATGACGTTCTATTCCTGCGGCGGGGAGGTGGGGGGTGGGGGCAGCATGGGGTGCCATGGAAGTCTAGAAAAGGGCAGCCACCCAGACCACACAGGTCAGGGCAGGATCACAAAGAAGATCACACATCCCTGTGCCAGTGCTGAGCACATATCAGGGGCCAGCCAGGTAAATGGGGGAAGAAAGAGGGAGCATTAGTAGGTCAGGTCCTCACAGGACACCTCAGTGGGAGAGGGAGGGAGGGGAGGCTGCTGAAAGAGATAAGGGGAGCTTGAAAAAGAGACATGAAGTCTGTACCTTATGAGTGTGTGCGACTGAGCTCATTCACCTCCAGGTTAACATGGAAATGTTCAATAATGACCACTCTTGATGCTGCTTGACATAAAAATATTTAACTCTGAGGAGAACACAAATGAAAATATCTAAGAGTGGAGGGAGGGGAAGACATCAGGTCATCAGGAGCCGGAATCTCAACCATCTGGAATCCTACTGAGATTTGGCGGTCCATTCCTGAGTCTCAGGTATCTTGCCAAAATATTTTTTAAAGGAGAAAAAACAATAATGTTGCCTGCTATAATAATGCACCAGAAATTCCTCACATTGACATTTACAGATTTCCTGCCAATGGCCCGGAGAGCACGTAATGGCCTGATAGCAAAGGCAGCTGGGGGTGGGGCGGAAAAGCAACTGAGTGATTGAGCTGTGCCTCCTTGGGTTTTTATTATCATTGCTGCCTTTAGCCATATGCTTTTCAAAGGCACTTGAGAAGCCTGGACCAATTTCAAAGGAATTCCTAAACCCAGATTTCAAAATCGTCATTACATCTCCGGATTGTCAGTTCTCTGTACAGGAAACACAAATTTATGGAAGTTCCTAAATGTTTTTCCATAAATGTTGATCAACCTCTCCTGCCGTTACATGAGATGCCTGGGATGTTAAAATAGATGCTAATAAATTGCCAATCCAGCTTATTGCCAAGTAATGAAAAGCATTTCTCTTCCTTGGAATAGGATGTCTTACCACTTGAGTGGGTTCCAGAAACTGCATAAAAAAGGGAATAAGATGATTTCTTTTTTAGTCTGTTTGCTTGTTCTTTACCACCCCCACCCCCATTGACACTTTTTAAAACTGAATATAAACAGATTCAATCTGCTGGGAACGCTGGGTTTTATGTACAGCGTGGACCCTGGTTGTGCTGCACCTGTCATCCAAGACTTTTGTCATTCTTTGACACCATTGGATGTCCCATATTCATATGACTCTCCACCCATTCCAGGTCTTTCCCTAACCTTTTTGTTGGCCTTGTCCACAAAACAACCTTGTTCAGTTTCGCAAACACAGAAAATAAACCAGAGGCTGGTAAGTCAGGTGGCTGATGAATCAGGAACAGAGCCTTGGGAGCCCCCACAACCAAATGGGGCTCTGGAACCCTGCAGTGTCCCTGACTCCATCTCCATTCCAAAGGACAGCATGCTGCTTTGCAAGAATGATGGGATCTACCAAAGGCTCTGGAGAACTAAAAGCTACAAGTACACAGGGTACTTTGTGAAGTTTCCTGTGAAGGGAGCAAAGCAAAGAGATAATCCTGCGAAATACAGGAGCCTTCCACTTTAAAGAAGTTAGCGGTTGCATGGAGTGTGAAAAGATCTGGGGTATGTTGGGATCCTCCATTCAAAATGAAAGGCAAGGGACGACTGGTTGGCTCAGCGGTTCAGCGTCTGCCTTCCACTCAGGGCGGGATCCCAGGATCCAGGATGGAAATCCCTATGGGGCTCCTTGTGGGAGCCTGCTTCTCCCTCTGCCTGTGTCTCTAGCTCTCTCTCTCTCTGTCTCTCATTAATAATAATAATAATAATAATAATAATAATAGAATGAAAGGCAAGTTGTTTCACCTTTTGCCTCATCACTAAGAAGAAAATCAATGTTTCAAGGACACCTTTGAATGTTGGAGGCAGTCTAATATATTTAAAGGTCTGCTCCATACTGGTAAACACGAAATGCTTCCCAGGAACCAATACACAGTCATGTTCAGCACTTTGAGATAAAAGCATGGGACCATTAATTTTTTTCTTGAGCACATACTGTGTGGCAGGCATTTTTCTAAGTACCTTAGATTTATTAACTCTTTTTTTAAGGAGCATTTATTTATTCATAAATAAATAGAAAGGCAGAGACAGAGGGAGAAGTAGGCTCCATGCAGGGAGCCTGATACAGGACTCATCCCAGGACCCCAGGATCACAGCACAGTTGAGAAGAGGCTCAACCACTGAACCACTCAGGTGTCCCTATTAACTCTTTTAATCCGCACTGGGGTACACAGGTTGTATGGCAAAGCCTGCATTTGAACCTGAGCTTGTGGCTTTCCTGGTCCATTGTTCTTAATGATCATGCTTTACTGTTTGCATTTTAGGATTGTTAGTTAATCCTGGAGATGGCAATTTCCAGGTGGTGCCCATTCCTCATCTAGTCTATCATAATTCCAGTATTCTTCGACCTATGGAGTGAATGATGAATTTAACTACCACCTACACACCCACTTGTAATAGTGAGAGGTGGGAATGAGTAAGAGGAAGAACTTTGCCATAACTAGTATTTTAAAGAAAAGTAAAAGGAGAAGGTAATTATTCAATCTTCAAATATCCCAGAAGCAGTACAGAAAGATGCAACTAATTAAGAATATGGTAATCCACACAAATGAATTTTGTGCCTATTTCTTCACTACCACAATTGGAGAAGTATATTAGCTCCAGGATTTGGGGAGGATTCCAATTACCAATAATTTTTAAAACAATATTTTTTCAGCATTTCCTTTCAGGATCAAAACTCAGATAAAGCAATCCTTGTTCATAGCTCACACAGACTCGAGTACTTTAAAGTTCTGGTATGATCTTCTTCCTTTGGCTACACTTATACACCACCCAGAACACACCTTGCTTCCAGCTCTGAGCTACCTCCTCAAGCTCTCCTTTTACTCTTCAGTAAATGGAGGGTCTCTAAGTTTAGTTTTTCAGGGCTTATGTTGTGGAACTCCCAAATGTGCTATAAGAAAATTTTGCTATTATAAAAAAAAAAGGCTATTATCTTAATCTCCCAATGTCCTGTAAGGATGGTAGGGTCTTTTGTCTGCCAAGTTCAGTTGAAGATATCATCCTTAGTATAATAACCTTCTATATTCTTGAGGATAGAATTTAAATGCTAGGATAGGGGTATAGAAAAGCAATTTTAGACACGGAAGCTAGAAGAGAGCAAAATTACTGTGTTTAAGGAATAAGTAACTATAAAACAGAGATAATAATACCTTAAAGACAGGGTTGTTTTGAGGGCTAAATGAGATAATTCAAAGTATCTGGGCATAGTTCTCAGCACATAGTGAGGGCTGAACCAATGTTAAAATGTTCGCACTGCTATCATTCTTGTTGCTGTTGTTATATAAACCTTTCTTGAAAATAATATTTTAGGTATCCCTGGGTGGCTCAGTGGTTTAGCGCCTGCCTTTGGCCCAGGGCACGATCCTGGAGTCCTGGGATCAAGTCCCACCTCCGGCTCCTGGCATGGAGCCTGCTTCTCCCTCCTCCTGTGTCTCTGCCTCTCTCTCTCTCTGTCTATCATAAATGAATAAATGAATCTTTAAAAAAAAGAAAATAATATTTTAATGATAGAAATAGAATCAAGAGAATCAAAATAAAGAACTAGAAATGATGTTTGGAAGTGTTATTTGCAATGCCAATTCAAACATACAGCTAGGAATAATGCTGAGGAAATTAACATTGTAGAATGAAATTCTGTTACAAATCTTCCCAATGGAAAATAAAATAGCATCCACTAAAAGTCAGGGAAGGGAGGAAATGTAAGAGTGCTCATTTGTTTTGGGTATGTCTCTAAACTATCACATACAGTTAGTTGGCTTTTGCTTTGTGAGCCAATCTGAAGTCTTTTTGTCTTAAAATCTAAATCTTGCTCATTTACATTAATGAATATGAGGTTTTGGGCTCTATTTTGTTTTTTAGTGTTTTTTAGCTTTATAATATTTTTGCACTGTTTGCTTTGTTGTCTTTTTCATTGAAATTTTAATTGAATAATTATAGACACATGCATTTGTAAGAAATAATAGGAAGAAATCTTGCATACCCTTTACCTAGTTTCCCTGAATAGTAACATTTTGCAGAACTCTAGTACAATGTGACAACCAGGATATTGTCATTGATACAACCACCAATCTTATGCAGATTTCTCCAGCTGTTTGTTTTGTTTTGAGTGTGAGTTTCTTCTAATAATTTGGAAATTTTTAATTTGTATTCTAGTTTTTAGCTTTGTAATTTTATGTAACTATCTTTTTAAAAAATGAGATACAAAAGGGCACCTGGGTAGCTCAGCAGTTGAACATCTGCCTTTGGCTCAGGTCGTGATCCTGGGATCCTGGGATCGAGTCCTGCATCAGGCTTTCTGCGGGAAGTCTGCTTCTCCCTCTGCCTATGTCTCTGCCTCTCTCTCTGTGTCTCTCATGAATAAATAAATAAAATCTTTTTAAAAATGAGATAAAATGACATATAATATTGTATTAGTTTTAGGTGCACAATATAATTTGATATATGCATATATTGCTAAATGATTATTAGAATAAGTTCAGTTAACATCCTCACCACACATAACATTTTTTTAAATATTATTTATTTGAGAGAGAGAGAGAGAGAGCATGAACAAGCATGGGGGGAGGAGCTAAGGGAGAGAGAGTCTTAAGCAGACTCCTTGCTGAGCACGGAGCCCAACATGAGGCTGGATCTCATGACCCTGGGATCACAACCTGAGCCAAAATCAAGAAGAATCTGACTCTCAACAACTGGACCACCCAGGTGCCACCATCACTATACATAATTACACATTTTTTTTCTTGTGATGATACCTTTTAAGACCTACTGTCCCAGTAACTTTCAAATATACAATATTGTTAACTATAGTCACCATACTGTGCATTATATCCCAGGACTTTTATCTTATAACTGGAAATTTATTTTTTAATTTCTTTATTATTATTTTTTTAAGATTTTATTTATTTATTCATAGACAGAGAGAGAGAGAGGCAGAGACACAGGCAGAGGGAGAAGCAGGCTCCATGGAGGGAGCCCGAGGTGGAACTCGATTCCAGGTCTCCAGGATCACACCCCAGGGTGCAGGCAGCGCCAAACCGCTGCACCACCGGGGCTGCCCATAACTGGAAATTTATACCTTTTGACCATCATTACCCATTTTGTGGCCCCCTCCCCTCTGGCAACCACCAATTTGTTCTCTGTATCTAGGAATTTCGTTTTTTAGATTCCACATGTAATTGAGATCATATAGTATTTGTCCTCTGTCTGACTTGCTTTATTTAGCATAATGCCCTCAAAGTCCATCCATATTATTGTAAGTGTCAAGATTTCTTCTTTTTTTATGACTAAATAATATTCCATTGCACACACACACACACACACACACACACCACCTTTTCTTTATCCATTCCTGCATTAATGGACATTTAGGTTGTTTCTATATTTTATCTATTGTAAATAATGCTGCAATGAACATAGGGGTACAAATATCTTTCTGAGATAGTCATCTCATTTCCTTTGGATAAATACCCAGAAGTGGAATAGCTGGATCATATGGTAGTCCTATTTTTAGTTGTTTGAGGAATCTTAATACTGTTTTCCATAATGATTGTACCAATTTACATTGCCACCAACAGCGCCAGTTTCCTTTTTTCCGCATTCTCACACTTGTTATTTCTTGTCTTTTTGATATTTATGTGACTATCTTAATAGTCACATAAATTAAAACGATTTTATTTATTTGTCTGACAGAGAGAATGAACACAAGCAGGGGGAGCAGTAGGCAGAAGGAGAGGGAGAAGCATACTCCCTGCTGTGCAGGGAGCCTGATACAGGGCTCCATCCCAGGACCCTGAGATCATGACCTGAGCCAAAGGCAGTTGCTTAACCAGGAGAGCCACCCAGGTGCCCCTTAATCTTGTTTTTTCTTTAGGTAGAATCTTTAATTCCCCACTATAAGCAATGATAAAATTAGAATATTTCTACTTCTTTCCCCTTTCCTTTACCCCCATTTAATTTTAATTGATACTTTTATTTTCTTAAACTTTGCATTATTAAATATACTTCTCTTATTTGATTTGGCAGCTCTATAAGCTATTAAAGATAAAGAAACACATTTATGCCACAACATGTGTATACCTTATCCTATCTTTGTGCCTTTTTTCCCTTTGAATTTTTGTTGGTTATATCATCTCTAGATCATTCCTAATCTGTTCTTCCACCATAGTCACTACATGTGTTCTGTCTTGGTCTGCAGAAATGAACATCCAACGCTCTCTGCCAGTTCTTTTACTGTAGCTTCTCCAGTCATCTTCAGGTAGGCCTAAATTTATCTTTAATAGAATCCTCCCTTTGAACTCATAGGAATTCTCAGAAGTCTTTGTGTTCAAAGCTCCCTATCTGTTGCCTATGTATTTGAATGACAGTATGGCTTGGAATAAAGTGTCATGCTTATTTTCCTTGAGGTTTTTTTTTTTTCTTTTTTTAAGATTTATTTATTTATTCATTCAGAGAGAGCGAGAGAGAGGCAGAGACACAGGCAGAGGGAGAAATAGGCTCCATGCAGGGAGCCTGACGTGGGTCGCGATCCTGGGTCTCCAGGATCACACCCCGGGCTGCAGGCGGCGCTAAACCGCTGCGCCACCGGGGCTGCCCTTCCTTGAGGTTTTTGTGATTCTTTCCTCAGCATCTTACAGCATTTATAAAGTTGCAGTAACTATTTTTAATGGCAATAAAAATATTTCCAAGGAGAGAGGGAAAAGAGATGAAGAAAGAAAAACTGAGAGAAATGGAACAGATTATTACTATGAATAAAGAAAAAGGATTCATTAAAAAGAATACAATGGAAAAGCTATTAAAAAACATACTTGAAATAACAAATGAGATATAATATAGAGTTGAATTTTATTTATTTATTTATTTATTTATTTAAATAGATGGGAGAAATAGCAGCATGGATTCACCCAAAGAACAAATTAGTGAGTCAGAAGATCACATTAAAGACTTTTCCCAGTAGATAGCAGAAAATATAACATAAAATGCAAGCTAAGAGATATGAAGCATTGAAGTAGAAATGTTAACATCCAGATAGCAGGAGTCCCAGAATAAGAGAATAAAAAAATTATTTGGTAAATTATGTTCAAAATAATAATGATGATAAAGTTTCCAGAATTGAAAAGTTTTGTTGTACTTCAAGCCAAGTAGATAAGAAAAAAATCACATTTATACATAAAGAATCTCTAGAGTAAACAAACTACAAAGGAACAAGAATAATATTGAGATCATCTTTTCCCACAGAAAAAGTGGATCCATGTCAGTGGCATAATATTAAAGAAAAAGAACTATTATATGTTATAATCTAAATGTGAGACTGTATTAAAGATATTCTCAGGGATCCCCGGGTGGCTCAGCGGTTTAGCGCTGCCTTCGACCCAGGGCATGATCCCGGAGTCCTGGAATTGAGTCCCACATCAGGCTTCCTGCATGGAGCCTGCTTCTCCCTCTGCGTATGTCTCTACCTGTGTGTGTGTGTGTGTGTGTGTGTCTGATGAATAAATAGATAAAATCTTTTTTAAAAAAGATTTATTTAAAAAAATAAAAATAAAGATGTTCTCTGGCACAAAAGGCCTGAGATACTACACATAAAGAACACTGGAAATGCTCTTAGGGAAAGTGTTCAAGTAAGATGAGAAATAAACCAGGAGGATGCTGCCAGATATATGGGATGTACACGTGCAATTAAATAACTTAGCAAGTGTTTAAATTTCATTGTCTGAAATCTAAATGACCAAAGGGAAAAAAGAGAAAAAGTATATCTATAACAACCCAGAATGAATTTTTCTAGACAATATCAAATTAACCATGGTCCTAGGGACATAAAAGTATGTTAAAGTTACTGCTTTGTTTGGAGGATAATATGTTGATAAATTAAATAAATTAATTGGAGTAAATAAATGTAAATGTCAAACTTAAGGGTAATCATGTAACATAAATAAAAAGCATTAAATTTTATTTCTCCAGTAGAAAACAGGAAAGTATAAAAATGTAGTGCATAGAAAGTATAAGTCTCAGGGGTGCCTGGGTGGCTCAGTCAGTTAAGATCTGCCTTTGGCTCAGTTTATGATCTTGGGGTCTTGGAGTAGAGCCCCATGTCAGGCTCCATGCTCAGTGGGGAGTCTGCTTCTCCCTTCCCTTTGCCCTTCCTATTGCTCCTGCTCTCTTTCAAATAAATAAATATCTTTTTTGAAAAAAAGAAGATATAAGTCCCAGAAAGTTCAATAAATGCAAATGAGCAATATTCATCAGTTAAAATCTAGAAGCTCTCAGCTAGGATAAAAAATAAAATAAAACAAGATTCAACAATGTGCTATGTACATGAGACACATCGAACATTAAGTAAAATGATAGGTTGAAATTATAGAATAGAAAAAGATACAAAAAAAAAAGAAAGTTGGGTAGCAATCTTTCTAGCTGATGAAATAGATTCCTTGACAAAAATAATAAGAAGAAACAAAGATGGTCATTATATGTTGAGAAAAGGAATCACAGAACAACATACAGCCATCATGAACATATATCCAGTGACATCAGCTCAAACTATATAAAATAACAACTGACAGAATGCTGAGAGACATAATCAATCATCATCAGAGATTTTTTTTTTAAGGATTTTATTTATGAGAGACACACACAGAGAGAGGCAGACTCCATGCAGGGATCCTGATGTGGGACTGGATCCTGGGACTTCAGGATCACGCCCTGGGGCTGAAGGCAGATGCTCAACCACTGAGCCACACAGGCGTCCCATCATCAGAGATTTTAACTACAAGTTGATAAAACAGCAAACAAAAATATGCAGAAATATGGAAAATCTGAATACCATTAATGACATTCAGCTGCTAAATGTATATTGAACTCTACACTAAACAGAATGTATTCTCTTTTTAGTATCCATGTAATATTTACAAAAATTTATCATATATTAGACAACAAAGGAGCCCCAAAATTCCATAGAATCAATTTCATACAGACTATTTTCTGTAAAGGACCAATTGGTAAACATTTTTGACTTTGCAGGCCAGATGCTATCTGCCCTTACTGCTACAGGTCTTCAGTTGTAGCACCAAAGCAGTTGTAGACAATACATAAATGAATAGATGTGTTCCAGGAACTTTATTTGAAAAAAAAAAAAGTGGCTGGACAAATTTGAAGCATGGACTGTAGTTTGATGGCCTAAGGTGTAGATTAATTAATATGGACTTTCTAGAGAGCGTAGATCTTCCTTGACTTGCATTGGGTTTATATCCCAACAAATCCACCCTAAGTTGAAAATATCCTAAGTCGAAAAATGCACCTAACCCACTGAATATCAAAGCTCAGCCTAGCCTACCCTCAAAGGGCTCAGAATCCTCACATTAGGCTACAGCTGGGCAAAATCATCTGACACAAAGCCCATTTTATAACAACGTGTTGCACATCTAATGTAACTTACTGAATACTGTGCCAAAAGTGAAAAACAGAATGGTTGTATGGGTACAGAATGGTGGTAAGCGTATAGGTTGTTTACCTTCGTGAAAGCATAGTTGACAGGAGCTGCGGCTGCCACTGCCTCGCATCACAAAAGAGTATCATACCACATATCACTAACCTGGAAAAACATCCGAATTCAAAATACGAAGTGCGATTTCTACTGAATGTATATCATTTTTGCACCATTGTAAAGTCAAAAAATCATAAGTTGAGCCATCAAATGTTAGGGACCATCTGTGATAGTATAATTCGTGACTCAATACTACAACTCTGCGTATATATCACAAAGAACTCACACAGACCCTTGGTTGAGATGGGGGCATATCAGGAGATTTTAATGTTCTTTGCAGGGATTTGGGGACAATCTGTGTGTTGATCTCTGAGGATTGTATAGTAAAATGCACTGGATAAACCCCAAGAAGACCATGTAGCATGTAGAAGCAAGAAACTAGATGTGCCCAAACAATATGAATGTATATTAATTATCTATGTGTTAAGTCAAAAACATGAGAAATAGAATAAGGTCTAAAGCATAACAGTAATAATTTTTAAAACATACACAAAGCAAGGATAATATGCTTTGTGAGACATATATATGAATATGTTATATATGTTAAACACATGTATGTGTTGCATATATACATGTTATACATATATGTATATCTCTGTGTGTATAAAGGATATTCTATAAATTCATTAGAATAATTGCCTCTTTGTGTGTGGGGAGGTGGGTGGGAATGGTGTGGAGGGGTAGATAGGCTTTGGGGAATGACGATTTCCATTTGGTGGTTATGGTTAACTCTGCATCTGAGGTCTAGGATGTTATAGATCAGTTCTTGTAGAGTGTTTTCAACTACTTATACTCATTTCTTTCTGAGGGCATTGATATTTCACTCTGTCCATTCAGCAATTATAGTTTGACAAGCGCAGTTTAAATAACGTATAATATTGTGATTTATCTTTTGGTAATGTTTTGGTATAGCTAGTTTTGCAAAAGCATTTTTTGTCTATGACTGGTATCTGGGTAGAACTACATAATCAGTTGATCTAATTTGAGTGGCTTCTCATGTTATATTCAATTAAGAAAACATTGCCCACATATTCATAATCCAATGAACAATATGAAACAAAAATTTCCAAATTTTAAAAATTGGGTCTATACGTTAAATATGTTAAAATTTTGTCAAATATACGTCAGTAGGGCTGAAAAAGAAACAGTAAAGTCTTAACATCAATCTTAAATTCTATTCTTAATTTTTAAAAATATTTTATGTATTTATTAATAGAGAGCACAAGCAGGGGGAGTGGCAGGCAGAGGGAGATAGAGAAGCAAGCTCCCCACTGAGCAGAGAGCCCGCTGCAGGGCTTGATCCCAGGACTCTGGGATCATGACTTGAGCTGAAGGCAGATGCTTAACCAACTGAACCACCAGGCACCACTATTCTTGAGAATTCTTTTTTTTTTAATTATTTATTTATCTATTTATGATAGTCACAGAGAGAGAGAGAGAGAGAGGCAGAGACATAGGCAGAGGGAGAAGCAGGCTCCATGCACCGGGAGCCCGATGTGGGATTCGATCCCGGGTCTCCAGGATCGCGCCCTGGGCCAAAGGCAGGCGCCAAACCGCTGCGCCAGCCAGGGATCCTTGAGAATTCTTTAAAAATAAATTTGATGGGGATACCTGGGTGGCTCAGGGGTTGAGCATCTGCCTTTGGCTCAGGTTGTGATCCCGGGAGCCTGGAATCGAGTCTGCATCAGGCTCCCCACAGGGAACCTGTTTCTCCCTCTGCCTATGTCTCTCCTTTCTCTCTGTGTCTCTCATGAATAAGTAAATAAAACCTTTAAAAAAAATTGGTTTGAGTGTTGAACTTACTAGCTATCCCAGCCTTAGGGAAGGGATATCAATTTTATAGAGGAAATACCATAAGGCAAGTACTATATACATGTTGTTTCTTCTTTTTATGTTATTTCTTTTTTTAAAAGTTTTAATTTTAATTCCAGTTAACATACAGTGTTATATGAATTTCAGGTGTACAATATAGTGATTCAACAATTCTATCCATCACCCAGTGCTCAAATATATGTTATTTCAAATGATTCTTATAAGAATTTTTTAAAAGACTTATGTTTATTTTTTATTTAAAAGATTTTATTTATTTATTCATGATAGAGAGAGAGAGAAAGAGAGAGAGGGGCAGAGACACAGGCAGAGGGAGAAGCAGGCTCCATGCAGGGAACCCGACGCGGGACTCGATCCGGAGACTCCAGGATCGCGCCCTGGGCCAAAGGCAGGGGCCAAACCGCTGAGCCACCCAGGGAATCCCCCTTATCTGTTTATTTTATTTATTATTTTTTAAATATTTTATTTATTTATTCATGAGAGACACAGAGAGAGTGGTAGAGACACAGGCAGAGAGAGAAGCAGGCTCCATGCAGGGAGCCCGACGTGGGTCTCGATCCAGGGTCTCCAGGATCATGCCCTGGGCTAAAGGCTGCGCTAAACCACTGTGCCACCAGGGCTGCCCTTATCTGTTTATTTTAAAGAGAGAACATATGTGCATGAGCCAGAGAGAGGGGCAGAGAGAAAGAATCTCAAAGCAGACCCCCAGCCAAGCGTGGAGCCTGAGGTGGGGCTGGATCTCAGAACCCTAAGATCATGACCTGAGCCAAAATCCAGAGTCAGACATTCAACTGACTGAGCCACCCAAGAGCCCCCTTACAAGTCTTTAAAGTAGGCAGTATAATTCCATTTTACATATGGAGAAACTAAAGTTCAGATAAACCAAGTAATTTGCCCAAGGTCTCATAGCTAGTAAGTGGTGATGTTAGAATCTAATAAGTGACTCCATGTGTATATGTCCAGGATAGGCAAATCCACAGAGACAGAAAGAAGATTTATGGTTTCTGGAAGCTAGAGGCAGAGGGAAATGGATAGTGACTGCTAATGGGTATTAGATTTCTCTTTGGAGTGATGAAAATGTTCTAAAATTAGATAGTGGTGGTGATTGCACGATTCTGTCAAAATACTAAAAATGACAATTTGTACCCTTTGAAAGAATAAATTGTATGGCTTGTGAATTATATCTTCGTAAAACTGTTATGAAAACCTGCATATATAAAAAAAAAAAACAAAAAAACCCCCTGCATATATGCATACAAATGTGTCTAGAATGATGTTCACCATTACTGGATTTAAAAATTAGGAACATTATTTTTTTTGGTATGAATAAATCATTGAGGGGCACCTCAGTGGCTCAAGCAGTTAAGCGTCAACTCTTGATTGAGGATCAGGTCATGATTTCAGGGTCATGAGATCAAGCCCCAGGTCCAGCTCTGCACTCAGTATGGAGTCTGCTTGAGAGTCTCTCTTTCCCTCTCCCTCTGCCCCTCCCACTTGTGCTCTCTTTCAGATAAATAAATTTTTTAAAAATAAAAAATAAATAAATCATTGCTTTCAAAGGAATAATGGGACAAATGAATCCAGACTGTAGTGATCTCAGAAATAGTGAAAGTTCAGTGGTAAGAGAAGCAGATTTTAGAGAGAAAAATCTTGTTTTTCCATGGCTCTTACCTGCTGTGCCTATACTTGCTGAAGAAATGAAAACTTCCTTAGTGTGATTACAATCACAACTTCATTTTTAGGCTCTCTTAAGCTGAGTAATTAAAAAAAAAAAACAACTCGTGATGCAATTTTACTGAATTCACAAGAGAATCTCTTGGGACAGATAATTTAGGGACAGAAAAGCCACTTTCAAAGAGGCAAGTACAGAAATACCTCCTTTTCATGATGTGCCTGATTTAAGCATGGAAAAGTGTGCCTACAAGCATTATCTCAGCAGGTCAATCCATAATTAGAGCTCTAATTTTCCTCCAGGCGCTTTCTCTTGAGTTGTCCAAGGGACCCAACAAGAGGTGCCTATGAAACCATGATAATGGTTCTAAACATTTTCAGCGCCAGCACTATTACAGAGCTAATGCATGGGAAGTTGCATTATGCTATAGTAGAAAAGCAACTGCATGATCGTAGGCTTGCATCCAAAGTCTCCCCTCTCACAAAGGTTAGCTAGGAAGACCCACAGATCTCCCATAAATATTTTCTTTGAAGAAATTTCCCTTTGAAGCACCCATCCTAGAGAACATTTGTTTTAGTACCTAGAGTAGCAGTAAAGATATTGATAATCAGAAATATTAAACATGACCTGAGCAGACTTTTGGAACTTTCCTTTGCTACAAGAATGATAAAAGCTAGTGACCAATGACAGGTCAAAGTACAAATGTCTAAATACCAGTCACCATTGGCTTCTGGGCATCTCTGATATATCGATTCCCAGCACTCCTTTCTTTGACTGCCACCTCTTATCCTTAAAGTGTGCTTGTCTAGTAACCCATTCCAGCAATGCTTAACCACACTGATACCTGAATCCATTGATTCTCACTATTGATCAACTGCTTCATGATCTCACTGTAGTTCTTACCCAGCTTGTAAGCATTTAAGATACAAGGAAGTGATGAATCTAGATGTTTATTTATTTTTAGTTGATTCCTTAAAATTCACCTACTTTCAAAACCAGTTTGAGATGGATCAAAATAGCGAAACACTTATGGCAGAACAGAGTGCAGATTTAGAAAAGGAAATAAAAATTATTTAAAACGTCAAGAAGAAATTGGTTGTGCAATTTGAAGATGAAACTTCCTTTCTCACCCTCTCTTTCACTGTCAGAGAGAGGGAAGATAGACCTTGGCTAATAATTTGTTTTGGTTGAAGGTTAAGACAAAGGGCAAGTCCAAAGACTGTTCTTTGTGTAGCTAAGCAGTGGTTAGGAAGAAGCATAGAGTTCAATAATAGGCCCGAATCTTGGGCCCGGACACTAGTGGTTGGCAGAGAGTGAGGAAAGGTTGATGGAGGAAGATGAATAAGGGGCACTCACACTGTTCTGTATAATTTCAGGTACTCTAGAACAAAGGGCTGTCATTCAATGTATATGGCGCTAAGAAAATTGTTTTTTCTTCTGCATAAATTTATAAATTTAACCTGTGCGATCTCCAAGAAATTAATATTTGTTTTTGGTAAATATATGTGGTTGTATGTGTGTTTGACCAATAGTTATCTGTTGGACATCAGGAAGACAAAAAGGAATAGCTACAACCCATTCCATGTGGTAGACAGACTCTAAGGTGGCTCCAGCAATTTCCACCTCCTGGCAGAACTGTCCTGGCTTTCCTCTGCCCTATCTGAATGAGTTCAGCACCCCTAAAATATCCCTTCTCATTCTGGCCATGAAGGGAAGGGCTGCCATTATGTGCTAAAAAACCCATACAGCTGTGATCTATTGTACCAATTCCTTAGGTGAATGGTTTTCAAAGTGTGGTCCTGGACCAGCAACCTCAGGATCAGCTGGGAATTTATTAAAATGCAAATCACTGGGTTCCACCTCAGACTACTGAATCAGAAACCGTGGCAATGGAGGTCAGGAAACTGTGATTTAACAAGTTCTCCAGATGCTTCTGATGCAAGCTCAAGTTTGAGAACCATTACCATAGGCCTCTGACTTCTAGCTTTCCACTCTCAGTTAAAGTAACCAGTTAATACGTGGTTGCCATAGGGGGTAACTCATATCTGGATGGCTCTGCCACCATGCCTAAATGTTTAGGCAAAACCTTGAACATTTTCTGGCACCTACCGGTCAGCAAATTGAATGGCTCTGGTACTCTGGATGATAGCCTGATGCAATCATCCAAACTGACATCTCAGTCCTCACTACCTGCTAAATGCTTCCTCTGGGGCAACCCAGAGGAAGGGGAAGTTGGGGCCTGGCTTGGAAGTTCAAGGCAGAGTTTCTGTCCAGTCAAGAAGTGGGCACTCTTACCAGAAGAGAGGCCTTTAATGTGGAGTGGGGCCACCAGTGTTGAAGACAACTAGAGACTTCTGGAGATTCCAAATTCTCTTGATAATTCATTCTCTGGCTGTCTTAATAGCAGATTTTCAAAGGAAAGGACTGTCAGGTGCTGAAGATTTGTACAGGCAAGGTGCTCACTATAAGTCTCTATCTTGGACAGTTTTAGAGGTCCACCCTTCTCCGTGGTCTTTACCCTTTTGGATCTTGACTTTGCCCCTACTAACCAGGTGACCTTGGCCAAGTTGCTTAACATTTTTGAGCTTCAGTTTCTTCATCTGTAAAACAGATATAAACCTACTTCTTAGGATTGTGAGAATTCATTTATGTTCAGCATTCAAAACTGTATGTGACAAATAGTAGGCACTTCATACATGAGGTCTAATATGATCATTACTTTTTTAAAAATAGTCCACGTACCTTGGTTTATGTCTGGGGATTTTGTTGGCTGTGTCTCTTATAGGGAAAAAGGCAAAAATCCAAACACGGAGAAAATATACAGAGAAATAGAACAATTAAAAAAAAAGAGAGAAATAGAACAATTTATTTTATTTTATTTTTTTAAAAGATTTATTTATTCATGAGAGACACACAGAGAGAGACAGGCAGAGAACACAAGCAGTGAGAGAAGCAGGCTCCATGCAGGGAGCCCAGGGACTCGATCCCGAGTCTCCAGGGATCACACCCTGGGCCAAAGGCAGGTGCTAAACTTGCCGAACCACCCAGGGATCCCCTAGAACAATTTTAAATCCAAGTTCTGTGGGCAGCTCTGGTGGCTCAGCGGTTTAGCGCCTCCTTCAGCCCAGGGCATGATCCTGGAGAGCCGGGATCAAGTCCCTGCATGGAGCCTGCTTCTTCCTCTGCCTGTGTCTGCCTCTCTCTCTGTGTCTCTCATGAATAAATAAATAAAATCTTTAAAAAAAAATCCAAGTTCCAGCAGGACACCGGGAAGAGAATATTGAGTTCAGAAATATTAGGTGGGAGAAACAAGATCACACAACAGGAAGGTTCTAACTGAAGCCATTTGAGATTTTTAGTTCAATGTTTTACATAGCAGATTGATTTTGCCATTGTGCCTGATTCAGATATCATGGGGAGAATAAAAGATTACTTTGATAGAGTTGGTGAATATACAAAGGAATATTTAATGGAATGCAAGCAAAACTCTGAATAGATTTTTCTTCTTTAAAAAACACTTTAAAATCATTAATAGAACATTAATGATTAGTTGAACATTGTAGAAAAGTCAAAGAATTAAACAAGTTAAAACAAATCTGTAATTACACTACTCAGAGACAACTATTATTAATATCTTGGAGGGAGGGTCACCTGGGTGGCTCAGTAGGGTAAGCATCTGCCTTTGGCTCAGGTCATAATCCTGGAGTTCTGGTTTCGCCAGTCCTGCCTCTGGCTCCCTGCTCTGTGGGGAGCCTATTTCTCTCTCTCCTCCCTGCTTGTGCTCTCTCTCACTATCTCTGTCATGATCTGTTTCTTTCTCTTTCAGATAAATAAAATCTTTAAAAATATATTTTGGAGTGAATCCTTCTATGATTTAGTTTATTTGAGTGTACACACACACACACACACACACACCTCAGAAACACATACATGTACTTTTTTTAAACAAATGGATATGTACTGAATATACTTTTTTGTAACTTGCTTTTTCCACATAGCAAAATGTTCTGAAAGTTTTCCATAGCTAATATTTTAAACCACAACAAAGTCTTTTATTTTATGGATGTACCCCAATTTATTTAACTGTTGAATCTGATAACATTATGGACAATGCAATAATGAACGTTGTTGTACATATATATTTTTCATTAAGAAGATTGTAATTGAGGTAAAACATACATATAAAATGCAGAAAATATAAATGTATAGCTTGATAAACCATCAAAAAATAAATATACTCATGAAATACCTTCAAACTCAAGAAATAGAACAATAGCATCCCCGAAGCCCCCTTTTGTCCCTCCAATCACCACAACTTTTTCCCTCTTCCCAGTCTTAATGGCTGTTCTGATATCTAGCACCATGATTATCATTGTGTGTGATTGTACTTTTTTTTTTTTTAAGATTTTATTTATTCATGAGAGAGAGAGAGAGAGAGGCAGAGACACAGGCAGAGAGAAGAGAAGCAGGCTCCATGTAGGAAGCCTGATGTGGGACTCCATCCCAGGACTTCAGGACCATGCCCCGAGCCAAAGGCAGGCGCTCAACTGCTGAGCCACCCAGGTATCCCTGTTTGCGCTTTGTATTCATGGAGTCTTACAATGTGTATTTTGTGGATGATTTCTTTCATTCAACATTATGAGATTAATTCATGTTCTTGTAGCATTGGTTTGTTCATATTAATTGCTGTGTACTATTTCATTACATGACTATACCATAACATTTGTTGATTTTATTAATGGACAGTTATTTCCATTCTTGTCTATTAAAAAACATTGTTCATGAACATTCTTTGACATGTTTTTTGGATCATAGATGTATACATTTCTGGAATATAGGCGTAGGAGTAAAATTGCTGAGTCATGGTATATTTTCAACTTTCAATTTATTTTCACTTTCAAAGGGATTGTATCAATTTATATGTGTCAGAGTTCTCATTGCTCCATATTCTAACACTATATTGTCAGATATTTTAATTTTATCTGTGTTAGTGGGTATGAGGTAATATCTCATTGTTATATTTGCATGAGGTTATGCCCTTTTTAATATTTGAATATTTTTGAATATTTTTTACTATCTGGATTTTTTTTTTTTACAGATTTTATTTATTCATGAGAGATACAGAGACAGAGAGACAGAGACATAGGCAGAGGGAGAAGCAGGCTCTATGCAGGGAGCCCAACATGGGACTTGATCCCAAGTCTCCAGGATCATGCCCTGGGCTGAAGGCAGTGCTAAACCACTGAGCCACTCAGGCTGTCCTATCTAGATATTTTCTACTGTGAAGGGCTTATTTAAGTCTTGTGATCAATTTCCCACTGAGTTGCTATCTTTTTCATTCTAAGAATCCTTTCTGTAAGGATAAGAGTGTCCTCTCTGTCAGTTCTACATGTGTTATGATCTGAATGTTTGTGTCCTCCCCAAATTTATATGTTGAAATTCTAACCCTGAACATGATGGTGGAGCCTCTGGAGGTGATTAAGTCATGAGGAGGGAGCTGTCATGAATAAGATTATAGTACTTATTAAAGAATCGCCAGAAAACTCTCTCTCCCACTTGTGAGACACAGCAAGAAGATATGCAGTCCCTCACCAGACAGCAAATCTGCAGGTATTTTGATTTTGGACTACCTACTCTCCAGAACTGTGAGAAATAAATGTTTATTGTTTAAGCCATCAAGTCTTTGGTATTTTTCTTACTGCAGTCTGAACTAAGACAATATGTTACAAATGACTTTGCCAGTATGTGCTTTATACTACTGTATTTTTTTATTGTGTCTTTCAGTGAACAACAATCCCTAATTTTAATGGAACCAAATTTATTAATATTTTCCTTCTTAGCTAAAGTGGTTTTTTGTGGTGTGTCCTCTTTAAGAATTTGCCCAAGGTCATGAAGATATTCTCCCTTTGCGTTCTTCTCAATCTTTATTGTCTCACCTTTCACGTGTACCTCTGCAAGCTACCTGGAAATGATTCTTGTGTATGGTGTGAGGTGGGGTCAAGTTTCTTTTCCTGGGTAGATATATTCAACTGACTCAATATCATCTACTGAAAAGACTATCTCTTTTCTACAGCTCTTCAATGTTACCTTCATCATTAATTCAGTGTTTTTATTTATTTATTTATTTATTTATTTTTTAAATATTTTTTTTTAATTTTTATTTATTTATGATAGTCACAGAGAGAGAGAGAGAGAGAGAGAGAGAGAGAGAGGCAGAGACACAGGCAGAGGGAGAAGCAGGCTCCATGCACCGGGAGCCCGAGGTGGGATTCGATCCCGGGTCTCCAGGATCGCGCCCTGGGCCAAAGGCAGGCGCTAAACCGCTGCGCCACCCAGGGATCCCAATTCAGTGTTTTTAATGTAATTGTGGGACAGTTTCTAGACTCTCTATTCTTCTCATTGGTTTATTTATCTATCTTTTCACCCAGACCACACTGTCTCATCACCATAGTTTTATAATAAATGCTTATATCTAATTGTGTAGATCTTCCCACTTTGTCTTTGTTCTTCAACAGATGTTGATGAGACTATGGAGCAAAAGGAATTCTTACATTCTGTTAGTAAGAGTGTGAATTGGTACATGTGCTTTGAAAAATTATTTGGCAGTGTGTATCGAAGGTTCATTTGTGCTGTGACCCAGCAATTCCACTCCTACATATGTATTCAACAGAAATGCGAGTATATGTTCATTAAGAAGCATGTCTGAGAATATTCTTAGCAACATTATTTATGAAAATAAAAATTTGCAAATAAATAATGCATTGTGGTCTAGTCATCTACACAGCTATACAAAAGAATGGACCCAGTGTGAATGACTATATCCTCCGACAACAATAGCTCCTGTCGGATGGCTCCTCCACAGCTCCAGCTCTTGCTGGGCTCCAGTAAACATTTATTCTTCTTGTTCTTCAGGTTGGTGTAGTGGGGTAAGAGCTTTTCGTTGTTGTAAGTCTGTGCCTTGCCCACACCTGTGTATCACTCCTTCGTTAAATCTCTTTACTATATCACATATGGTAAATTCTTTTTCATGCCAGTATTCTAAACAACACACAAACACACACATTTTTCATATGGATGCATAACTGAGAGCATATCATATACACAGCTGTTAGAAGGTTTATACAATTAAATTGTTCAAATACAATTTCTGCTTTTTAATTTATATTATCAGGCTCTGGAACTCAAAGGGATTTTAAAAATCGCCCTGTCCAATCCTGATTTTTGCTAAGCAAACTGTTTTCACCATATAACATATAGACTAGCGCCTATGGTCCAGAGAGTTTAGAACACTTGCTCCAGTTCACACCAGTGTTTTGGGGGCTATGTGGAGACCGGAATCCAGGCCCCTGGTACTGAGCACAGTGAAATGCCAGTCCTCTTGCACACTGGTTTTCAAACTTGGCTACATTTTAGAATCATCAAGGAGCTTTAAAATATACTGATACCTGGGTCCCACCTCTAGAGAACTTGTTTTAATTGGTCTGAGGTGTGATTGGTGTATAAGAAATTTTTAATGCATGTTTTTATTGTAAAATAAAACATCATTGCAGAACAAAACACAAAACACATAACTTAATGAATTATTTAAAAGTGAACACCATCGGGATCCCTGGGTGGCTCAGCGGTTTAGCGGCTGCCTTTGGCCCAGGGCGTGATCCTGGAGTCCCGGGATTGAGTCCCTCATCAGGCTCCCAGCATGGAGTCTGCTTCTCCTTCTGCCTGTGTCTCTGCCTATCTCTCTCTCTCTCTCTCTGTGACTATCATAAATAAATAAAAATTTAAAAAAAACTATCATAAATAAATAAAAATTTAAAAAAATTTTAAACATATGTCATGTTTTTATTTATTTTTATTTTTTAAGATTTTATTTATTTATTTATTTATTTATTTATTTATTTGAGACACAGAGAGACAGAGAGAGGCAGAGACACAGGCAGAGAGAGAAGCAGGGTCCATGCAAGGAGCCTTACGTGGTACTCAATCCCGGGTCTCCAGGATCAGGCCCTGGGATGAAGGTGGTGCTAAACCACTGAGCCACCCGGGCTGCCCTCATTGTATCTTTTAATCTGTAGGCTCCTCCTCTTCCATCCTTTCTTTTGCTTATAGGACTTTTGACGCACAGGCTGGATTTTGTTACTTATATATTACTGGTGCAGTTCAGTGTGTTTTCTGTTTTCTATAGTTCTTGCAAATAGACAACTAATCCAGGTGATGGATCAAACAACAGGTACAATCTCTTTGGCAAAACGCTAAATATTATTTGGCAAAAAAATAGGAAGTACACATTGTCTGCTTGTCATAATGACTATATCTATTATTCACTGGGGAGTTGCCAAATGTCAATATTCTACCATGATATTATTGTATTATTTCTATTTCATTTTCTGTGAGAATACTTTAATAAAAACACATTTTTCCTCATCCACTGTTTTGTTATACAACAGTGAAGTTCATACACAAGGCAAGGTGAATGTTATATTAATTCCTTTTATTTATTAATTTCAAGATAATAAATTGGCTTCCTATCATCCTCTGAAGGTGACCGATTCTTGACTTTAAAAGTATCATTATGGGGGATCCCTGGGTGGCTCAGCGGTTTAGCGCCGCCTTCAGCCCAGGGCGTGATCCTGGAGACCTGGGATTGAGTCCCACGTCGGGCTCCCTGCATGGAACCTGCTTCTCCCTCTGCCTGTGTCTCTGCCTCTCTCTCTCTCTCTCCCTCTCTCTCTATCTCTCATGAATAAATAAATAAATAAATAAATAAATAAATAAATAAATAAAATCTTTAAAAATAAATAAATAAAATAAAAATATCATTATGAACTCCTACATTTAGACATATTTGATGAATTTCAAATTGCCGCAGTTTCAATCATTATTGAAGCTCATATAGTCCTATAGCCAGTGGGAGCCTCCTCGAGTTAGTTCCTGAGTTCTTTTGACATCATCCTAGTAGTCTTTAGTAGCTTCCTTGCAATCTCATTTTATAAGATGCTCTAGGTTCATCTTGAACTTTTCTTGCCCAGACTTGGGATCAGCCATTTTGTCAAAAATACTGTTTTTTTTGTTTTGTTTTGTTTTGTTTTTTAGCGAGAGAGGAGAAAGGGTACTTCAAGACCAGATCTGGAGGCTAAGGGATACTCATTGCTACATAGTTGGTCATTGTCTTTCGTTTTTTTCAGTGGCTAGAGCTAAATAATTAATGAGTTCATATTAATATTTATAACTCTAATCCAGGACTATAGAACATTTCCTTAACCTCTTCTCTATTATGACTGCCTTCTTTATATAATGTTAGAGAATCTGTTTTTCAAGGATACAGGGGATGAAAATTACTCATTTGTTTTATCCTATATTATACAGCAAGAGATTTGGAATAACAAGTCTAATACTACCACCAATATGATTGCTGAAAACATGTAAAAATTTGCCCATGCTTTCTCTGTTCTCTCTCACTATCTAAAAAAATAGCTGTACTGCCAGGACAACTGGATACTCACAGGCAAAAGAATGAGGTTGGACCTTGACTTTACTATAGATAAAAACGAACTGAACATGAATCAAAGATCAAAGTGTAAAAGTTAAATAGTAAAACTCTTGGAAGAAAATATACGTACAAATCTTTGTGACGGAGGATTGGGTAACAGTTTCTTAGATATGACATCTTAGATGATCTGATGTCATATAAGATAACGTCTTAGATTCTTAGATATGATATCATATTTAAGATAACACCTTAGATTCTTAGATATGACATCAAGAGTATAAGCAGCAAAAAAATATATAAACTGGGCATCATAAAAATGGAAAACTTTTGTGTTTCAAAGAATACCATCAAAAAAGTGAAAAGACAATCCACATTATGGAAGAAAATATATGCAAATCATATATTTGATAAGGGACTTGAATCTAGAATATGTAAAGAACAATTACAACTCAATGCTAGGAAGACAAAGAATCCAATTTAAAAATAGACAAAAGATATGAGTAGACATATCTTCAAAGAAGATCTATAAATGGAGAATAAGCACCTGAACGATGTTCAACATCATCAGACATCAGATAAATGTAAATGAAATTTATAGTGAGCTATCACTTCACACCTACTAGGATGGTTATTCTCAAAGATGATGTGGACAAATCAGAACTCTCATATATTGCTAATGGGCTCACATACTGTATAATTCCATTTATAAGAAATACAGAATAGGCAAATCTATAGTCAGAAAGCAGATCAGTGTATACCTAGGCCTGGGAGTGGGAAGATTGGAAATGACAGATTAAAGGTATGGAATTTCATTTGGGAGTAATGAAAGTGTTCTAAAATTGAGTGTGGTGATATATGCATGTTTCTGTAAACATACTAAAAGCCACTGAATTGTACACTTTAATGGGTAAACTATATGGCCTGTGAACTATATGTCAACAAAACTGTTTTTAAAAAGTAAAAAATAAAAAATAGGTAAACAAAAAATACAGTAAAAATAAAGAAGATAATTGTCAGAGTACATATATCTGTCAGAGTACATAGCTGATATATGTAACATTCTCTTAGCTCTCATTTATTCATAGTTTGATAGGTAATTATATATTGAATACTTAACACCTGTCCTTATATCAACATTTTTCTAGTGATTTTGGTGGCCTGAAGCTGCTTCCTCTCTGATAGATTTTTTAGGAAGGGCTCATGAGAATAATATTCCTCAGTTTTTATATGTTGTTAATAGTTTGTTAGTGTCCTTTATAGTGGAAAGTTATTTTTGCTAGATATAAAATCCTTGTTTCATACTTGTTTTTCCTTGCTTATATTATTACTTTTCTTTTTTCCTGGCACAAAGTGTTGTCAAAAATTCTGATGCTATAGGAAACAAACTGAGGGTTACTGGAAAGGAGTGGAGTGGGGGGATGGGTAACTGGGTGATGGACATTAAGGAGGGCACATGATGTAATGAGCACTAGGTGTTACATAAGACTGATGAATCACTGAATTCTACTAATAGAATAATACATTATATGTTAATATCTTTATACATTATATATTAATACTAATAATACATTATATGTTAATTAATTGAATTTAAATAAAAAAATAAAAAATCATCTGATTTTCTTTTCCTTGAAAGTCACATGCTTTTTTTCCCCAGAAGTCAGAGAATTTTGATTTTTCTTTAAATTCCAGTAATTTTATTAGAATACATTGGGATCTTGGTTGTTCTAGGTCAATGATCTCAGCTATGTGTCATGCTCCTTCAATGCGCAGTTTTAAATCTTTTTTATTTTCAGGAAAATTTTGTTTGTCCCTGTTTGTGTTTTTTTTTTTTTTTTTTATGATAGTACACAGAGACAGAGGCAGAGGGAGAAGCAGGCTCCATGCACCGGGAGCCCAACGTGGGATTCAATCCCGGGTCTCCAGGATCGCGCCCTGGGCCAAAGGCAGGCGCCAAACCGCTGCGCCACCCAGGGATCCCTGTTTGTTTTATTTTTAATTCATAGGTTGTAGCATTTGTTCTATGTCCTTGCTTTGGTTTTCTTCTTTAAGCATTCCTATTACCTGTGTTTGATCTTCTTTACCTTTCTTCCTTCCTTTTTAAAAAAAATTATTAAAATTCAATTAAACTTTCTTCCTTTTTATATCTCTTCATTACTTGTTGATTTAAAGTTTTTTCCTCCTTTTTTACTTTCTATTTTTCTTCAGCTGCATCTACTTCCTTGTGTATTCTTTGTAGTTTAGCCTTCATTTCTGAAATTATTTCTTCCTTTGGATTCTTGTTCTTTATTGAATTCTATCATCTCATTTCTGAATTTTTCTAATTCTGGTTTAAATTGGGTTTTGTGTGTGTGCATGTGTGTGTGTGTGTGTGTGGCTTCTTTTCTTTTCCTTTTTTTTAAGGTAGACTCCAGGGTCAGTAAGACCAATGAGGGACTTGAACTCACCACCTGGAGATCAAGACCAGAGCTGAAATCAAGAATTGGGTATTTAACCGACTGAACCATCCAGGTGCCCCTGTGTGTGCATTTTCTATCATTTTCCTCATGATATTCATTTTGAAGTAGTAGGTTACGATTTTTACCTGTTTTGTAGGTAGGTCTTTTTGGCATGCTTTCATTGTCTTTTGGGATGATATTCTGCTCCTATTCCCTTTTCTCTTATAGTAACTTTGTGTGAGATACCTTGATACTATTCTTTTTCTTATTTTTGTGTGAAATTAGTTTTCCTGGACTTTAAAAAAAAAAAAAATGGAGTTCAGGAAAGCTTTTCTAATTTCATAGAGCTCCCTCTTCTGTTGTTTTTGTGTAGTGTTCAAAAACATGGTGGCTTGCTTTCTGGGATTTTTCTGGCACAGTTCCCCTCCTCCATTTAGGTCTCATCTTTTTATTTTCATGCCATATTTGGGATATACTTATACTAAAAAGGTATTCATTGTTTATCTGAAATTCAGATTTAATTGGAGTTCTGCATTTTCATTTGCCAAATCTAGCAAATTCAAACCTTAGTTATGAATATTTTCCACGTGCTTTGGTTTTGCTACCTAGATATTCTGCTCTTTTTATGTGTTGATTTGTAGAGGTTAAATATCTCTGCTGGTGCTACTGTGGCCACCTTCCCAAAATCCATACTATGAGTTTCAAATCTAGTTTTCTGTCTTTTCTTCTTTTCCTCTTGCTATAGTCCTCCCTTCCCTCACACATGTATCATTTCAAATCTCCCCAGAGAGCCCATGTTCTAAGCCTGGTATGTATTTCTTCTATGGTTTTTATTATATTCATTTAATCATATACACATATGCATTATATATAGTTTCTTTTAATTTTCTTTTATTTTTTTTCTTTAAAGATTTTATTTATTTATTCATGAGAGACACACAGAGAGAGGCAGAGACACAGGCAGAGAAGTAGGCTCCATGCAAGGAGCTCGATGTGGGACTGGATCCTGGATCCCAGAATCATGCCCTAAGCCGAAGGCAGACGCCCAACCACTGAGCAACCTAGGCTTCCCTCTTTTAATTTTCTAAACAAAAACAAGATCACATAACATACATTTGTCTTTATATTGCTTTTCTCAGTCAACATCATGTTGAGGAAATCTCTCCCACTCAACTCTATTTCTTCTTTATAATGATAGCACTCAGAGATATACATGGACTGTAGTGAATGCAACCATGTTCTTAGTGTTGGGCCTTCACTTTAATTATGGATTTTTGTTATTTGCAAAATATCTGTAATGAATAGTCTTACATAGGTCTTTACGTGTGAGTGCTTTTGTTTCTGTGAGATAGATTTCCAGGAATATATTTCCTGGGCAACAAGTGTTTCTGATTGTTGCAGGAATGAAGATTGGGCCATTCTTTTTTTTAAAAAAATTTTTAATTATTTATTATAGGCACACAGTGAGAGAGAGAGGCAGAGACATAGGCAGAGGGAGAAGCAGGCTCCATGCGCCGGGAGTCCGACATGGGACTTGATCCTAGGTCTCCAGGATCACGCCCTGGGCCAAAGGCAGGCGCTAAACCGCTGCACCACCCAGGGATTCCAGATTGGGCCATTCAATATCCATTGCATTCCACTTCTAGCCTGCTTTCCCATAAAAGAGAGGATTAAAATTAAAACAACAGAATCCCAGGGTTTGAATAATTCATCCAAGTAAATATACCTGCACAGTATTAGATGCTAGAAGTGAATAATATGGGAAGTAGCATACATATCAGGTGGTGGAAGCATTCGATTCTTTGTGGGGGGAAGCTGTACTGGAGATTCTTCCTGTTGTCTTTCTTGTCCCTAACCTCATACATGTCTATAAAAAGTAAGGGTTTCCATTGGGACCTTCCATCATGAGGTTGGGTGTTTCTCCTGGCTGCATTATCATCCAAAATTTCTTGTCTATTCTTACAGATAACATTCTACAATAAATCTCTCTGCATTGAAACATGCTGTAGTATATTCTGTTGATTAAAACAAGTAACTCTGACCAATACTGGCTATGATTGCAGGCAATAGTACCCTAATAAAATGGAAAGGTGGGATTGGTTCTCTGACCTGGATGTAGTTGAAAGCTATGATGATCTGTTTAACATCAGAAGGTGGATTGCTGGCATGATGAATGGTACACATGCATGAAGTAAAGTCCATATTGAAGACAATATTGAAGCATATTGAAGATCGAAGTGGTTACTGTTATTGGCCATGTGGAGGACACATGGAATATAAAGGCTGCAGCTTAGTCTGTGGCTTTTTAACTCTGCTTAAAGAAAGAAAATGAAAGTCTCAGGGTTTTAAATTCTTGCTTTGAGGCATGATTAGAGAATAGGGAGTTCCATAATTCTCTAAAAGAATCTCTTCATGTGATCCCACTTGGCTGAAATTAACTGGTTGCTGGATTAATGTAGGTTGAACCCATAGTCTTGTCTAATCTTTTAGGTAAAAGTTAGGGCATAGAATGGGAAAGGGTGGTAAAATGAAATTTGGAATGGAGAAATTTGGGATCTGGCTGGTACCAAATACCTCAAACCTCACTGAGCTGATCTTGATAACAAAAGAATACCCTCTCCTTGCCTTTGTCTGATGCTTGAAGCCCTTTTTAATGACCTTGCATGAGATAGTTTCCTTGCAAGTGGATGCCAATTCTCCTCATACCCCTTTGACCCCCTCTCATTACATCCAGACATGAGTCATGCTGTCCCTTGTCTCGAGGGACCAATTAAAGTTAGATGTTACTTAGCAAAAAAAATTGCAATGTTTGCTGATTTCTTTCAGTTAGACATGGATAATATATGTGGACATGCAGTTCAAGAGATTAGGGACACAATTTTACTTTGGCCTAAATTTGCTAGTTTTAGAGGATCTATCTGCTTGATCAGCTGATGGAAGCCTGGTGTGGCATATGATAGATGAAGTTGAGATACTGGAAACTCTTTGGTATGATATAGAAAAATCCAAAGACTTTAGTAGTTTGGAAGTTTTGAGTAGATTTATTAAATGTGGATTTGTCATTCACTCACCCCTTTCCTGAGGCAAAGAGGCTCAGAGAACATTCCCTTCACCTACTGGTGAGAAGAGCCCTATATTTTTACAAGGCACAAGTACTTGTCCTCTGTAGACTGAGGATGAAGGGGGATATTCTGCTACTGAAATGTACTCCTTGATTTCAAGGGGGATAATCATATCTCAGAATGGTGGGGGCCGTAGAGTGGCCCTTAACCAATAGAAAAAGGTGAGCATGACTACCATAAAAGACATCAGAATAGTTTGACCTATAGAAAATTTTGATGGTAGCTAACATGGGATACTCAGAGCCAAAACAGAGACCCCACTAAGGTTCTACTTAAACAGTGCAACTGGGGGCGGGGGGGGGGGGAATTTTAGGTGTACAAAAAGAATCCATCACAATGAAGAGTCATAGCCTCTTACCCTTTATCCATTTCTGAGTCAGTTCAATGTTCCAGGGCCCCCTGGTGGAAGGAGAGATCAGGAACTCTTGAGGAAGGACCTTGCAATATTTCTTATTCCTAGACTTCCCCTGAAGAGACTTGTGCCTATTTACCATGGTAACTTAGCCTGGGGAAAAATAAATATATCCAGACGTTTCAGGAGTTATTAGTTACTGGCTCTGAACCAGAATTAATCCCTAAGGAACCTGAATCCCACCGTGGTCCACCAGTCAGGGTGGGGCTTATAAGAGCTAGGAGATGAAAGTTTGGCTACCATTCTTCTCATAGGGGCCCAGTGGAAGTGGATCTTCAAATCCATCCTGTGTTTATTTTCCTAGTTCTTGAGTTTATAGTTGGAGTAGAAATATTCAGCTACTGGTAGAAAAATATACATATACCTTGCTCTCTGACCCATGAAATCTTGTCTTTTTTTTTTTTCTAAAGATTTCACTTATTTATTCATGAGAGACACAGAGATAGAGAAGCAGAGACACAGGCACCGGGAGAAGCAGGCTCCATGCATGGAGCCCGATGTGGGACTCCATCCCTGGACTCCAGGATCACGCCCTGAGCCGAAGGCAGACGCTCAACTTCTGAGCCACCCAGGCATCCCAAAATCTTGTCTTTTATGGTAGAAAGAACCAAACTTAAGTTCCTGGAGATTGCCTTCCCTATCCAAATTATAAACTAAAGACAATATCACATAATTTGGGGGGAATTTCTATAATTAGGCACCATCAAAGACTTAAAATAGGGATGAGCACTGGGTGTTATTCTGTATGTTGGTAAATTGAACACCAATAAAAAATTAATTTATTTAAAAAAAGACTTAAAATATTTATAAGTGATGACTCTTATCACATCTCCACTTCACTCACCTGCTTGAGGTGTGTCTTAGATAATGTCATTGGATGACTATAAGCTTAATCAAATGGTAACTTCAGTTGTAGCTGCTGATTCAAATGTGATCTTTTCACTGGAGGAAAAATCAATCTATCCCCTGGTACGTGGTAGGTTGCTATTGATCTTTTTTTCTATCTTCCAATAAGCAGAGACTAGAAGAGGACATTGCTTTTACCTGAAAGGTCAGTTGTATATTCTCTTGGCTCAGGGCTACTTCAGTTTAGCATTGAATCATAATTTGGTCTTTATGATTACTCACCATCCTACTAGATGTTGCTTTGATCCAATAAGTTTATAACAATCATTCTGATAAGACTAGGGACCAGGACGCAGCAGTTATCCTCAGTTCTCTGATAAAATATATACATACTTGAGAGTGGCTGGGAAATCCCGCAAAAATTTCAAGGTGTCACTTCAGGGAAGCGTCCAGGGATCCAGTGGCCTGGGGAATGTGGAGATGTTACCTTCAAAATAAAAAAAATAAGTAGCCAAACAAATAACAACAACAAAACAACCCATCTTGCATCTGTACCTTTGAGAAAAATGTATGATATATAGTGGATCATTCTGGATTTTGGGGACAACATATGCCACATTTACTGAGTAACTTGTACTCCAACCTGTTCACAGAGTAACCTGGAAGGGTTACATGATTTGAGTCAAGACCAGAATAAGAAAAAACTTCAGCTTATTGAAACTGCTCTAGCATCCAGCCCTTATGACCCAAGGTATCCAGTGGTGTTGAAGTATCTGTGGCAGATTGAGATGTTGTATAAAACTTGTGAAAAGTCCAGATAGAGGAGTAACAGTGTTGGAACCATCAAGGGAATCAGTGAGTTGAAATAGTAATTTTGTACTCACAGGAGTGGAAATGTGTTGCATATTCCAAGTTATCTTCACTGGTTTTCATATATAAATTTATTTTATATGTATACACACAGACAAACATAGCATATATAAAACAGTTTCTATCTGCATATGCCACATAATAACTTTTGTAATTTCTTTTTATGATTATAAAAGCACCATGAAAATGAAGCTATTAATGGATTAACTTAACCATTAGTGGAAATGACTCATCCTAAGGGAGAGTTTGCCACCAGGAGTCAACTGCAGGTTATAGTTAGCTTCCAGAAGCCAGCTGGGAAAGGAAATTAAAGGTTTTCCAGTAGGCAGACATCTTTATCAGCTCCAGTGAAACAAAATTTATTCTGAAATTCTATTCAGAATCTTTTGACCAGCCAATTCAATGCAATTTCCATTGATTTCATTCAACAATGTTTATCAAGCACCACTTCATATGCCAGATACTGTATAAGGCACTAGGCATAGAGTGGTGTGCAAAACAGATAAAATCCATTCTCTTGTACAGCTTGTATCCTAGTGGGGGGAAGACAATAAACAAACAAATAACTGTTGAGTGGTGATAAGTTCTAAGAAGCAAAATAAAGCATTGATGACTATACTGGGTTATAAGAGAAGGGCTCTCTGATAAAGTAAGCAGACTCTGTAGAAGTGTGTTCCAGGCCATGGGAACAGCAGATGCAAGGGCTCTGAGGTGGGCTTGCATATTGAGGAACAGTGAGGAGACCAGCATGGTTCAAGTGGGTGATCAAGAGGGATGGGCAGGAGTTTAGGTCTGGAGGCTCTTATAGACCATGGTTAGGACTTTGGTTTTTATTCTGTGTGAGACTGAAAGTCCTTGCAGGACTTTGAATAAAGACATGAAATACTCTGATTGTTTAACTGGATCATTCTTGGTTCCCTATAGAGAATGGTCTATCATGGAAACTAGATCCATATCTTAAAGTGTCATCCTTAGCCACATACAAGAATGCAAGCTCTTTTGATCTCCCTGTGGAGCACAGCTTTCATCTGCATATTTCTGCAAGTCTTCTATGGCTTGTCCTCCAATGCTGATCTCCTTCCTCCAAATCTGTGCTACAACTGTAGACAAACTTCCCTGCCCCCTCAGTCTCTTACCCCCTTACCTTACTTTACCTTAACTGACATCTAGCACACCTAGCTTGCTCCTGAGGATACAGCTATCCTTGTAGCTTCTGCAAAGGAGGTTTTCTGTGTTCTGCTCACAGCAGGGCTGGGACTTGTGTTGTGTCTACTCCTACTGCCCCACTGGAAGCTTCTACACTCTATGGTTCAACAGGAAGGATCATGGACCATGTAGTCAGACAGACTGGGATTGAAGCTACATTGTACCCCCTCTTGCTGGCTGGGTTATACTGGGAAAATGATTTAACTTATATGAACCTTGATGTCCTCATCTTTTGATGAATTGTGAAGATTAGAAGGGCAAAAATTATAAAATACCCATCATAATGCCTGGCACTCAAAAAGCCCTAGTCATCCCTTTCCTCCCCTACTTTTAAAAAGGATTTTATTTATTTGAGGGAGAGAGAGAGAGAGAGAGAGAGACAGAGACAGAGACAGAGAGAGCAGAAGAGAGAGGGAGAGAGAATCTGAAGCAAGCTCAATGCTGAGCACTGAGCCCAAAATGTGGCTCAATCCCACAGCCTCAAGATCATAACCTGAGCTGAAACCAAGAGTCAGATGCTTAACTGATTCAACCACCCAGGTGCCCTGGTCCCTCTAATTTTTTAAAAGATTTATTTGAGAGAGAGAGAGAGAATGAGCATGAGCAGGGGGAAGGGGCAGGAGGAAAGGGAGAGAGAATCCCAAGCAGACTCCCTGCCAAACATGGAGCTCAATACAGAGGTCTATCTCAGGACCCAGAGATTATTTCCTAGCCAAAATCAAGAGTCAAATGCTCAACTAACTGAGCCACCTAGGAGCCTTTACCTCCCTGGTCTCCCTACCCCCCACCCCATTCCCTCATCCTTTTGATGTCCACATGACCCTCTTTGTGACTTATCTGGATAGTGTGCAGGAAGAATGCAGCATCTGACTTATCTTCTTTCCTCATTCAGCTATTTATATTTCAGGGATATTTAATAATTACATGGGCAGACTTGTTTCAGGAACTTTCTCCTATAGCCACACCTTGGGCCTTTTAAACTCATGTAGCCACATCTTGGACCTTTACAAGCCCAATATTTTGGTCTCCAGCCAAGACCTCCTGTTTCTCCATTCACCCTTTATTTGTCTAACCATCTTGTGCATATTGTCTCTAAGTGCTTTTTCTTTGACTCTGACAGCTGCATCCTGGGGCTCTACTTTCTCCATTTGGCCTAGACTTCCTTCTGTGGATCAGTGACAGGTTTTGGTTTCAAGCGAAGGAAGCCAATGCTGGCTAACTTCAGCAGAAAAGGAACCTACTAGAAGGATATTGTGGGGCCCATAGAGCCAGTGGGAAAACCAGAAACCAGGCTTGGGAAAAGCAATGTATGTTAGGTTCATCATTTAGCAAATATTTATTTCCTATCTTCCATCAACTTCCACAGGAGAGATGTGATGTTGAATTTAGCCATGTGATGTGGTTTGGGCAATGATATGTGGGACAAAGTGACAGTGTAACTGTGGCCTTAAGAGGCATTTGTGTTTCCACTCACCTTTGAGAGCTTCCTACCTCCGTCTTGCAAGGAGCATTCTTTGAGTAACCTGTTGGTCCTCAAAGAAAGACTTATGTACTAAAAGTCACCCCAGCCAACTCATACACTGCAGCCTAAAACAGATATCCCCAGGCAACTAGCTGGTGCATGAGCAAGAAACAGCACTTTTTATTATAGGTTGCTGTGATTTTGTGATTGTTTGTTACCTGTACTAAGTATGAGTAGCAGACCAAGAAGGGTAAGAACCAAGGAATACTGGAGAACAGAACCCATGACTGAGGTCATGCTACGTGTTCCATTGGCTGTTGTTACTGCTGACTCTTTTTTTTTTCTTTTTATTTATTTGAGAGAGAAGGGAGCATGAGCAGGGGGAGGGGCAGAGAGAGAGTGAGAGAGAATCTCAAGCAGACTCTGTGCTGAGTGTGGAGCATGGTGTGAGGCTCGATCTTGTGACCCAGAGACCATGACCTAAGCCAAAATCAAGAGTTGGCCGCTTGACTGAGCCACCCAGGCCCCTCAACCCAACCCATTTCTTTACCCTGCAGGTCAGAGAAATAAGAACCTCTTGAGATTTCTATCATTTTGGAGCTTTAATATGTCTCTAAGCCATGTGGAGTGCAGCCACTGCACTTGTTAAAGTGCAGGTTTGGTAGGTCTGGATGCAGCCTGCAAGTTTACATTTCTAAGAAGTTCTCAGGTGATGCTACCAGTCCCCAGACTATGATTTTGAGTAGTACAGTTCTGAATTGCTTCTGTTCCACTTCCTTAAGAGTCAAAGTCACATATGGAAACATCCAAAGGTGTAAATCTAGGCCATATGTCCATGCCTTGGCTGCTAGGTGGCAGGTAGAGGGATGACTTTCTCTAGTGGGTGGGGAAGCACTGTATTGTCCTTTATATTTCACAGAGAAAGGAACAGTTCTCAACTATTGTGGTGCATCAGCATTCCTTGGGGGTAGGAGGTATATATATTAAAGATTAGATTCCTGGACACCAACCCAGACTTCCTAGATCTTATTCTCTAGGTGAGAGCAGCTGGGATTCTTCATAAAATATATACCTCAGGTAATCTAATGAAGATGGTCTGCAGACCACATTTTGATTAACATGAATAAAAGGCAGGAAGCATGAATTCAATCAACTTCTTGTTCCACTTGCCCAAGTAAATATATCTGTTGACACCTGTCTTTTCTCTCCTCTATGAGAAAGCCACACACTTTTGTTTGAGGGTAATCCTGCTACCTGAATCCCCTGTCATCCTCTCTGTTTTTTTCAATTATCTTTTTGTTTTCTAGGCTTAATGTCTTTCTTTCTTTTGGGTCAATCTCAGCATACTAACCAACTCAATTGTCTTCCGTTCAAAACAAAACAAAACAAAACAAAACAAAACAAAACTCCCGTTGGTCCTTTCCTGTTCTAGCTACCACCTTATCCTTTTTTTTTTTTTTACTTTTTGTGACCAAAATCCTCCTTTCCATATTCAATGTCTCACCTTCCTCACCTCCAATCGCTTCCCAACTGTTACATCTGGAGTCTGTTTCCACCATTCCAGCAAAATAATATCTTGTGAAGTTACCAATATTTCCTTAATGCTAATTTCATTAGTTGCTTTTCAGTTCTTATTTTGTCTTTCTGCTGCGTTTGATGCTTTTAGCCTCTTCCACCTTAAAACTATAGTTGACCCTTAAACAATGGGGGGCTTATGGGACTGTACCCACTACACAGTTGAAAATCCATATGTGACTTGACTCCTCATAAACTTAACTACTAATGGCCTACTTTTTTTTTTTTTAAGATTTTATTTATTTATTCATGAGAGACACAGAGAAAGAGAGGCAGAGACACAGGCAGAGGGAGAAGCAGGCTCCATGCAGAGAGCCTGATGTGGGACTCGATCCCAGGTCTCCAGAATCACGGTGCTGGGCTGAAGGTGGCACTAAACCACTGAGCCACCCAGGCTGCCCCTAATGGCCTACTTTTGATCAGAAGAAGCCTTACTGATAACTTAGTCATAACACATATTTCATATGTTATATGTTCTTATAATGAAGTAAGCTGGAGAATAGAAAGTGTTATCAAGAAAACCATAAGGAAGAGGGACGCCTGGATGGCTCATTGGTTGAGTGTCTGCCTTCGGCTCAGGTCATGATCCTGGGGTCCTGGGATTGAGCCCCACATCAGTCTCCCTGCAGGGAGCCTGCTTCTCCCTCTGCCTAAGTCTCTGCATCTCTGTTTCTTTCATGAATAAATAAATAAAATCCTTTAAAAAATAAGAAAACTCTAAGGAAGAGAAAATACTTTTATAGTACTGTACCGTATTTACCCCCCAAAATCCATATATAAGTGGATCTGTACAGTTCAAACCCATGTTGTTTCAGAGACAACTGTATTCAATTTCCCATATTCTTATTACCGCTCTTTTTGTATTCTCTTCCTATCTTTCTGGTAGTTTCTTTTCAGTCTCTTCTCTCCTCTTCCTCTTTTGGAATATGCATATTATTCACTGTTCCATCCTTGGCTCACTTCTGTTTTATACTGAATTGCAACTTTCTTTAAATCTAGTACCTGTCAGCAACCCACACCTCCTTCTTCCCCAAGTTCCAGATCTGTACTACAATTGGTAACTAAATATGCTAACTGCATATCTTTCAGGCAACTAAAACTCAATATGTTCAGAAATGAATCCATGACTTTTCCCTAAAGCGTATTTCTACTTCTGTATTTCCATCACCAGCTCAGCTGCCCAAACCAAAATGTGGAATTTATCTTACTCCTTCCTCCTACCTTTCATTCCCATACCCAGTCACTAGGCCCTATTGATGTAACCTCCATATAGCTTTTGTATCTATCTTCTCCAATCCCCATGCCACAATCTGCATCCTGTCATTCATCATCTGAAGTACTGTTGTTACTTCCTTATTGATCTCCTTTTCTCTTTCAGGGCCATCCTTCACATCATCCTGTGTTTTGGCTCCTAAAGAGAATGGGTGAAAAGGTATAGGGACATACTGGTGTAACTCAAGGATACAGCCATTTGTTTAAAGGATGATGTAGTAGAAAGAGAACTCCAATTTCTTCTCTGGAAGGCTCAGACTCAGGAGATAGCAGTTTGTCTTTCAGACTGTCAACTTGGAATGTGGAAGATGCCAAGAAGACTTACACATTTCAGCTGTTAAATGAAGAGTAATAGTTAGGGTTTGAGAAAGACACACCAGAGAGTATTGTTTTCCTTTCTTCTCCTTTTCTTTCTTTCTTTCTTTCTTTCTTTCTTTCTTTCTTTCTTTCTTTCTTTCTTTTTTGCTTTCTTTTTTAAAATTGTTTTTTATTAAGTGGCAGATGAGCATAGGGAGTCAAAAGTAACAGTATGAAGATAAGGGAGATCATATAGAGAAATCATTTTCTTAGTAAAGGTTGTCAAAAACAACAGGCAAGATTAGTGGTAAGATAGAAGATGCTGAAGAATCTTAAAATTAATATTGTTCTGCTGTAATGGGCATAAACTATCCATTTCTGTAGTCAGTAGCTTCTGAGGAAGTCCCAAGAATCTTCAGTTTGAGGTCTTCCAATGGATTAGACATCAAGTAACCCAGAAAAAAATGATGCATGTAGTTTTAGTTGGGTAACATGAATCCAAGGATCAATGCCTTTGGAGTTTTACTGTTGGGTTAACAGTGCCTGATGAGGTTTTTCCATTGAAGATTAAGGGAGATTTTTTTTCTGATGCTTCTAGAGAAGACCAAATCTCTAGATTTCAGATCATGCAGAACCTGCTTAGGTGGGTGCTTTGGAAATGCTTTGTTGCCTTATTGTTGAAAGCAGCAGTAATAGTGGGTCCCCTGCAGCAATTAGTCATATCAGCTTGTGTTAAGGTAGAATCTAGTATTGGAAATAATTCCCAAATACATGAGGCAGCCTGTTACTAACTCAGAAGGAGGTAACTTGTCTTATAATAGATTGATGTTATTGCCATCAAGGCAAATGGAACTACTTTGGGCCTTGGAAATTTGAGAGTTTCTGAGAGCTTTTATTTATTTATTTTTTAAGATTTTATTTATTTATTCATGAGAGAGACACACGCACAGAGGCAGAGACAGGCAAAGGGAGAAGCAGGCCCCATGCAGGGAGCCCGACATGTCAGGATCCCACCCTGGGCCGAAGGCGGCGCTAAACCGCTGAGCCACCTGGGCTGCCCATCTGAGAACTTTGATAATTAGTTTTAGAATTCCATTAGTTCCCTTTATTTTTCCTAAAATTTGTAGATGATACAGATAGTGGAGTTTCTAAGTAAATGGTAAAGGTTTACAGAATTATTTGGTAATGGTGTCACTGAAATGTGTGTACCTGTTACTGGAGAGGTACACTGGGATTTTTTTCAAGTCAGGAATACAAAATCAAGCAATTTTTTTCTATCATTACATCCATAGTTCTCCAGCAAGGAAAAGCCTCAACCTGTCATAAGAAGAGTTATATTTGATTATACTCACAGTCCATTTAGGGGTGTTCATAAGAGCCCTGAGGGTTGGGCTCCAGTCTAAGTTCTATCTTTATAGTTTTGCCAGCACTGGGTCATTGGCAGATAGGACGTGCATCATTGGCAATACCCCTAAAAATTATCCCACCAATGTTGTTTTGATATCATTGCCTCTTTGCTTCTGTGGCTAGATATCATGAAGAATTTTAACTATGGCTATATCCTTAGGTAATAGCAGAGCATCTCAAGATTCTTTAATTTGCTATTCATTTTACAGGAGTTCCTGAAATAGGAAATCTGTTTGTAAAGCACTTCAAAATCATTGACTAACCTAAAAATATATGTGCTATCAGTACAAATACTTGCCCTTTATTAGCTCGGCCAGGGCAATTCACTGGATTTGCAAAACACTTGGGATGGCACTGACTCAGCCAGCCAATTACTAGGTAAGAGACTTTGGGCAAGTTACTTTTTCTGAGCATTAGATTCTTCAAATATGAAATGGCAATAATACTCATCTCACAGAACTGTGAGCATTTAATGAGTTACTGCACAATGGTCAATGGATAATACCTACCGCTAAGTCCTTCAGGTTGGTCATCTGCGTTATCACAACCATCCTATGTGATGGTCTTATCATTTTATAGAGGCTCAGTCACACAGCCGTAAGGGGCGATGTCAGGATTCAAACTTCCTTGTTTCTGATACCAGCGTCCAGTTCTAACCCCTCTACAGGCTCCAGACACTCTTTCACTGATAGGTTCAAGTGCCCAACATACACCCTGTCGTAAAGCAGGCACTCAACCTTCAAAAATTAAGTTTTCAAGTTTGATGATCGCGGGTTTGTCCTTCTCTCGGTGCAAGGGTTCACTTTTTTAAAGTTTTTATTTATGGTAGTCACAGAGAGAGAGAGAGAGAGGCAGAGACACAGGCAGAGGGAGAAGCAGGCTCCAAGCACCGGGAGCCCGACGTGAGACTCGATCCCGGGTCCCCAGGATCGCGCCCTGGGCCAAAGGCAGGCGCTAAACCGCTGCGCCACCCAGGGATCCCGGTGCAGGGGTTCAAAATTCAGTTTTTTCCTGGCCCAGCCGGGGGCTAAATTCTCCCCTCCCTAGAGAGGAGCCCAGTCCGGGTTTATTGTGAGCTTTCAGTACTGTGAGCGCAAGATCCCAGCGGGTGACGAGGGCGCCGCCACAGCCTCCGCAGCCCGCGCCACGCCCCCGGCCACCCCCCCCACCCCGCCCGCCCCCGCGGGGCGTCCCTAGCAACGCGCGCTCTCACTCCTTGCCCCGCCCCTTCCGCGCGGCGCGGCGCGTGGCGCGCGGCGCGAGGCGGCGGCGACGGCGGTCTTTGCGCCTGCGCGCGGCCGCAACCGCCAGCCAGCTCTCCTCCCTTCCCCTCCCCCCCCTTTCCCTTCTCCTCCTCCTCCTCTGCCTCCTAGAGCGAGACCGCAATATGGAGCCTGAGGACCTGCCGTGGCCCGGCGAGCTCGAGGAGGAGGAGGAGGAGGAGGAGGAGGAGAAAGAGGCGGAGGAGCCGGAGGAGCCGGCGAACCTGGGCTCAGAAAAGGTGGTGATGGTGGAGGAGGTGGAGGAGGAGCAGAGGAGGCGGGAGCTGGACTCGGACTCTAACTTTGAGAGCCCTCCTCGGGAGAGTACGGACGAGGAGGACGACGAAGAGGCCGAGGCCTGGCTGCAGGCGCACCCCGCTGGGCCTCTGCCTCCGTCCTCGCTGTCGCGGCACCGCTTCTCGGAGAACCAGCAGCCCGGCCGCGAGCAGGTGAGAGGGGGCTGCGGTCGGGCGGAGCGAGGCGGGCGTCTCTGAGCGCCGCGCTCTGGCCCGCTGCCCGCTGCCCGCTGCGGGTCGCCGTGCGGGACTGGTCGGAACACGCCTGCCAAGGCTTGTAGCGGCCGTGTCGCCGCGTGGGCCCCCGACGCTTGCCCGGGTTCTGGCGGACTGCCTCAGTCTCCCATTCTCTCTTGTTTCCCGCTCTCGCAGGGTCCCGGGCCTTTTGAATTAGACCAGATGTTCGGAGAGTCCGTGTTCCCAGCGGGTGTCGTTAACAGTGCTTTGGGGAGGAGGTGGGGCTCCTGGTGCCCGTTTGTAGGAGTGGAGAGAGTGATTCTCCTGGGACTGCCTTGTTTGGGGGAGACGGTTAGGAGATTAGTATGCCTGAAGGGCAGGCCTCTCCTCGAGGGAGTAGTGTGGATTATGGACGCTACGTGATTAGTCTCCGGAGGCTCCTCGCCTGTTTTGCTTCTCCAGACCCTCCTTTGTAGCAATAAGGGGGTCCCTCGTAGATAGCAGAAGGCTTTTGCTGCAGCTCCAGTTTGGAAAACTAGAAAGCACAAGGTAATGCACAACGGAGAAAAGAGCTGATTTTAGGGTCGGCCCCCGAAGACCATTTTGACAAGGACTACATTTAATTCATGAACTTTTCAGGGAGGAAAAAAAAGGTTTGCTATTCAGTTTGGATATCAAATCATCACATGTTTGTTCACTTTCTGTTGTGTGCAGGACGGGTCGTGGGGACCAAAAGAAGCCTAGGATTTATTGCCTAGGACTGCTCCATAGACGAGGTACAAACTGCAGAGTGAACTAAGTACAGCAAAGTACAAGTGAAGAGACAGAAGAGACATATATATAGATCCGTGCTGTTCAACAGTCATCACTAGCCATAGATGGCTCTTTGTATCTTATTTATTTAAAATGAAATAATATTTAAAATCCAGTGCGTCTCTTGTACTAACCACTTTTTAAGTGCTCAATAGCCACAACTTGACTAGTGGCTGCTGTTTGACAGTGCAGATAGAGAATAGTTCCATCATCCAGAAAGTTCTGTAGGACTTTGATGCTATAGACTGTTTTGATTGTCAAAAAGTAGTAGTAATTGTTTTGCCTGGTAAATATTCCAGTGGGCACTTAATTCATTGAGCTTTCACCATGGGCATTCAGGTGTCCTGCAGGATGCCAAGGAACCTTGGAGAACCCAAACATTTAAAAACATTTTTAAGTTAATTTTTAAAAATTTAAATTCAGCTCATTAACATGTATTATTAGTTTCAAAGGTCAAGGTCAGTGATTCATCAGTCTTTTTTTTTTTTTTTTTTAAGATTTTATTTATTTATTCCTGAGAGAGAGAGACAGAGAGAGAGGCAGAGACACAGGCAGAGGGAGAAGCAGGCTCCTTGCGGGGAGCCCTATGCGGGACTTGATCCCAGGACCCTAGGATCATGCCCTTAGCCAAAGGCAGATGCTCAGCCACTTAGCCACTCAGGTGTCCCTCATCAGTCTTATATAATACCCTGTCCTCATTACATCACCCAGTTATCCATTCCCCTAACCCCCTCCCCTCCAGCAACCCTCAGTTTGTTTCTATGATTAAGAGTCTGTATGGATTGTTTCCTTCTCAGATTTCATCTTGTTTTATTTTTTCCCCTCTCTTCTCCATGATCCTGTTTTGTTTTTTTTCTGTTTGTTTCTATGATTAAGAGTCTGTATGGTTTGTTTCCTTCTCAGATTTCATCTTGTTTTATTTTTTTTTCCCTCTCTTCCCCATGATCCTGTTTTGTTTTTCTTTTCTCTCTCTCTCTTTTTTTAAGATTTTATTTATTCATGAGAGACACAGAGAGAAAGAGGGACAGAGACATAGGCAGAGGGAGAACCAGGCTCCCTGCAGGAAGCCTGATGTGTGGGACTCAATCCTGGGACTCCAGGATGGCGCCCTGAGCCAAAGGCTCAACTGCTGAGCCACCCAGGTGTCCCTGTTTTGTTTCTTAAATACCATATATGAGTGAGATCATACAGTTGTCTTTCTCTGATTGACTTATTTCGCCTATCATAATACCCTCTGGTACCATCCACATCGTTGCAAATGGCAATATTTATTTTATTATTATTATTATTTTTTGTGATTGAGTAGTATTCCCTATATATATATATATATATATACCACCTCTTCTTTATCCATTTATCTGTTGATAGACATCTGGGCTCTTTCCATAGTTTGCCTATTGTGGACATTGCTGCTATAGACATTGGGGTGTAGGTGCCCCTTCAGATCACTACATTTGTGTCTTTGGGGTCGATACCTAGTAGTGCCACCATTGGGGTGGTAAGGTAGTCTATTTTTAACTTCTTGAGGAACCTCCATATTGCTTTCCAGAGTGGCTGCACCAGTTTGCATTCCCACCAACAGTGTGAGAGGATTCCCTTTTCTCTGCATCCTCGCCAACATCTGTGTTTCCTGACTTGGTAATTTTAGCCATTTCTGACCAGTGTGAGGTAGTATCTCATTGTAGTTTTGATTTGTATTTCCTTGGTGCCAAGTGACATGGAGCATTTTTTTCGTGTGTCTTTTGGCCATTTGTATATCTTCTTTGGAGAAATGTCTGTTCATATCTTCTGCCCAATTCTTGATTGGATTATTTGTTCTTTGGGTGTGGACTTTTTTTTTTTTTAAAGATTTTATTTATTTATTCATGAGAGACACAGAGAGAGAGGTGGAGACATAGGCAGAGGGAGCAGGCTTCATGCAGGGAGCCTGATGTGGTGCTCAGTCTGGGGACTCCAGGATCATGCCCTGGGCTGAAGGCAGGCGCTAAACCGCTGAGCCACCCACACGTGCCTGGGTGTGGAATTTGATAAATTCTTTATAGGTTTTGGATACTAGCCCTTTATCTGATAAGACATTTGTAAATATCTTCTCCCATTCTGTTGGTTGATTGTCTTTTGGTTCTGTCAACTGTTTCTTTGCTGGGCAAAAGCTTTTTATCTTGATGAAGTCCCAGTAGTTCATTTTTGCTTTTCTTTCTCTTGCCTTTGGAGATGTGTCTAGCAAGAAATTGCTGTGACCAAGGTCATAGCAGTTGCTGCCTGTGTTGTTCTCCTCTAGGATTTTGATGGATTCCTGTCTCACATTTAGGTCTTTCATCCATTTTGAGTTTATTTTTGTGTATGGTGTGAGGAACTGGTCCAGTTTCATTCTTCTGCATGTGGCTATTCAGTTTTCTCAACACCATTTTTTGAAGAGACTCTTTTTTCCATTGGATGTTTTATCCTGCTTTGTCCAAGATTAGTTGACTATAGAGTTGAGGGTCCATTTCTGGGTTCTCTGTTAAGTTCCATTAATCTGTGTGTCTGTTTTTGTGCCAGTACCACACTCTCTTGATGATTACAGCTTTGAAATAGAGCACGAAGTCCAGAATTGTGATGCCACTAGTTTTGGTTTTCTTTTTCAACATTCCTTTGGCTCTTCCGGGTCTTTTCTCATTCTATACAAATTTTAGGATTTGTTCCAGCTCTGTGAAAAAAGTTGATAGTATTTTGATAGAGGCTACATTGACTATATAGATTGCTCTAGGTAGCATAGACATTTTAACAATATTTGTTCTTCCAATCCATGAGCATGAACATTTTTCCATTTTGTTGTGTTTTCTTCAATTTGTTTCTTAAGTGGTCTATAGTTTTCTGTACTCAGAAAACAACCTTACAACCAAGTCTTTTCCTGTACTCAGAAAACTATAGGCTACTTTGCATCTTTTGTTACGGTTATTCCTAGGTATCCTATGGTTTGGGGTTCAGTTGTAAATGGGATTGACTCCTTAGTTTCTCTTTCATTGTTGGTGTATAGAAATGCCGCCGATTTCTGTGCATTGATTTTATATCTTGCCATGTTGCAGAATTCCTGTATGAATTCTAGCAATTTTGGGGTGAAGTCTTTTGGGTTTTTAACATAGAGTATCATGACATTTGTGAAGAATGAGAGTTTGACTACTTTGCTGATTCGGGTGCCTTTTATTTCTTTTTGTTGTCTGATAGGTGAGACTGGAACTTCCAGTTGAACAACGGTGGTGAGAATGGGCATCTCGGTCATATTTCTGACCTTAGGGGAAAAGCTCTTGAACTTTTCCCCATTGAGAATGATATTTGCTATGGCTTTTTATATGTGGCTTTTGTGATATTGAGGTATGTTGCCTCTTTCTCTACACTGTGAAGAGTTTTAATCAAGAAGGGATGCTGTACTTTGTTAAATGCTTTTTTTTGCATCTATTGAGAGGATCATATGGTTCTTGTCCTTTCTTTTGTTAACATAGTGTATCCCATTGATTGATTTGTGGATGTTGAACCATCCTTGCCATGCAGGAATAAATCCCACTTGGTCATGGTGACTAATCCTTTTAACATACTGTTGGATTCTACTGGCTAATATCTTGGTGAGAATTTTTGCATTCATGTTCATCAGGAATATTGGTCTGTAATTCTCCTTTTTTTTTTGTAATTCTCCTTTTTGATGGGTTCTTTGGTTTTGGGATCAAGATCAAGGTAATGCTGGCTTCATAGAGTTTGGAAGTTTTCCTTACATTTCTGTTTTTTGAAACTGCTTCAGAAGAAGAGTAGGTATTGATTCTTCTTTAAATGTTTGGTAGAATTCCCGTGGGAAGCCATCTGGCCCTGGACTCTTGTTGGGAGATTTTTGATTGCTTGCTTCAATTTCGTAGCTGGTTATCCCAAATATTTATTTATTTTTATTATTATTTTTTTTTGTAAATCTCTGCCTTTCTAGTGTTCATGTAAGGAGCAGACAAAATTCATTTGGTCACATAAATAAAAGTAAAACTTTATGTACTAACATGCTTTTTTTTAAAATAAAAATTTTATTTATTGTGCTAACAGTGCTTTGAAAGCATACGATAAGGAAATCTGACATTGTTAATTGAAGCTGGAGAAGGCTTCCTTGGGGAAGTTCTGATAGAGCTAAAATCTGAAGACAAATTAAGGTTAACTAGGCAAAGGGAAGAGAAAACCTCCCAGTTGAGGGAAAGGCACATGGAAAGGTGCTGTTGGAGAGAGCATGGCATTTCCAGGGAACCAAAGGCAAATATGGATGCAGGCTTTATCTCTGGAGCTTTGGAAAGTCATTGAAAATGTTTAAGGCATTTTCAGTGACAAGATTTGTGTTTCAGAAAGATCACTTTGTAGCAGAATGGGGAACAGCTTTGACAGCAGGATGGAGTAGGAAGTGGCAATAAGTCAGGGATGCTAATTAATTAGTAAGCCATTGCATCATTGCCAGGCAAAAGATGATAATACTTTGGGACAAGAAAGTATGGATGGATATAGAAAAAAGTAGACTGATTTAAGAAGTATTTAAGAGGTAAAATCATCACATTTATCACTGAATTTTACATTACTACTATACTAATAATACTAATAATATACTAATAATAGATTAGATGTGGAACATGAAGGCAAGAAGATGTCTGGGTGTTAGAATATTGAATGAATAATTGTCAAATATTGAGATATGGTCAGGTTAATGATGAGAGTGTTGGAGGGGAGGGATTGGTTGAGATGAGCATTAAGATTATAAGATTGGTTTTGGAGATAAGGGGAGAAGTTTGTGTTGGAGATTTCAAGTTATAAGTTACCTACATACAACCATAATTAAAGCCTATCTTGTTCATGAGGTCTTCTAACTTTTATTTTGTTCTATGACTTCTTGTTTGAATAACTATTAGTATTTAAATTTATATCTCTAAGCCTAGAAGAAGAACTTGTTAAACTACTTTAACTCTTATTAGAGCCAATGTGAAAATTTTTATCTTAGCTCCCCCCCCACCCCTTGGTTAAATGATTTTATTTAAAAGACACTGTGGGAGGGCAGCCCCAGTGGCGCAGCGGTTTAGCGCCGTCTGCAGCCCGGGGTGTGATCCTGGAGACCCGGGATCGAGTCCCACATTGGGCTTGCTGCATGGAGCCTGCTTCTCCCTCTGCCTGTGTCTCTGCCTCTCTCTCTCTCTCTTTCTGTGTCTTTATGAATGAATAAAATAAAATCTTAAAAAAAAAAAAGACACTGTGGGAAAACACCATAATTTTGCCTAATTGATCTTTGACCCTAAAATACAGCAATATAAGAGAAGGAACAATTCAAGACAAATGATCAAATAAAATTAGTTTATTATTTTTTAAAAAATTTATTTAAGTTAAATTAACATATAGTGTATTATTAGTTTCAGGAGTAGAATTTCATGATTCATCAGTCTTATATAACACCCAGTACTCATTACATCATGTGCCCTCCTTAATGTCCATCACCCAGTTAAGTTACTCTATCCTCCTACCGCCTTCCCTTCCAGCAACTCTGTTTCCTATGATTAAGAGTCTCTCATGGTTTGTCTCTGTATTATTCTGTTTAACAGTGATCTATGTGTAATAAAAACCTTGCTTCTTAGAGCTCATTGTTTTTCCTGCAGAAGTGTGTGGTTCGCTCGCTTGCTTGCTTGCTTTCTTTCTTTCTAGAGAAATCCGATGTTTTGATATTTTCCTGTTTATCTTGGAGAATATATGAAAGTCTAGATGATGTTTTGTATTAAAGGTAGGTTTTTTTAAGGTAGTTTTAAGATGATATAAAGAGTATTAAGATTTTTTTTTCCTTTTGCTCACTGACTTTAAAATTTATTGGCATAAATTGGAAAATATTTGAAGGGGAAACTTTAACATGTGACTTGCTAGACATTTATGAACTATAAAATCTTATTTTAAAAAAGATTTATCTATTCATTAGAGAGAGAGAGAGTGCATGTGCAATTAGAGAGGAAGGGCAGAAGGAGAGGGAGAGTTTTAAGCAGTTTCCATGCTGACTTTGGAGCCTGACCCAGGGCTTGATCTTAGAATCCTGAGATCATCACTTGAGCTGAAACCAAGAGTCATTCCACTGCTTAACCAACTGTACTATTTGAAGATGAGTTTGTTGTGTAGTATTTAATGAGTGTATTAAAAAGATGAGTCCAAATGATAGGAAATATTAATTTCATTCAGTCTAGTCTCAGGTTAAATGACAAAATAGTAAAAATTTGCTTCACTCATTCACTCATGTATCTCTTACTAGATCATAAGGATGTACTAATGGTAATGTATAAAGTAGCAATTAAGTTCGTAGTCCTGTTCTGATACTTAGCTAAGGCATGGGACTGTGTTAATTAAGTTCAGAGTGAAATGTTCCCGCCCAGCCTTAAAACCAAGTCTTTTTAAGAGTTCAGGAAGTAAGTGGTTCACAGTCTTTACTGTGTTGGCCTTAATGCTGGTCCAATAGACCATTCAACATGGATCGTTTCAAACACCTCTCCTTGTAATTCCTAAATTTAAATTTCTGAGCTGTGCTAGGGAAAATGATTTGGCTACATGGCTTGCTATCACCAGAAATTCTTGGTCTCCAACTTTTAAGTAGGTCATCAACAGCGTTTGGAAATCTATGTATGTTTCCTCCTTTAGCTTCTTCTACATCTTCACTCTTTTATCCTCTAGCCCTTTTGGATGTTCAGACTCTCCCATCAGGTTATCATTTCATGGTAGAAAAGAACAGGGCCTGAGCCCCTTCTTCACCTTTCTGCTCCCATCTCCAAATTTGTCTACAGTGTATAATTTATGTTTTTGATACATATTTTATTCTTAATGTTAATCCTTGTTTTCCTAGAATAAAAAACTATGTTACAGTTTTTCTCTCAAGGAATTGCTGGATTTTATTTGCAGGTATTTTATAAATTTTTTTTTTTTTTTTTTTTTTTTTTAAAGATTTTATTTATTTATTCATGATAGTCACAGAGAGAGAGAGAGGCAGAGACACAGGCAGAGGGAGAAGCAGGCTCCATGCACCGGGAGCCCGACGTGGGATTCGATCCCGGGTCTCCAGGATCGTGCCCTGGGCCAAAGGCAGGCGCCAAACCGCTGCGCCACCCAGGGATCCCTATAAATTATTATAGTTTTTTTTTTTTTTTTTTTAAAGCTTTTTTTTTTTTTTTTTTGGTCCCCAGAGATTCTACTTTGGGAGGTCACTGTGAGGGTTCACGACTGTCTGTTTTTGACAGTTCTTGGATGATTTTCATGCATTAGATTCAGGGATCACATTCTTTTTTTTTTTTTTATGATAGTTACAGAGAGAGAGAGGGAGGCAGAGACACAGGCAGAGGGAGAAGCAGGCTCCATGCACCAGGAGCCCGATGTGGGATTCGATCCCGGGTCTCCGGGATCACGCCCTGGGCCAAAGGCAGGCGCCAAACTGCTGCGCCACCCAGGGATCCCAATTATTATAGTTTTAAGGTTAAATTATTTTTTTAACCTGTCTTTATCAAATGTAGCATTAATATTATATCATTTTCGTACAAAGCACTGGAAAGATTTTTATTTTTCTTTCCTGAATCAGTTGAAGTAATAAAATAATTTTTCTTGCATGTTTGAAAAATAATCACTAGTGAAACTACTTTGCCTTTAGATTCCTTTTAGGGTTTTGGTTTATACAGACTCACTTTTCTTGTTTAATTTTGGTAACTTATGATTTCTTAGAAAATTATTTAGCAAGAATTTCTTGTTGATTATAATGAAATGCTACACAATATTCTTTTTCCTTTGAATCTGTAGTTATTTCCTTTTTTTTTCTTTTTTACAAGATTTTATTTATTCATGAGAGACACAGAGAGAGAGAGAGAGAGAGAAGAGAGAGGCAGAGACACAGGCAGAAGGAGAAGCAGGCTCCCTGCTGGGGGCCCAAAGGGGGACTTGATTAGGGGACCCCAGGATCATGACCTGAGCCAAAGGCAGACACTCAACCGCTGAGACACCGAGGCGCCCAGTTTTCATTTTTTACTATTTCCCTAGATTTATTTTTATTTTACTTGAATGCTTTGTTTAAATGCTTAATTGGCTTTTTAAAAAACATTTCCAACAGATTTATTGAGATTAATACATATATCATCCTTAAAGTATATAATTCAGTGATTTTCGGTATATTAATAGATATGTTCAACCAACATTACTGTCAACTTTACAACATTTTTGTCATCTCAAAATTCCCCCCAAACCCTGTACATTTTAGTTTTATCACCCCTTTGCCCTCCAATCTTCTATTCCTCTAATCAGCTTTGAATCTACTTTTTTCTCTCTTTAGATTGGCATGTTCTGGGCATTGAATATAAAAGGAGTAATAGAACATGTCTTTTGTGACTAGCTTCTTTCACTTAGCACAATGTTTTCAGGAAACATCCATGTATATAGCATGCATTAATACTTCATTCCTTTTTGTGGCTGAATAAGATTCCTTTTTATGGATATATTGTATTTATTCATTCATCAGTTGATGAATATTTGTTCTTTTTTCTACCTTTTGGCTATTATGAATAATGTTACTGTAAACATTTGTGTACAAGTTCTTGTTTGGACATGTTTTCATTTCTATTGGGTATATGTCTAGAAGTAGAATTGCTGGACATGTAGTAATTCCATGTTTAACCTTTGAGGAACTGCCAGACTGTTTCCCAAAACAGCTGCACTATTTTACATTCTTACAACCAGTGTATGAAAGTTCCAGTCTCTCTATATCTTTGTGAGCACTTATTATTATCTGAAAAAATTTTAAGGTTTTATTTATTTGAGAGAGAGCACGAGCAGGGTGCAGGTAGGTGTGGGAGAGGCAGAGGGAGAGGGAGAATCAGACTCCCTACTGAGCAGGAAACCTGAGGTGGGGCCAATCCCAAGACCCCAAAGGTCATGACCTGAGCTGAAGGCACACACTTAACCTACTGTGCCATCTAGGTGCCCCATTATTAGCTGACTTTTTGATTGTAGCCATCCTGGTGGATGTGACATGATAAATATATCATTGTGGTTTTGATTTGCATTTCCCTGATGGCTTATGATATTGTGCATCTTTTCTTGTGTTTATTGGCCATTTGCATATCTTTGGCAAAATATCCATTCAGACTCTTTGCTCATTTTTATTTCAGTCATTTGTCTATTTACTGTTGAGTAAGAATTCTTTATACAGTCTTCATATTTTCCACAATGTGAATTTAAAATTCCCGTATAAGATGTCTGATTTGCAATATTTTCTCACAGTCTGTGGATTCTTTCACATTCTTTTTAAAAAATATTTTATTTATTTATTCATGAGAGACACACAGAGAGAGACAGAGGCACAGGCAGAGGGAGAAGCAGGCTCCCTGCAGGGAGCCGGATGCGGGACTCGATCCTGGGTCTCCAGGATCACGCTCTGGGCTGAAGGCAGCGCTAAACCACTGAGCCACCCGGGCTGCCCAATTTTGAGTTATTTTTGCATGTGGTGTTCAACCTCATTCTTTTGTATGTGGCTACTCAGTTGTCCCAGCACCATTTGTTGAGAAGGCTATTCTTTTCAATTGAATGGTCTTAGCACTCTTGTTGAAAATCAGTTGACCATTGATATATGGGTTAATTTCTGGACTCTCAGTTCTATTCTATTGTTCCATATGTCCAAATTTATACCATCCTACACTTTTTTGATTACCATTGCTTAGTAGGAAGCTTTCAAATGAGGATGTGTGAGTCCTCCAACTTTGCTCTTCTTTTTCAAGATTTTTTTGGCTATTCTGGATCCCTTGCAATTCTATATGAATTTTAGGTTCAGCTTGTCAGTTTCAACAAAGAAGCCAGCTGGTGTTTTGATAGAAATTGCATTGAATCTGTAGATCAGTTTGAGAATATTGCCATCTTAGCAATGCTAGAGCTTCTGATCCATGAACATAGGATATCTTTCCATTTTTTAGATCTTTTGCAAATATATTCAAAACTGTTTTGTACTTTTCAGGGTATAAGTTTGATACTTTTTTTCTTAAATTATTCTAAATATTTTATTTATTTTTTTTTGGTGCTGTTGTAAGTAGTTTTTTTGAATTTCATTTTGGGATTGTTCATTACAAGTGTATAAAAAGACAATTGATTTTTTTTTTTTGACAGTTTATTTTTGTATGTTCATCTTGTCACCTGCAATTTTGCTGAACTCGTTTATTAGTTCTAATAGATTGTTAGTGGACTTTGTAGGATTTTCTACATAAAAGACCATGTCAAATGTGGTCAAATATGGTTTCATTCTTTCCTTTTTTTTTTTTTTTTTTTTTCGGTTTCATTCTTTCCAAATCTGAATGCTTTTTATTTATTTTTTCTTGTCTAATTTCCTTGGATAGAATTTCCAGTATAGTGTTGAATAGAATTGGTGAAAATGGATATCCTTGTCTTATTCCTGATCTTAGGGGAAAGCATCCAGTTTTTTAACTGAAAGTAGATATTACTTGTAGGTTTTTCATAGGTGCCTTTATCAGATTGATGAAATTTCCTTCTATTCCTAGTTTGTGGAGTATTGTTTATCATGAAAAGGTATTAGATTTTGTTAAATTATTCTATTATTTGGTGTATTGATATTAGGATGTTAAGCCAAGCGTGCATTCTGGAGATAATTTAATTCATCTTGGTGTATAAATATTTTATATGTTGTAGGATATAAGAACATATATATGTATATATATCTATATACACATATATATACACACACATATATATACACACACACTAATTTGCCTAATATTTTCATTAGTGTGTGTATATATATATATACTAATTAATATTTTTAAAAAGAATATTTGCATCTATAGTCTCAAGATAATGGTCTATAGTTTTTGTGATGTTTTTTGACTGGCTTAGTATCCAGGTAATACCGACTTCATAAAACGAGTTGAAACTGTTCCTTCTGACCTGTGGCGTAAACAGCTGCTGTGTGGATGCTTGTAGTCGGCGTCCGAGGGTGTAGGTCACCATGAGCCGGCTCCAGGATGAGTACGACCCCTACTCAGTGGAAGAGCCTAGCGACGAGGAACCTGCTTTGAGCAGTTCTGAAGATGAAGTGGATGTGCTTTTACATGGAACTCCTGACCAAAAAAGAAAACTCATCAGAGAATGTCTTACTGGAGAAAGTAAATCATCAAGTGAAGATGAATTTGAAAAAGAAATGGAAGCTGAATTAAATTCCACCATAAAAACAATGGAGGACAAGTTATCCTCTCTGGAAACAGGGTCTTCCTCAGGAACTGGAAAAGTTGGGACAGCTCTGACAAAGTACTATGATGATATATATTTTGATTCTGATTCTGAAGATGAAAACAAAACAATACAGGTAACCGAGAAGAAAAAGAAAAAAACGACACAGGATTCCAACAAACGATGAGTTATTATATGATCCTGAAAAAGATAACAGAGATCAGGCCTGGGTTGATGCACAAAGAAGAGGCTTCCATGGTTTTGGAATACAGAGACCATATCAATAACAGCAGCCTGTTCCAAATAGTGATGCTGTCTTGAATTGCCCTACCTGCATGACCACACTATGTCTTGATTGCCGAAGGCATGAATCATACAAAACTCAGTATAGAGCAATGTTTGTGATGAATTGTTCTGTCAACAAAGAGGAGGTTCTAAGATACAAAATCCCAGAGAACAGGAAGAAAAGGCAAGGCCATAAGAAGATGAGGTCTAACCACGAAGACGCTGCAGAGCAGACAGAGGCACAAGCAGAAGAAATCTATCACCCGGTTATGTGCACCGAATGTTCCACGGAAGTGGCCGTCTATGACAAGGATGAAGTCTTTCATTTTTTCAATGTTTCAGCAAGTCATTCTTGAATATTTCAGTTGGCATTTAATTGCTCAATACAGTATATAAGGCAAACATGGACAGTTATTACCCTCTTGCCTATTCATATCAAGTAACATTCTGAGCGGTTATCTGAGGATGCAGTGTTTATCTTTTTGAAAGAGAATGGTTGTCAGCCTTCATCCCTCCACCCCCTTTAAAAATTTTTTCCCCAGCTCTGATGGGCCTGATAATTCATTCCCTCTTTGATGGGCATTTGGAAACTATGGGGCTTTTCGTGTATTAAAGCTCTTTGGAATTAAAATGTTCTGCAGTTATAAGTAAAAAAACAAAAACCTGTTCCTTCTGTTTATGAAGGATTGGCATTAAGAATTTTTTGACTCTTTGGTAGACTATACCATATAAGTCTGGGCTTTTCTTTTGGGAAAATATTTTATTATTTTTTTTGGGGGGGATATTTTAGTTACTAATTGATTCTCTTTCCTTGCTATATGTCTCTTCTGATGGTCTATTTCTTCTTCTTCTATTTTTTTATTTTTATTATTTTTTAACTTAAACAGTTGACAATTCTATTTTCACATTTCGCAATACAAATGAAAATTGCCTTTTTTTTTGTTGTTGTTGTTTGTTTGTCCCACTACTCCCCTGCAAAAGCTATTCTCTCTTTGATAGGAAGGGGAAGCAAATCTTCCTTATGCTGTTAGAAAACAGCCAGAGTCACAGCACCATGATCTTCTGGTGAAGTGGAACAAGTAATATAAAATGAATATAAAGAGCTTTCTGTCTCTCCTTATCTGTCTGGTCGAGTCATTCTTGGCCAAGTGGGCATCATCATGGGATGAGCAGGAGGTCTCATCATTGGGGGCCCAGGCATCATTGGCATGTGGCCTCCCATAGGTGGCCTCATTCCAGGAGCAGGTCCCACTGGCATCATCCCAGGAGGAGGCGGGCCCATCATTGGCATCATGGGGTGGGGCTGGCATCATACCAGGGCGAGGAGGACCTGGGAGACTGGGGGGAGGTGGGATCATTGCCCCTGCAGGAGGAGGAGCAGAGAATGGAGTAGGAGATATCTTTCCTTGTTGAAATGCAGCGGTTGTTTTGTCGATCAGGCTCTGAGCCTACTCTTCCATCCATTTCTGATAGTAGTCTTTCACATTCCCTTTGTGTTTCCTACCACTGCAGTGTGTCTTTCTCACAGATGGAGAGTCATGGGTGAGGTATGTGTCGCAGTAGTCACAGTAAAACTTAGGCATGTTGCTCTGCAGGCCGTTGGCCACTCTGTCCTTCTTCTTTTTAAAAATATTTTTTATTTTATTTAAGAGAGAGTCAAAGAATGAGAGCATGAGTGGGGGCAGGGGGCAGAGGGAAAGGGAAAAGCCATACAGGATTGATCTCAGGACCCTGGGAACATGATCTAAGCCGAAGGCAGACGCTTAACTAACAGAGCCACCCCAGATGCCCCTTTCTGTTTCTTCTTGAGTTTTCAGTAATTTGTGTTTTCATTTCTTCCAGGTTATCAACTTTCTTAACATATGGCTTTTCACAGTATTTCCTTATAGCTATTCGTATTTTTCTTTTTCTTTTTTTTTAAGTTGCTATTCGTATTTCTATAAGATTGGTAATGAAGTTCCCTCTTTAATTTCTGATTTTAAGTAAAATGAGTACTGTCATTTTTTCTTGGCAAGTCTGGCTAAAGGATTTTTAATTTTGGTGATATTTTCAAAGATCTAATTTTTAGTTTCGTTGATTTTTCACTGTTCTCTATTTCATTTATTTCTGTTTTAGTCTTATTTTCTTCCTTCTGTTTTCTTTGGGTTTAGTTTCCTTTTTTTTAGTTTATGTTGCATGGGTAGACTTTTACTTGAGATCTTTGTTATATTTGTAATGTACACATTTGTAGCTATAAATTTCCCTGTAAGCACTGCGTTGGCTTCAATCCATAGTTTTAGTATGTAGTATTTTTGTTACCATCTCAAAATACTTGAAAATTCTTGTGATTTCTTTTTTTGACCCATTGGTTATTTAAGAGTTTGTTGCTTAATTTCCTCCCATTTGTGAATTTACTCAATTTCCTTCTGTTACCGATTTCTGCCTTTATTTTATTTGGAGAATAAACTTTTTATATTTTGAATTATTTAAAAATTTCAAGGCTTGGTTTATGGCCTAACATATAGTCTCTCCTGGAGAATGTTCCATGGATGCTAGAGAGGAATGCATATTCTGGGCTCTGGGCGGGAAATGTTCTATTATATTTGTAGATCTAGTTTGTTTATGGGAGCATTCACATCTTATAGTTGCTTGTTGGTCTGTTGGCAAGATGGCTATCCTTTTTTTAAAGTAGACTATTTGGGAGCAGTTTTGTTACAGAAAAATTAAGCAGAAAGTACAGAATTCCTATACATTACCCCTCTCCATTTTTCCTATTATTAACATCTTGCACTATTGTGGGTTTGTGACAATTAGTAAGCCAGTACTGATACATTATTATTATTATTATTATTTAATATTTTATTTATTCATGAGAAATGCAGAGAGAGAGGCAGAGACACAGGCAGAAGCAGGCTCCATGCAGGGAGCCCGACGTGGGACCCGATCCGGGTCTCCAGGATCACACCCTGGGCTGAAGGCAGCGCTAAACCGCTGAGCCACCCGGGCTGCCCCGATACATTATTTTTAATTAAAGTCCATAGTTTATGTTGAGGTTCACTCTTGATCTATCCTACGGATTTTGACAAATGTATAATGTCATATATCCATTATTACAGTATTGTACACGTAGTTAGAATCAAACAGTATGTAGCCTTTTCAGAATGACTTCTTTCACTTATGCATTTAAGTTTCCTCCATGTCTTTTTACAGTTTGATAGCTCATTTCTTCTTTTCTCCTTGACTTTTTTTTTTTTATTGTGGTAAAATATACATAACATAAAATTTACCATTTTAACCATTTTTAAGTGGTATTACACATTTGTTGTGTAACCATTGCCATCATCCATCTCCAGAATTGTTTTATCTTCCCAAACTGAAATTTCAACATCTCTGCCATATCCGAGTCAAGTTCTGTTGCCTGCTCTGTCCCATCAAACTGTTTTTGTCTTTTAGTATGTCTTTTAATTTTTTTTCAAAGTCACATATTTAAAGTGAATGCGATCTGAATACGAACTGAAGTATCTAAGCCTGTAGTGTGAAGTTTTATATTTACCTGGCTAGAGTGGGGTTGTGTTTACTTTTTGGTGTAGCTTTACGTGTCCTGGGCTAAAATTTCCTTTGGTGACCTTGTTTTTGTCTCCTCTGTCATCTTTGGGTTTCTCTAAGGATTTATTCTTTTTTTTTTTTTTTTAAGATTTTATTTATTTATTTGAGATGGAGAGAGAGCACAGTGGGGAAGAGTGTCAGAGGGAGAGAGAGCAGTAGACTCTCTGCTAAGCAGGGAGCCTGATGTGGGGCTCAATCCTAGGACCCTGAGATCATGACCTGAGCCACCCAGGCACCCTAGAATTTATTCTTAAATAAGGCCTGAGATGTACTTTCAGTTATATTCCCCTATTATTATTAGGAGCCCTATTGATGCAGGAAAATGTGAGTGAGGTGGGGAAGGAAGTGTTCTATAGGCCTAATATTAGGTTTCAGGGTCCCCCCCGCCCCCCGCCCTGGACTGTGATTTTTACTGAGGTTTTCATTGTCTTTCTCTGAAGTGAGACAGGAAAGCTAAAAGGGGGATGGAGTTGGGTATTTCTTTATGCCCTTGTTGAAGGCTAGAAGAAGCTGAAGTAATTACTTTCCTTCCCCTAGGTCTCCTAGTCTCTGGCAAAACCCAAGTGGGGTAGGCTTTGGTAAAATAGTTTTTTTGAGGGCAGGTCTTATTAAGAACAGAATGCTCCGAGTACATTTCAGAATGGGTACTTATCCCCTGCCCCTGTCAGAAGCAGGAGATTTTTCTTTGATTTTTAACTATGGGAACCTGGTACAGATCCTGGGGTAAAACTCATGGGTTTTAAATCTCAGGTTGTTCACCCTGAACCTCTAGCAAGTTGTCAATAACAATTTAGGTTTTTCTACACTAGTACTGTTTGCCATGTGGGGGTATCTACTCCTTGGATTTGGCTCCAATAAATTGTAATTCTCCATATTTGCTTCTCTGTTTCTCCCATATTTAGGACTGTGGTTTGCCCTTCATTTCAGTTCCCTAATGGCAGTAAGATTTATTTATTTATTTATTTATTTATTTATTTATTTATTTATTTATTTATTTATTTATGATAGAGAGAGAGAGAGAGAGAGAGGCAGAGACAGGAGGAGGGAGAAGCAGGCTCCATCCCGGGAGCCTGATGTGGGACTCGATCCTGGTACTCTAGGATCGCGCCCTGGGCCAAAGACAGGTGCCAAACCACTGAGCCACCCAGGGATCCCCTCAATTTATATTATTAATATTATTTCTGGGCGTTCTCTTTTTTTTTTCCCTTGATCTATGTGTATTTTTTGGTGCCAGTACCATACTGTTTTGATTATTGTAGCTTTGCCAGTATATCTTGAAATCTGGGATTCTGATACCTCCAGTTTTTCTTTTTTTCAAATTACTTTGGTTATTAGGGGTCTTTTGTGGTTCCATACAAATTTTAGGATTATTTATTTTAGGGGATCCCTGGGTGGCTCAGCTTGAGGTTTAGTGTCTGCCGTTGGCCCGGGGTGTGATCCTGGAGTCCTGGGATCGAGTCCCACATCAGGCTCCCTGGATGGAGCCTGCTTCTCTCTCTGCTTGTGTCTCTGCCTCTCTCTCTCTCCATCTCTCTCTCTCTCTCATGAATAAATAAATAAAATCTTTAAAAAAATGATTATTTATTTTAGTTCTGTGAAAAATGTTGCTGGTATTTTGATAGGGATTGGATTAAATCTGTAGATTGCTTTAGGGATTATGGACATTTTAACAATATTGGTTCTTAGAATCCATGAACATGGAATATCTTTCCACTTATGTTGTCTTCAATTTCTCTCTTCTCTTCTCTTCTCTTCTCTTCTCTTCTCTTCTCTTCTCTTTTCCTCCCTTCCTTCCTTCCTTCCTTCCTTCCTTCCTTCCTTCCTTCCTTCCTTCCTTCCTTCCTTCCTTCCTTCTCTTTCTAGATTTTGTTTATTTGTGAGGGACACAGAGAGAGAGGCAGAGACACAGGCAGAGGACCAAGCAGGTTCCGTGCAGGGAGCCTGATGTGGAACTCAATCCCAAAACTCCAGGGTCATGCCCTGGGCCAAAGGCAAGACACTCAACTGCTGAGCCACCTAGGCGTCCCTCTTGTCTTCAATTTCTTTCATCAGTGTTTTATAATTTTCAGAGTACCAAGTCTTTTACCTTCTTGGTTAGATTTATCCTTAGATATTTTATTATTATGTTTTAATATGTTTCATATTGATATTACTGTAGCCACCCTACCTCTTTTTTTTTAATTTTTTAAAAAATTTATTTATTTATGATAGTCACAGAGAGAGAGAGAGAGAGAGAGGCAGAGACACAGGCAGAGGGAGAAGCAGGCTCCATGCACCGGGAGCCTGATGTGGGATTCGATCCCGGGTCTCCAGGATCGTGCCCTGGGTCAAAGGCAGGCGCCAAACCGCTGCGCCACCCGGGGATCCCCACTCTACCTCTTTTAGGATTGTTTGCATAGTAAATATTTTTTTATCTGTCCTTTAATTTTTTTAAAAGATTATTTATTCATGAGGGACAGAGAGAGAGGCAGAGACACGGGGAGGGAGTCCGACCCAGGACTCAGTTCCGAGTCTCCAGGATCACGCCCTGGGCTGAAGGCGGCGCTAAACCGCTGAGCCACCAGGGCCACCCAGAAATCTTTTTTTTTTTTTTCATGCAGTTTAACACAACATATGCCTTTGATTGGATTATTTAGTTCATTCATAGTTAGTGTTATTGATATGTTTGGATTCATTTCCATTTAACTTTTTATTTTCTATATGTCTCGTGTCTCTTTTATGCCTTTAGTGCTTACATTGCCACCTTTTGTATTAAGTAGATTATTTTCTCATACCATTTTATTCTGATCTTTAAAATTATAATTCTTGTTATTATTAGGGCTTACAATACACATATTAACTTATCAGAATCTGCTTCAGATTTATTAGGAGTTAGTGCAGTGTCATATAGAGAAACTTTATGCCCATATAAATCCATCCCCTATCCCCTTTTTAATGCTATTAATGTTAGGCACAGGTCAGTATATGTTACATACTCAACAATGCATTGTTTTAGTTAAAACTTTATAAAATCTTAGGTTTTTTTGAAGAATCTGGCAGAATGGAGAATAACAATTATATATTTGTAGAGATTGTTTTATTGACCTTTTTATTTTCCCTATCTTCTACTTTTCATTTCTTCCCTTTTTTTTGAGGTAGTATGTGGTGTAATTTCCTTACTCCATTATGACTCTTCCTATTATCTCTTCTGTGCTGTCATTATCAAATATATTTCTATATTATAGACCCAATGATACAATTACATATATATTGTTTCATACAAGCTTTTTAAATCAGTGAAAGGAAAAAAAAGAGAAGAAATATGCAGTTATATTGTCTTTTGCAATTACCTGCAAAATTGCTTTAATTGGCTTTTTGATGTTTTCCATAAATTTGAATTACTCATGGTGTCACTTTTATCCTGAAGAACTTCCTTTAGTATTTTCTGTAAAACTGATTTGTGATCAACAAATCTTCTGTTTAATTTATCTGGGGCTTAATTTTTTTAGGTTAATTGTAACAAAACACATATATAAAATTTACCATCTTAACCATTTTTTTTAGGTTAATTATTTGAGAGAGAGTGCGCATGAGCAGGGGGGAAGAGCAAAGGAGGAGAAGCCGACTCCCTGCTGAGCAGGGAGCCCAATGGAGTTCAATCCCAGGACTTTGAGATCATGACCTGAGCTAAAAGGCAGATGCTTAACAGACTGAGCTATCCAGATGCCCTTCATCTTACCCATTTTTTTTTAAAGATTTTATTTATTTATTCATGTGAGACAGAGAGAGAGACAGACAGACAGAGGCATAGGCAGAGGGAGAGGGAGAAACAGGCTTCATGCAGGAAGCCCGATGCAGGATCAATCCTGGGACTCTGGGATCACACCCTGAGCCAAAGGCTCAACTGCTGAGCCACCCAGGCGTCCCAATCTTAACTATTTTTAAGTGTGGGATTCAATAATGTTAAAACTGTGTTAACGTTGTTGTACAACCAATTTTCAGAGTTCTTTTTATCTTGCAAAACTGAAACTTTGTGCCTGTTAAACACAACTTCCCATTCTTCCTCATCCCAGCCTATGGCAACCACCATTCTACTTCATGTTTCTGTGAATTTGATTACTTTAGGTACCTCATTTAAGTGGACTCTCACAGTGTGAGGCATTTTATGACTGGCTTATTTCAGTTAGCATTTTTTTTTAAAGATTTTTATTTATTGTGAATATGCTGCTGTGAACATGGGTGTACAAATATTTCTTTAGGACCCTGCTGTTAGTTCTTTTGGGTATATACCCAGAAGTGGAATTGCTGGATCCTATGGTAATTTTTTCTTTTTTTTTAATTTTTTGAGGAACTACCATGCTGTTTTCCACAGTGGCTTTACCTTTTGTATTCCCATCAGCAGTGCTTAAGAATTTGAATGTCACCACATCCTTAACAGTGATTGTTTTGTTTTAAGATTTTATTTATTTATTCACGAGAGACAGAGAGAGAGAGAGTGGCAGAGACACAGGCAGAGGGAGAAGCAGGCTCCACGCAGGGAGCCTGACATGGGACTCAAACCTGGGTCTCCAGGATCATGCCCTGGGCTGAAGGTGGCACTAAACTGCTGGGCCACTGGGGCTGCCCTCGGGTTTTTTTATTTTTTTATTTTTTTATAGTGGCTACCCTAATGGGTGTGAGATGTTATCTCATTGTGTTTTGATTTGCACTTCCCTAATGTTTAGTGATGTTGAGCATCTTTTCATGTGATTATTGGCTATTTGTACATTTTCTTTGGTAAAGTGTATTCAGATCCTTTGCCCATTTTTTTTTTTTTTAATTTATTTATGATAGTCACACAGAGAGAGAGAGAGGCAGAGGGAGAAGCAGGATCTATGCACTGGGAGCCCGATGTGGGATTCGATCCCGGGTCTCCAGGATCGCACCCTGGGCCAAAGGCAGGCGCCAAACCGCTGCGCCACCCAGGGATCCCCTTTGCCCATTTTTTAATTGGGTTATTTTACTTTTTATTATTGAGTTGTAATAGTTATCATATATTCTGGCTATGACTCTTTTATCAGATATATACCTTGCAATTTTTTTCTCCCATTCTGTGGGTTGTCTTTTTACTGTGTACTATGATAGTGTCTTTTGATGCACAATTATTTTTTTTTAAATTTTCACGAAGTCCAGTTTGTTTTTCTTCTGTTAACATGTACCATAGGTGTTATACCAGAAAATAACACCAATTTGGATTCTCAATCAGCGTCATGAAGCTTTTTTTCCATGTTGTCTTGTAAGAGTTATATTGTTTTAGGTCTTTCATTTAGGGTTTTGATCCATTTTTGGTTACTTTTTGTGTGTGGTTTTGGGTAAACTAGTTTTCATTGTGTAAGTTTTTCACCTTTTTGGTTCCTTCCTAAATATTTGATTCTTTTTGATGCTATTTTAAGTGGAATTGTTTTTGTAATTTCTTTTCACATTGTTTACTGTGTATAGAAATGCAATTGGTATTTGTGTGTTGACTTTGTATCTAGTCAGCTACTTTGCTGAATTCACTTATTCTAACAGTTTGTGTGCGCACATATGTGTGTATAATCTTTGGAGCTTTTTTTTTCCTTAAGATTTATTTAATTGGGATCCCTGGGTGGTGCAGCGGTTTGGCGCCTGCCTTTGGCCCAGGGCGCAATCCTGGAGACCCGGGATCGAATCCCACGTCGGGCTCCCGGTGCATGGAGCCTGCTTCTCCCTCTGCCTATGTCTCTGCCTCTCTCTCTCTCTCTCTCTCTCTCTCTGTGACTATCATAAATAAATAAAAATTTTAAAAAAAGATTTATTTAATCTTGAGAGACAGAGAGGAAGAGAGGCAGAGACATAGGCAGAGTGAGAAGCAGGCTTCCTGCAGGGAGCCTGATGTGGAACTCCGTCCCAGGAACCTTGGGATCACGACCTGAGCAAAAAGGCAGACCCTCAACTACTGAGCCACCCAGGCACCCTAGTCTTTGGAGGTTTTTTTTTTTTCTTTTTAAGATTTTTTTATTTATTCATGAGAGAGAGAGAGAGAGAGAGAGGGCAGAGGCACAGGCAGAGGGAGAAGCAGGCTGCATGCAGGGAGCCCGATATGGGACTCCATCCGGGGACTCCAGAATCACGCCCTGGGCCGAAGGCAGGCGCTTAGCTGCTGAGCCACCCAGGAATCCCTTTTCTTTTCTTTTCTTTTCTTTCCTTTTCTTTTCTTTTCTTTTCTTTTCTTTTCTTTTCTTTTTTCTTTTCTTTTCTTTTTTCTTTTCTTTTCTTTTCTTTTCTTTTCTTTTCTTTCTTTTTTCTTTTCTTTCCTTTTCCTTTTCCTTTCTCTTTTCTTTTCTCTTTTCTCTTTTCTTTTTTACGATTTTTTATTTCTTTGGAGTTTTTTTATATTGAAGATCGTATCATCTGCAACTGAGATATTTTGCATTTTTCTTTCCAGTTTGGTTGCCTTGTATTTCCTTTTCTTGCTAAATGTTCTAGTTTGAATCTCTAGCACTATTTTGTTCCTGATCTTAGAGGAAACACTTCCAATCTTTCACTATTGAATATGCTGTTTACTGTGGCTTTTGCATATATGGTTCTTATTATGTTGAGGTAGTTTTCTTCTTTTCCTAGTTTGTTGAATGTTTTTACTATGAAAGGGTGATGACCATTGTCAAATGCTTTTTCTGTATCACTTGAGATAATCATCTTGGTTTATCCTTAATTCTGTTACTAGGAGGTATTACACTGATTTTTTATATGTCAAACCATCCTTGTGTTCTAGGTTTAAAATCTACTTGATTATGGTATATAATTTTTTAATGTGCTGTGCATTCTGTGTGCTAGTATTAATTTTGTTGAAGATTTTTGCTTCTGTGTTCATTGAAGATATTGGTGTTAGTTTTCTGGTTTCCAGTGTCTTTGTCGTTGTCTCATATCATGGTAATGCTAGCCTCAGAATGAGTCAAGAAGTGTTCCTCTTCAGTTTTTTGGAAATGTTTTAGGAAGTTTGGTGTTCGTTCTTTTTAAAATGTTTGATGAACAAATGGCAGTGAAGCCATCTGGTCTTTGGCTTTTCCCTGTTGGGAGGTTTGTGATTACTGATTTAATCTCCTTGTTTCAGGTTTGTTCAGATTTTCTCTTCTTTCATGATTCAGTATGTGTTTCCAGGAATTTATGTATTTCTTTTTTGTTTGCCCAGTTTATTTGTGTACAGTTGTTTGTACTGTTCTCTTATAATCCTTATTTCTGGGCCATTGGTTATAATTTTTCCTTTTTGTGTCTAGTTTTATTATTTTGAGCCTTTTTTTTTCTTATTCCAGCTAGGGTTTGCTAATTTTTTTGATCTTTAAAAAAACCTTAACTTTTAGTTTCATTAATTATTTTTTCCCTCTGTTCAGTATTTTATGTGTGCTTCAGTGTTTATTATTTCTTTCCTTCTGCTTGTTTTAGGTTTAGTTTGTTGTTCCTCTAGTTCCTTGAGGTGTAAATTAGGTTGTTGATTTGAGATTATCCTTTTGTTTAAATGTATGCCTTACAGCTGTAAATTTACAGTTGTAAATTTCCTTTAGCATTGCTTTGTTGCATCCTATAAGTTCTGGCATTTTGTGTCTTCATATTTATTTATGTCAAAGTTTTTTTTAATTTTCCCTTGTAACTTCTTGTTTGACCTATTGGTTTTTAAAAGAGTGTAGTGTTTAATTTATATATATTTGTGGAAATTTCCAGTTTTTTTTCTGTGCTGTTGATTTCTAGTTTTATTCCATTGTGGTTGAGGAAGACACTGTGCATTTCAGTCTTTTTGAGCTTGTTAAGACTCATTTTGTAGCTAACATGTTCTATTCTAAAGAATGGTCCATATATACTTGAAAAAAATGTATATTCTGTTTTTAGGTGGAGTGCTATAGATATGTGTTAGGTCCAGTTGGTCTGTATTGTTGTTCAGTTCCTCTATTTCCTTATTGTTCTTCGGTATGGTGGTTTTATCCATTATTGAAAGTGAGGTATTGAAGTCTTTTAATATACTGTGTTGCTCTGTGTTTCTCCTCCAAAGTCTTTAAAAATTTGCCTCATTGATTTTGGAGCTCTGAGGTTGGGTGCATAAATACTTTTAATTGTTATGTCTTCTTGGTGATTTGACCCTTTTAAGATTCTGTCGTGTCCTTTGTCTCATAACAATTTTTGATTTAAAATCTGTTTTGTCTGAACTTGGTACAGCTATTCCTGTGCTCTTTTATTAGCATGGAATATCCTTTTCCATCCTTTTACTTTCAGCCTGTGTGTGTCCGTAGATCTAAAGTGTTTCTCTCATGGACAGTACATATTTGGAAGACTACTAACTTTTAATATTACAGACTTACTCAGGGAAAAACTCTTTCAAACTTTTAATTTATACCAAAGACATTTAATCTCATATGAAGAGTTCATGACACTTGCATAGTTTTGAAGCATTCATCTTAAAACTTCTGCTTCAAGAGGGGTGCCTCCATGCTCAGTCATTTAAGGGCTTGGCTCAGATCAAGCCCTTCACTGGGCTCCCTGCACAGCGGGGAGCCTGCTTCTCCTGCCTTCTATTCCCCCTGTGTGTGTTTGTTCTCTCCCTCTCCCTCTTTCCGAAACTCTGTGTCAAATAAATAAAATCTTAAAGAATCCTTCAAATATTGGGTTATATTCAAAGGCAATAGTGGGAAAGTTGATCAAATTTATGAGGATGTAATAGAAATGATTTTTCTCAATGATGTCTAAACAGATGGGTGATAAAAATAGGAAGTTCTGAGGCACCTGGTGACTCAGTGGTTGAGCGTCTGTCTTTGGCTCAAGTCATGATCCTGGGGTCCTGGGATCGAATTCTGCATTGGGCTTCTTGTGGGGAGCCTGCTTCTCCCTGTGCCTATATCTCTGCCTCTCTGTCTGTCTGTCTGTCTCTCTCTCTCTGTCCCTCATGAATAAGTAAATAAAACCTTAAAAAAAAGGAAGTCCTGGGGAATGGATTTTTTAAGTAAGAACTTTTAACATTTAGTTTTAATTTTAGGTTTTCTTTAAACTGATAAAAGTGAGGGGAGAGTTCATTTTCTCACACATTGGGTTAGTTCTCAATGTGCTAGTTTCTCAACGTATCATTAGTTTCCTACAAATATCCTAATGAATTGAACTCTCTTTTTATAAGCTGTTCTGAATCAGCTCTTTAAGGCAAGACCCCATGCTCCACAACCTGCATTATTTCGCTGCAGTGAATAGCCATTTTGAACATTCATGTTGGCATTCTTCTTTCCTGGAGGGCACAAAGAAGATTAACTGTGCCAGAACATTGGCTGTATTGTTACAGATTTAGGAATTTCAAATGGCCAGAACGCATTTGCAAAAATAGTTTTATTTTTTATTCTTTGTCCCTTAAAAATCTCCACTGAAGCAAGATGGGTGTGCACCATGGTACTCTACCTGTAGAGAAATCCTTTTGGAAGAGTTGATATCTTAGAAATCTCTATAGTTATTGAGTAGATTTTAAATAAGCTGGTCTTAACAAAAACACATTGTTGTAAGCATTCTGTAAAAAAATTTTTTTGTATTGTTAGTGTAGTATCTGTTTTAATTCTGGAAAAAATCTGATGACCTTGAGTTTCCTTCAGAGGCTCATTCACATTTGTGGTTATTAATATTTTGTTAGCATTCATCTTCCTTGACATTCATAACTGCCTATTTTACTTTATAACTTTTTCCCTTTTTATGGACATTGTGTATTTATTTCTTTGAGGATCTGAGGTACTCATTTTAAAGTTTTTAAAAAATATAGTTTGTAATCATTTTTAGCAGGAGTGTTTTTTTTTTTTTTTTTGTCCTATGGTGCACCCTTCTCTATCTGGTGTTTTTGTGGTTGTCTTTACCTTGCCCCTTGTGGCTGCTTTTTAAAAAAGAGTTCTTATATTGAAACTGGTTTTTATTGTCCAGGAATATTGGAGGAAATCTCAGGAACCAGTCCCTGAACCAGTGGGTTACTTGACATAGGTCATTTTTGTTTGATTGCCTTGGATCTTTTCTATTTGCAATGTTTCAGCCTTGAGCTGCAGTCACAGCTTTTATTGCCTCCTTTCACAGGTTAAGGGAGCCCTGCTCTGATTTCACAAAAAGCCTGATGTTTGTTCCCACTGCCTCCACTGGGTTGATTTTAGTCCCTATTTTTAAGGCTAATTTCTTAGATGTCTCAAAAAATAAGATTTTAAAATAACTTGCTTGTTTCTACTTGCTTCTTTTACTGGTAGGGGTATAGGAGGTTAAGGATCTGCCATGGTTTATTGGAAAATATGTTGAGTTCTAACTGAATAACCTTAAGACTCTATTTTTTTATTTTTATTTTTTTTAAAGATTCATTGTTTCTTTTGGAGAGAACGGGAGTGGGCACTTGCACACATGAGAGCAGGGAGAAGAGCAGGGACAATGACAGGGAGAGAGAGAGAGAAAGAATCCTATATAGACTCCATGCAGAGCACAGAGCCTGACACTGGACTTGATCTCAAAACCCTGAGGTCATGACCTGAGCTGAAATGAAGAATCAGGTGCTTAACCTACTGAGCCACCTGGCGTCCGTTTTTTTTTTTTTTTTTTTTTTTTAAGTGAAGGTAGTAATTTGGATAGTGGTTGTGGAGTTGAAATGTTTTATATACATATATACGTATATAGGAAAGTGCTTTATAAACAGAGAAATATAAGTTAAAGTTTAGATTTTACTTATTGTTTAGTAGCAGTGATTGTGTTACTATTGTATTTAAATCTGCTTTTCACGGCACCTCCATGGCTCAGTGGTTGAGCATCTGCCTCTGGCTCAGGAAGGGTTAAACCAAAGTCCACACTCCCCTGACCCTCCCTCCCAGATCTAAGCCACTGGCTTCAACAAATCATCTTAAAAAGCCAAGTGAGGGTACCTGGGTGGCTCACTGGTTGAGTTTCTGCCTTTGGCTCAGATCATGGTCCCAGGGTCTCGGGAGTGAGTCCCATATCAGACTCCCTGCAGGGAGTCTGCTTCTCCTTCTGCCTGTGTCTCAGCTTCTCATGAATAAAGAAATCTTAAAAAAAAAATCTGCTTTTGATTTTCAGGTTGTCCCATTGACACATCATGTATGGCAAGAGTCATCATATCAAGGCAATAGTGGAACACAGATTTCTGATACTAATGTGGTCTTTGTGGAAAAAACAGCTTGGTGGGGGTGTAGGAATGATCAGGTATGTCTTGTGTAACTGGCAAACTATTTTTCTTTTCATAAATAGCATGAGAAATTCTGATTTAGCTGTGAAGAATGGTAAGAGGTGAATTTTCCATTTTTCTATTAGATCTTTGATAGTTTTAATTATATAGAATAGCATTTCAATTTCTTTTTTGTCTCAGGACTCCTTTACATTCTTCAAAACTATTTTAAGCATCTTTTGTTTGTATGAATTATTTCTATTGATATTTAGTTTACTAGAAATTAAAACATTTAAAGATATTTTTAAAATAACATATCCGGGACGCCTGGGTGGCTCAGCGGTTGCCGTCTTCCTTTAGCTCAGGGTGTGATCCTGGAGTTCCGAGATCGAGTCCCGCGTCAGGCTCCCTGCATGGAGCCTGCTTCTTCCTCTGCCTATGTCTCTGCCTCTTTCTTTCTTTCTCTCTTTCTCCTTCTCTCTGTGTTTCTCATGAATAAATGAATAAAATATATTTTTTTAATTTTTTAAATTTTTTTTTATTTTATGATAGTCACCGAGAGAGAGAGAGGCAGAGATACAGGCAGAGGGAGAAGCAGGCTCCATGCACCGGGGAGCCCGAAGTGGGATTCGATCCCAGGTCTCCAGGATCGCGCCCTGGGCCAAAGGCAGGCGCCAAACTGCTGTGCCACCCAGGGATCCCAAATGAATAAAATCTTTAAAAAAACCCCAACAAACACATTATATAGTAGCATAAGTAATATATTTAAAAATGAAAAAATATTTTCCAAGACAGAAAAGTTAGTTGAAAAGTGGCATTGTTCTACATTTTTTCATATCTCTTTAATGTCAGGTCTAATAAAAGACAACGTATTAGGGTTCTCCAGAAAAACAGAACCAGTAGGAGATTTATACATATATACACACACACACATACACACATACAACACACACACAAAATAAGAAATTTGCTCTTGTGTTAGCTGAGATTTCTAAGATCTGGAACCTGGAGACCCAGGAGAGCTGATGGTATAGTTGTAGTCTGAATCCAAAGGCCTGAAAACCAGGAGAACTGATGGTTTAAGTTCTACTCTGAATCCAAGCCTAAAGGCAGGAGAAGACCATCAGGCAGAGAGAGTAAATTGTAAATTCTGTTTTGCTCAGCCTTTTGTTCCATTCAGGCCTTCAATGGATTGGATGAGGCTTAATCCACAGTGGAAAGGGCAATCTCCTTTACTTAATCTGTGGATCGAATGTTTTTTTTTTTGTTTTGTTTTGTTTTTGTGTTTTTGTTTTTGTTTTTTTTGTGGATCGAATGTTAATCAAATGTTAATCTAGACTAGACACACAGACACATGGAACAATATTTTCCCAAATATGTGGCCACCTGGTGGCTCAGCCAAGTTGACACATAAAATTAACCATCACAATTGGATTCTCATATCTGCTTCTGCATTTAGTCTTTTGGGATACATCACAGTATGTGAAGAAAATCTGGACTTACATAGAAAAGGGAGCTCCATATAGATTTCCTGAAAGAGTGTGACTGCCAAGGATCTTTGGTCCACTCTTTGAGAACCATTGATCTAGAGTATACTCATAAATTTAGAAGAAATGGAAAAATTATGAGCAGATAGGAAAGAGGCTTATATGTTTGTTGGAGGAAAAATGTAGCCTCATTTATAATGGTTAAATATTTAGGGTTGATTATCTAAGATCTTGGGTTATCAGTTTCTTCTGGTACCTTCAATTTCCCCTAAATTGCAGTGACTATTCATTTGATGCAAGATATGAAGAAAGGAAATTTGCTGCCATGAAGAGAAAGGAATGAAAAGAAGCCTTGACTAGAAAATTCATAGCACTCTGGGACTCTTAAATGAAAGGGGGATTGCAATAGACTGAATTGTGTGGCATAAGATGTGTTGAAGTCCTATTCCCCAGTACTTTAGAATATGTCCTTATTTGAAAAAGGGTGATTGCAGATATAGCTTAGGTGAGATCATACTGGAGTACAGTAGGCCCTTAATCCAATATGACTGCTGTCGTTAGAGGAAAATAGGATGCGTAGAGAGAGCCACACACAGGAAGAAGTCAGCCCTATCAAGACAGAGGCAGACATTGGCAATCTACTGCAACAAGCCAAGGAATGTCTGGGGCTACCAGAGGGTGGAAGAGGTAAGGAAAGGATTCTCTTTAGAGGCTTTGGATGGAACATGGCCCTGCCAACACTTTGATCTCAGACTTCTAGCCTCCAGGACTGTGAGAAAATAAATTTCTGTTGTTTTGAACCCCCTAGTTTGTGTAACTTTGTTATGGTAGTCCTAGGAAATGATTATAGGGATATATCCCTAAATAGTTTGGTAGTCTCTGAGGATATATTTATGGTATAGTCCAAACGTAGTTGTCTTCCTTTTTGTCCCTATCTTGTGAAATATACGCCGTGAAAAAAAAAAAAAATATGCCTTAGACAGATCCTGTAGCTCTTCTTTTCCTGCCTTCATGCCTGGGTTCCTCAGCATAGCTGGAACATTATGCCACTTTCTCATTTCCCCCCTTTTTCTCCTTGTTTTTTTTGGTTTTTAAAAATTATTTGTTTATTCATGAGAGACAGAGAGGCAGAGACATAGGCAGAGGGAGAAGCTGGCTCCCTGCAGGGAGCCTGATAGCAGAACTCGATCCCAAGACCCCAGGATCATGACAATGAGCCAAAGGCAGATGCTCAACCACCGAGCCACCCAGGTGCCCCCTTCTCCTTGTTATTTGGTTCATTCATCTTTGTTGCTGTTTTCTGAGTTACCTCTCTTAATTCACTGAAAATATAGCTCTTGCTACACTGTTCTCAGTTTCTTTCACTTCAGCTTACATTACCCATCTAGTGCCTAAAACTCCTGGATCTTTGATCTAACCTACAGAGATCTTTTCCTCCACTTCTCCTCCTAAACTTTTACCCCTACTAGGGGTACCCATCCTGTAGTCACAGTCTAGACCATGTCACCTCCAGCAACTTGAGTACAAATGTCTCATCCCTAGCTGTTTGGTTTAATACTCTGCTCCCTGTTCATTAAATGAAATTTTTAAGAATTTTCTTCATTTCCTGCTATGTTAACCTCATTGATGTATAATTTTATCACAGCAAACTTCGCTTTTTTAGGTATACAGTTTGATGAGCTTTGAGAGATATATGCAGTCATAACCAGTACCACATTTGAGATATACAAGGTTGCTGTCACTCCCCAAAAGTTCTCTTGTACCTCACTGTAATCAGTCGTCTCCCCCATCCTTAGTCCCTGGCAACTACTGATCTGATTTCTGTCCCTATAGTTTTGCCTTTTCAAAATTAAAGTATATAGGCTTTCGAATCTGGCTTCTTTTACTTAACACATGCTTTTGAGATTTATCCATATTATTATGTGACTCAGAAGTTCTTTTTAATTTTTTTATTGCTGAGTAGTATTCCATACAGGTGCAAATTTTTGTAGACAAATGGTTTCATTCTCTTGGTAAATACTTAGGAATGAGATTACTGGCTGATACAGTAATTGTATGTTTAATGTTGTAAGAAAGTACTAAACTGTTTTCCAAAGTGGCCATGCCATTTTGTCTTCCTCCACAATATATGAGAATTCTAGTTGATTTGCATCCTTGCCGGTTCTTGGTATTGTTAGTTTTTTTGTTTTAAAAGTTTTAGCCAAAAAAAAAAAAAAAAAAAAAAAAGTTTTAGCCATTCTAGGTATATTATGGGGTCTCATTGTGGTTTTAATTTTTTTTAAGTTTTTTATTTATTTATGATAGAGAGAGAGAGAGAGAGAGGCTCATTGTGGTTTTAATATGCATTTTCCTAATGACTAATGATATTGTACATCTTTTTTTTTTTTTTTTAAGATTTTATTTATTTATTCATGAGAGATAGAGAGAGAGAGAGAGAGGCAGAGACACAGCAGAGGGAGAAGCAGGCTCCATGCAGGGAACCCGACGTGGGACTCGATCCCGGGTCTCCAGAATCACACCCTGGGCTGAAGGCAGTGCTAAACTGCTGAGCCACCCGGGCTGTCCTGTACATCTTTTTGTGTGCTTATTTGCCACCCATGTTTCTTCTTTAATGTAGGGTCTTTTAAAATCTCTTCCCCATTTTTTTTTTAAATTTTATTTATTCATGAGAGACAGAGAGGCAGAAGCATGGGCAGAGGGAGAAGCAGGCCCCATGCAGGGAGCCCAATGTGGGACTTGATCCTGGGACTCCAGGATCACGCCCTGGGCCGAAGGCAGGTGCTCAACCACTGAGCCACCCAGGCGTCCCTCTTCCTCATTGTTATTTTTTAATTTTTAATTTTTATTTTTTTTAAAGATTTTATTTATTTATTCATGAGAGACGGGGGAGGGGGCAGAGACACAGGCAGAGGGAGAAGCAGGCTCCATGAAGGGAGCCCGACGTGGGACTTGATCCCGGGTCTCCGGGGTCACAACCTGGATCGTAGGCAGCGCCAAACCGCTGAGCCACCCGGGCTGCCCCTCTTCCCCATTTTTTTTTTTTTTTAATTTGTATTTATTTATGATAGTCACAGAGAAAGAGAGAGAGAGAGAGAGAGAGAGGCAGAGACACAGGCAGAGGGAGAAGCAGGCTCCATGCACCGGGAGCCTGATGTGGGATTCGATCCCGGGTCTCCAGGATCGCGCCCTGGGCCAAAGGCAGGCGCCAAACCACTGCGCCACCCAGGGATCCCTCTTCCCCATTTTTAAAGGCTGATTTGTTCTATTTGTTGATTTTGGAATTTCTTTATAAATTCTAGGTACAAGTCGTTTACTAAACATGTGTTTTGCAAATATTTTTTTCCCCTACTCTATAGTTTTTCTTTGAATTCTTTGTCTTTTAAAGAGCAAAAGCTTTAATTTTGATGAAATTGGCGTATAGCTTTTGTTTTTCAATGTTTTGTATTGTGTTCTGAGAAATTTTGTCCTAATCCTATGTCACAAAGATTTTTTCCTAGAAAATCTGGAAGGTTTCTCAACCTTGGCACTTTTGACATTTTGGGTCACTTAGTTCCTCATTGTATGGGGCTGTCTTGTATGTTGTAAGGTGTTTAGCAGCATCCTTGACCTTTTCCCACTAGATTCAGTAGCACTCTCTCATGTTGTAACTATGAAACATGTCTCTAAACATTGCTAAATGTCCCATAGTTGAGGGAAGAGAGGTTGTCAAAATTTAACCCAGTTTCGAACCAGTTTTTGAAGTTTTCTAGTTCTAGGTTTTACATTTCTATGATCTATTTTGAATTGGTTTTGTATATGATATAAAGTAAGTGTCCATCTTGATTTCTTTACATTTGAATATTTGTCATTCCAACACCATTAGCTGAAGATACGGTCTTTTTGTCTAGTGCTTCCTTGGCATCTTTATCAAAAACAGATTATATATGTGTTGGTCTATTTCTGGACTTTATTCCATTGATGGCTTGTCATACCAATTCTGCACTCTTAATTTTTGTACTCTCTTGAAATCAGGTAGTGTGAGTTCTCCCACTTTGCTCCTTGTTTGAAAAATGGTTTTGTTTTTGCTCTATTCTTTTAATTTCTATATAAATTTTATTTTATTATTTTTTAAAAAATTTTATTTATTTATTCATGAGGGACACAGAGAGAGACACAGGCAGAGGGAGAAGCAGGCTCCATGCAGGGAGCCCAATGCGGAACTTGATCCTGGGACTTCAGGATCACGCCCTGGGCCGAAGGCAGGTGCTAAACTGCTAAGCCACCCAGGGATCCCCCAAATTTCTATATAAATTTTAGAATCAGCATGTCTATTAAAAAAGCCTCTTGGAATTTTGATTAAGATTGCCTTGAGTCTATACATCAGTTTGGAGAGAATTGACACCTTAATATTTGAGTTCTGTAATCCACCAACACAACAGTTCTTGCAGTTTCATTTAAGTGTTTAGTTTTTTCATCAGTATTTTGTTGTCTTCGGTTTACCAAACTTAACATGTTGTGTTACCTTTTTTTAAAAACATTGCTTTTAGGGACGCCTGGGTGGCTTGGTGGTTGGGCGCCTGCCTTTGGCTCAGGTCGTGATCGCAGGTTCCGGGATTGAGTCCCACACCGGGCTCCCTGTGAGGAGTCTGCTTCTCCCTCTGCTTGTGTCTCTGCCTCTCTTTCTCAGTCTGTCTCTCTCATGAATAAATAAATAAATCTTTAAAAAAATAAACAAACATTGCTTTTATTAAGGTGTAATTAATCATGCTGATGTTTTTACAAATTTCAATTTCCTATTCACAAATATATAGAAATATAAATGACTTCTTATATTGACCTTTTAAGTCACATTTACTGATTTTAGTAATAGGTCTTTTTTTTTTTTTTTTTTTTTTTTTTTTTTTGAGAGAGAGGGAGAAAGAGAAAATCCCAAGCAGGCTCCATGCCAGCACAGAGCCTACAGGGCTTATTTTCACTACCCTGAGATCATGACCTGAGCTGAAATCAAGAGTTGTACACTTTACTGGCTGAGCGACCCAGATGCCCTAGGACTTTCTAAATAGACAGTTGTATCAACTATATATTTTTTCCTTCTTAATATATGTATTTTATATCACTGGTTAGGATCTACTTATTATTTTACTTAATCTACTTTATGTTCTGACCAAAGCAAGTTTTGCCAGCATTTGTATAGCTGAATACATTGAGAACTTTTCTGTCCTTATTTTAGGTGCAATATATAGCATTTGACACTGTTAACCATTGCATAACTTCTTAAAATCATTTCCTTTCATGGCTTCTATTTTTTTTTTTTCTACTCTTCTGTTTCCTTTCCTGCTTTATCTTCCCCCGTTCAACCTCAAAATCGAAGGTTCTAAGATATGGACCTGAATAATGGCCAAATGTGGTTTTCAGAAAAAAAAATTGGGGCATGGTATTTAAAAATTTTTGAAATGGACACACTTTAAAGTGTGTATGCAGTGCATATTTGGCCACAGGTCCCATCACTCTCTAATTCCAGGCGGTTTTACTCATTTCTGTTACTTCCCTGGCCCTGTACACGTTTGAGCTTTTGATTTCTGCTTGAAGTGTTGGGATGTTTTGGTTCTCATGTAGATTCAGGGGGGTTAAATATATCTGTATACTTAAAAATCCCAAATTTATATCTCTAATCTTTATTTCTCCAACAGAATATATTTATATCAAAAACATTAGGGATTTGAAGGCCTTTTTTTTTTCTTTTTAAAGATTTTATTTATTTATTCATGAGAGAGAGAGAGAGAGAGAGAGAGAGGCAGAGACAGAGGGAGAAGCAAGCTCCATGCAGGAAGCCCGATGTGGGACTTGATCCTGGGACTCCAGGATCATGCCCTGAGCCAAAGGCAGATGCTCAACCGCTGAGCCACCCAGGCATCCCTTGAGGGCCTTTTTATATTGATTAAAAAGGTATAACAAGTAATCGTTGTGTACTAGAAACATAGCAACAAAATCTACAGAATCTTGTGACCAGCACCAGGTGTTGTTCGTGTGTTGAATCACTTAATTGTACGCCTGAAACTAATATTACACTGTGTTAAGTAACTGGGACTTAAATAAAAACTTAAAAAAGGAAAAAACCAAAATAAGCAGGAAGAAAAGGAATTTTTTTAAAAAGAGCTTATTTATTTATTCATGAGAGACACAGAGAGAGAGAGAGAGAGAGAGAGAGGCGGAGACACAGGAAGAGGGAAAATAGGTTCCCTGCAAGGAGCCTGACGCGGGACTGGATCCCAGACATCAGGATCACGCCCTGAGCCGAAGACAGATGCTCAACCACTGAGCCACCCAGGTGTCTCTGAAAAGGAATGTTGAATTAAGGGCGTTTTAAAATTTTATTTTATGGTGGGAAATTATAAATATGTTTACTTGGGGAGAGGAATGATGAAAGCAGGAGAATCAAATAGGGAGGCAGTCATTGAAAAGAATGGAATGAGATGGGAAGGCCTCTGATAGGTAGAGACTATTTTTAAGTTACAAGATGAGTATAGGGTTGTAGATCTGTTGACAGGAAGATAAGAAAATTCCATTGCCTGCTATTCACTTAATTGAAGTAGATGAGGTCATCAGTTGGAAACGAGGAAGGAGAGTTCAGTAGTTCTGAGGAGAGAAAGTGTAGTCATTTTAGCAAGTCAATTCACCAGGAAAATATAATAGGATTTCTATGCAATGCTGAGTGTCCTTGAAGTTTAATGCCATCAATTTAAAGAAAACGACATTTGGGTTTGTGTTTTTTTACTCTGCAATGTGCAGCTGCTTGGATTTGGATAAGGAGAATGTTTAACTAGAGAACTGAGCTTTTACCAGGCAAATATGGTAGTGGGAGAAAAGGGGAGGAAAGTTAAAGATATTTGCAAGGCAGTGGTTATGAGTATGACAATGAACTCTCAGAGTGGTAAAGAGGGAAATACAGGTAAGAAAGGAATGATGACTAGTGTAAATGTAATAGGATAATTGTCCTAGTGAGGTTAAGGAATTACTGAAGTTGAGCTAGAGTAATCTGACGAGGCCAGAGGATGGGCAGGCAGGAGAGCCAACAGACAGCTGTCTCTGTGGAGTGAGTAATAAACTATGGGACCAGGCTCAAACCATGCTTAAGGAGTCTGAGAGATGAGTTGGGGACTAGAGGTTTTGTTATAGTGAGAGTCACACAATGACTGCAATTGCCTTTGCTTTTTAAAATTTTATTTATTTATTATTATTTTTAAAACTGACCCTTCATCTTTTTTATTTTTATTTTATTATTTATTTATTTAAAAAATTTTTTAAAAGATTTTATTTATTCATGAGAGACACAGAGGCAGAGATACAGGTATTGCAATAAATTTATGTTTTATATTTTGGGCTTATGTGTCTATTAAATTTAATTTTCTAGTTTTTTTAGTTTTTTATTTTATTTTTATTGACTTATAACTTACTAATTTTAATTAGTATTTTAATAAAATGTTAAATTTGGAAGTAGGAAAAAATTGTTCCTTCCTATAGATACTTTGGGAAGCATTGCTTCGAATCTTGCCACTAATCTAAGAGTAAACACTTGAAAGAGACCATTGGATTATGTGATAATGTTACACAATGAGAAGAGCCACGAGTCCATTAGAAACCAGTATAGCTAATTAAGAATTCAGTAGAGTGGTCATGTGTAGAGCATTTTACAACTTTAGGTTTGGAAAATGTTTTTCAGTATTATAATTCTAAAGTTTCATCAAATAAAACCAAATGTAAAAAAAAATGTATTGCTACAGTGAAGAGAATATTCAAGAATAACAGAATCACTAGTGATATAACACATTAAAAGATGGATAATGATGGGAAGAGGTCTAAAATTAATTAATATTGTGAAAACCATACAGAAAGAGTAGTTTTACTTTCTCTAAACACTGATGAGAATGTCATCATATAGGAAACTATATGCTACATGAGTGGGTGGATAGTTAAATCTAAGTACTAATGTATATGGTAACTCAGTTAATGACTTAGCATATTTTCCTTCAAAATTATTGTTTTAGAGAACAGAATCTTGGCATTATCCTCCGCAAGAAATGGACTCTTCCCACACTTTGGATACAACCCAGACCAGGTTTAATATGAGAGAGGAAGGGACCGAAGTGACAGACTTCCCCTCTGTGGAGGAAGGTATACTGACCCAACCAGAAAATCAAGTAAAGAAATCCAAGAGAGATCTCTTATGTTCGCCACTGCTAGGTAATAACTCTTTATTTTTAACCAGTAGTAATAACTCATATTTGTAAAATACTTTTGGGGGACTTCAGGTCCTGCGTTTAAATCCTTTCTTTCTTTCTATCTTTTTTTTTAAGATTATTTATTTGAGAGAGAGAGGTGTGTGTATGCGTGTGTGTATGCATGTGTGTGAATGAGTGTGGGTGAGCAAGAATACGGAGAAGTAGAGGGAGAGGGAGAGAGAATCTGAAGCAGTGAATATGGAGCCGGATAGGAGGCTCAGTCTCTCTACTGTGACACTTAACTGACTGAACAACCCCGGTGCCCCTAAATCCTTTCTTGAGTTGAGGAGCTCTGTAGAACCATTGTCAAAGGTCTTACCTTATTTTTGGTTTTCCATACTGGCTGACTGGTCTAGTTATGTTAAATGTTCACTTGCCCCTCATTATGTCCTATTCCTCACAGAAGATAGAAAGATGATAACTTCCTCTCTAGTGGGCATACCTCCTCAGCCCTGAATTTGTGGATTTTTTTCTTGGGGTAGACTATATATTATCCTTTGACAACTTCTCTTAGCAGTGGAGACTCCATGATCCTAAAAAAAAAAACCCAAATGTTTATGCTTACTTTATTAGATTCTTAGAATTAGATAAGGCATATGTTATTCTCAGTTTTCAGACCTCAAAAGTAAGATAAAGAGGTTAAATGACTTGTTTGAGGTAGATCTTACTGGTTTCCTCTGTTCAATATTGCACTGATTTATTAGCTCTTTACAAAAGCTAAACTTTAAGTGCCTTTCAGATTATCAAGGTAGGAGATAGAATTGTACTATTATAACTTTGGATCATGTGGATGTGGAAGAATGCTTAACCAGTGTGGTAATTTCAATTTTTTCATGCCTAAATGATAATTAAGACAATACTATTTTGTTCTTTGTTTTATTCAGTTTTTTTTTTTTTTAATTGAAAGAAAATGAAACAACCACATATATTAGAATTAACCTTTGACAGGGGAATGAGATTTAACCATGATGTTAGTTTGTCAGAGTTTTGTAGAGGAGTATCACAATAGGTGGTGTTAATTCACAAGATTTTTTCAAACATAAGCCAAGGCTATCCAAAGCAAAATACTGATGCCGATGTATTTTATGATGTGGATCATCAAAGTCCATTTTAGTTTCACATTTTAAGAAAGATGTAGACAGTGGGGCACCTGGATGGCTCAGGCCGTTGAGCTTCTGACTTTTGATTTTGGCTCCAGTTGGGGTCTCCTCAGATGTAGGATACTCAGCGGGGACACTGCTTGGGATTTTCTGCTTTGCCCTCTGCCCCTCTCCATGCTCACATGCTCTCTCTTTAAAATAAATGAATGAATAAAACTAAAAAAAAAAAAAAAAAAAAGAAAAAGATGTTGCCAGCACAGGAGTTCGTTTGTGAGAGGAAATGAGTATGACAGTAGATGAAAGAGAAGACTTTGCTATGATAAGTTGTTTAAGGGGCTGTCAAGCTAAAGAGGAAGGAGCTTAACTTTCATTCATTCATTTGTTTAACAAATATCTTAAGTGCCTATGGTATGTTTGTTGCTAGGGATATTTAGATGATGAAAGCTACTTCCACTTTTGGGAAGACAGCCTAGTAAACAGGAAAATAACTGTACCTTGGGATGAGTATTATAATGGTCTAGAGCAAGGATCTGATTTTGTACTGACCATGACCTAAGAATAGTTTTTGCATTTTTAAAGGATTGTAAGAACAAAGAAGTATATGTGATGGAGACTATATGTGATCAACAAAGTGTAAAATACTTATTAATTGACCTTTTATTAAAAATGTTTGCTAATTCTTAGTCTAAAGGTTAAAATGAGAATACATAGCTTATAGGGAGGCCATTTTCAATTTGATATAAGAACGAGCTTTCTAGGGCAGCCCCAGTGGCCCAGTGGTTTAGCGCCGCTTTCAGCCCAGGGTGTGATCCTGGAGACCTGGGATCGAGTCCCACTTGGGGCTCCTTGCATGGAGCCTTTTTCTCCCTCTGCCTGTGTCTCTGCCTTTCTCTCTCTCTCTGTGTCTCTCATGAATAAATAATCTTTAAAAAAAAAAAAAGAGCTTTCTAATAGAATCATTTAGTAGTGGAAAGACTGTATACCAAAATAGTGAGCTTTACAACACTGCAAAATGTCAAGCAAAATTCTCTAATAGAATTGCAACGTTGGGTAGGAGATTGTGTGATGTGGCTTCTAAAATGTTTTCTAGGTGAAGTTTTCTAACTCCAGCTTCCCATTTACTGTAGATAAACATTTTTAATTATTAGAGGAGATCCCTGATCTGATAGCTAGAGCACATTTCATGATTGTTTTGTTATGCATGAATACAGTCATTGAGGGATAAATTGGTCTCTTTGCTAGGCACTGTGGATACAGCTGTGAATAAAGTGGATGTGGAGTTGACAGTCTAAGCATACAGACTAAAGATTAAAACAAGAGTATGACAGTTATGATAGGGACGGTGTGCAGTGCAGTATTACAGACATGCTGAAATCCAGAAAGTATATTGTAGGAACGGTATTAGATTCATAGTGAAAGAACAGTTTAGTTTTAGTAAAACATCACCTATTCAATTGAATTAATATTAGATAGAATGCTGTTGGTTTTATAGTTTATTTCTATTAATATTTTTTGTTTTATAGTTATGTAAATGGTATAAATAATGAGTTTATACCTAGTTTGTCCACATTTAGGCACATATAATAAGAATTATTTAAGTTAATGTGTAGGAATCCACAAGAATTATTTTTCCTTTAAATCAGCATTCTCAAACTCTTTGGTCACATACTTTAAATGTACCAAGGACTTCAAAGAGCTTTTGTTTATGTGGGTTAATACTATTTCCCATATTAGAAATTTACAAAATATTTATTAACTCATTAAAAAATAACAACTGCATGGTATGTTAATATAAGTTACATATATATAATATATATATTTTAAAGATTTATTTATTCATGAGAGATACAGAGGGGCAGAGACACAGATAACAACTCCATGGTATGTTAACATAAGTTACATATATATAATATGTATATTTTAAAGATTTATTTATTCATGAGAGATACAGAGAGAGAGGCAGAGACACAGGCAGAGGGAGAAGCAGGCTCCCTGAAGGGAGCCTGATGTATGGGACTTGATCCCAGGTTCCAAGATCATGACCTGAGCTGAAGGCAGGTGCTCAACCACTGAGCCACCAAGATTTAATTTGGCATCCCAAATTAAATATTTTTAAAAGAAAAATAGCTATTTTCCAAAACAAAAATATTTAGAAGAGTAGCATTATTTTACTTAAGAAAAAAATCTCTATAATGTTTGACCAAATAGAATACAGGTAGATTCTGATACCTGCTTCTGCATTCAATATGTTGCTATTTCATAGATGATGTAGCTTCTGGAAAATTCTACATAAAACTTGTGAGAGAATGAGAATGAATAAGGCAAATGGCATCTTAATGTTATTTTTTTTTAAGATTTTATTTATTTATTCATGAGAGACACAGAGAGGGAGAGGGGGGTCGGGCAGAGACACAGGCAGAGGGAGAAGCAGGCTGTATGCAGGGAGCCCAACGTGGAACTCGATCCCGGGACCTCAGGATCATGCCCTGGGCCGAAGGCAGGCGCTAAACCACTGAGCCACCCAGGAGGGATTCCCTTAATGTTGTTTTGAATATAATTTTGACTCTAGGCACTTCCTAAGCATGTTTTAGGGATGCCCAGGAACCTGTGGACTACATTTTCAACATAATAGTTAAGAGCATTTGCTAAGAAATTAGAGTATTTAGGTTCATTTCTTACTCTGGCCTTTAAGCTATTTGAATGTGGGCAAATTAATATTTCTTAAATTTTATAATCATGTTTCCTCATCTGTAAGATGGTATAATAATACCTATCCTTCAGGGTTATCATTAAAATATTGTATGTTAAGTGCCTGAAATTTTTCAGGCTGTGAATAAATAAATGGTAGTTGCTGCTGCTGCTGTTATGTTATCATTCTGATGCTTCTAGAAACTTTCAGATGGCAGCGTTAGATTCTATAAAGTATTACATAAGTAAGCTAAGCAATTAACTTTCAGCATTCCCAACATTTTTATACTTGAAACTTTGCAGTCATACAAGACAACTTTGCTTCTCCTGATTTGCCTTTGCTGACATGCTTGACACAAGATCAAGAGTTTGAGTCTGATTCCTTATTTCAACCCAGTGAACTAGAATTTGTACCTCTGAGGTAGGACAATTTATTTTTTTATTTGCATGTAACCTTTCTACTCTTTTCTTATTCTAAGTTGTTTCTAATATTAATGGCTTCAGGCTGAGGTGAGGGTTTGGAGTCTCAGCACACACTCAGACGGTAACAAGGCCCTAAGTTAAGACATGATGCATATTAATATGGCATAGTAACATATATGTAAAAATGAGCTAGATAACTAGTTTATTTAAAAATAATTTTTAATGTATTTTAGTATTTCAGGCATAGTTTATTTTTAAATTTTTATTTTTGAAGAATAGTTGACATATAATGTTATGTTAGTTTCAGGTGCACAGCATAGTGATTTAACGATTCTATTAATTGTGCAGTGCTCACCATGACAAGTATGGTATGGTATGCTTGAATCTAATGTGATAATGTATGTCAACCACACTCAGATAAAAACATTAAAAAAAGCTATAGAGGTTTACAGAATAAAAACCTTTGCCTTTCTACTATGTATTACCTTAAAATTACCTTTATGAAAAAATGTTCTGTATATAATAGACAACCAATAGATTACTGTTGTGTTTTAGGAGTAGATCATTTTTTTTTAAGATTTTATTTATTTATTTATTCACAAGAGACACACAGAGAGAGAGAGAGAGCAAGAGAGGCAGAGACACAGGCAGAGGGAGAAGCAAGCTCCATGGAGGGAGCCTGATGTGGGACTCGATCCCGGGACTCCAGGATCATGCCCCAGGCCGAAGGCAGGTGCTAAACCCACTGAGCCACTCAGGGATCCCCTGAGTAGATCATTTCTTAAGAGGTTTTCAAGAGCACAATAAATGACTAGTGAAAGAATTAGTGAAAGTTAAGTAAGTATTAAATTATGGTAGGTGGTAAACATTTTAAATAGTAAAGTTTGTATTTTTATTTAATCTTTTTTTGGGGGCAGTATGAAAATATTCCTATTTTTTGGTAATATTTTAGGAGAAGGCTGAGAAAATATCAGGGTCATAGGATGGGAGTCTTCTGTTCATCTTCTGTTCAGAAAAAATTTGCCTTGTTCAGTCACTAACCACTTTAAGGGAATTTGAAATTAGAACTTTGCTTTTTCAGCATACTTTTCAAATAATGTTGATTTCAGTGACATACAGTTTTGTATTTTTCATGTTAGTATTTAAAAAAATGTCTTAAACATTTTATTTATTTATTTTTAACTGTATATTTTCAGGGGAATTCCTGGTAAGTCTGAAGATACTGAATGGTTTTCTCGGCCGTCGGAAGTTAGTGAAGCTTTATTCCAGGCAGCCTCAGAAGTAGCTTCAGACTTAGGTAACAGTTGTATTACTGTATCTCAGCACTCACTTATAGCTAGTACAGCTGTTGAGTCTCAGCACTCTTTTTTACCTCTTGAACAAGGGACTAAAGAAGAGACTATTTCGTCTGATACAGTCGATGAACTGAAAACCCCCAAAGACTTTGATAGTTATGATGCTCTTTGTTCCTATATGACATGGAAGACACAAGAAGTTCAGGAGCCAGAAACCAGTTTAACTGATGAAGGTCAAGCTTCTGTTTCAACCTCATCTTATACAAGTGATGAATACATGACTCCTGAAGGAAGTGACAGTTTTGATGCTTCTTGTTCGTATGTGCAGTTTTGGAAACAGAAAGCTTTACAGCAGTCAGAAAAATATTTAACCAGTAAGGATCATCATTCTTATGCAGATTCTTTCGACACAGTTGATAAAAATACAATTCCTAAGGGAAGTGACAATTTTAGTGCCCCTTTTGCATATATGCCATGGAGCAAATACCAAGCTTCACACCGTCCAGAAACATGTGTGATCAGTAAGGGCCATGTTTCCTTTCCGCATGAAGTTGCTCCTCATTTTAATAACAAAATGTCACATTCTTTCCTGCATTGTCTCTTGGAAAGTAGAGGAAAGGGCATTCCCTTGACAGCTCACGGTCATTATTTTGAGAGTGTTTATGTAAGGGCTCCAGCTGAGAATGAGGTGAAAGAAGTGATGAATTCTTTGGAGGGGTATGAAAGAAATGAAGAAGGTCTGGGGAAAGAATTGTCGCAAGGTTTTGAACTAAAGGAGAATAGAAGTGCTTTAGTATTTTCAGAGGTGCATCCCAGATCTTCAGAAATACAGTATTGTGAGAATATTGTAGTTCCTGGTAATTCTGTAAAAGTTTCAGAAATACATATACACTCTAGTGGACATGGTACCTCTCAGATGGAGGTTTCTGGTGTTCCTCTTCAGACTATTAAATCCACCTTGGATCAGATATCAGAACGACTATATTTTCAAGAGGAAGGAAACCAAAGGGCCACTTGTGTTTTTGGTGGAAAAAGTGTTGATGCTTCTGAAAACGTAGCCTTTGAGGTAGTTATTGCCTCTATTGAGCCTTCCAAGAAAGAGAATACAGTAAATGAAATCCAAACTGACATCAGTAAGTTTTTAGTAAATGACAGCCAAGAAAGGGAACCAAAAAATCCACATCTTTCCCTATTAAATTATAACAATGAAAACTCTTTCTTTGATGAGCTTAGTCATCCATGTTATCAATCTCCTCCTGGGGTGTTTGAATTAGAGGCTTCAAAACCATTGTTGCATAAAAAAGTTAATGGTGATAATAGCTCCCTGTATTGGCCTCTTAATTTAAAATCACTCCCCAGTGCTCCTCAGGAAATGTTCATTAAGCCACTTTCTCTTATTCCAGAGTTTAAGTCATCTGCTTCTTTAAGTGAAAAATCTCACAGCCAGGCTGTTGGTCTTGGCAAAGCACAGTCAGCTTTATTTCAGTGTGATCTAGACAATGAACCATTTCTTCCCATTGGGAAGATAAAGTCTGTTCCTGCTCTTGACCTTGCAGAGAAGGTAGGATCTTCAAACATTTTTTATCCAATGAAAGTATCGACTTCAGATTCTTTGGTTTTACAAGATTTAAGAAGATTTGAAGAAGTTGCCGATTCCTCAAACTATATTTTGGGTAAGAATGTAAACTCTAGTAACATATTTGAAGGTCCATCTGCAGTTGTGGGAAGCAGCTTTTCAGCAAACTTGGTGACATATGATGCAAAGTCACAAGGTACTTTACCAGTGACCAGTAATGCATCTTTAATTATAGTCAGTCAAGGGACTTTGCTGAAAGCTGATGCAGGCCAAGGTAAAATTCCTTGGCCTATGGGAGACAAGTCCAGTTTTACCATACATACAATTATGCAAAATGACTCCTATTTTATAGAGGGCCTGCAGGGGAAGGCTGAATCTGGCACCTATACTCTGGATGATGATACTGAATGCTGTAACCTAGATGAGAATGCTGTTGTATGCAGTACAAGAGTTGATGATCTACAAAGAGAGGTGAGACACAATGAAATGATAGTTGGGGAATGTGGTCTTTTCCAGTACTATTTCAGGAAAATGTGTTATTAACTTGTTTTTATTTTACTTTCTACTATTGCCCAGATATGTGAACAAGGTGACTTGACTAGTGAATGCATTGAGCTAGCAAGTTTAAAAAATGTGCTTGATGATCTAGAGGTTTGTGACAGCTCCCTGGACTGGGAATCTGACTTACAACTGCCATCTAAGGAAGAGAGTGATTTTGAAGAGCCCGTAAGTTTTTCTGTCTGGCATTTCTTGTGGGGTGGGGAAAGAATATTTTAGTTGAAAAATGGGGATGAAAGTAAAGGGCCTATTTCTATCCTCTAATACCAACATGCAACTTACAACTTAGTTTCAACTGATATCCAAGAATATATATACTCCATTAATTTGTTAGGGGTTTGCATAAGAGAAATATTTGTGTTTCAGAGACCATAAGATTTAGTGAGTTCTGTGGTATCTTGGAAAAGGCCATCCTTTGGAGCTCCCAGGCATTTTTTTATCTGGAGACATGCTAACTCTTCCTGGTTGTGCCAGCAAGAACCTTTGGACAGTGTTAAGATTAGGCTCACTGGTAGACATAGTCAATTGTACATTTTTTTTTACTCTGTCTTCAATTTATAAGCATTGGAATAGACCCTGGAATATTTAAATATTTTTTTTAGAAGCTCCTGAAAGATTTGACTTTTTTTATTTTTTATTTTTTTTAAATTTTTTTTAATTTTTTTTATATTTATTTATGATAGTCACAGAGAGAGAGAGAGGCAGAGACACAGGCAGAGGGAGAAGCAGGCTCCATGCACCGGGAGCCTGATGTGGGATTCGATCCCGGGTCTCCAGGATCGCGCCCTGGCCCAAAGGCAGGCGCCAAACCGCTGCGCCACCCAGGGATCCCTGACTTTTTTTTTAAATATATATTTTTAAAGATTTTATTTATTTATTCATAGAAACAGAGAGAGAGAGAGAGGCAGAGACACAGGCAGAGGGAGAAGCAGGCAGCATACAGAGAGCCTGATGTGGGACTCCATCCCAGGTCTCCAGGATCACGCCCTGGGCTGCAGGCGGTGCTAAACCGCTGTGCCACCGGGGCTGCCCGACTTTTTTTTTTTTTTTTTTTTTTTAAAGATTTTATTTATTTATTCATGAAACAGAGAAAGAGAGAGGCAGAGGGAGGAGAAACAGGCTCCATGTCAGAAGCCCGATGTGGGACTCGATCCGATGTGAGACTCTATCCGGGGACTCTGGGGTCACGCCCTGAACCAAAGGCAGACGCTCAACCGCTGAGCCACCCAGGTGTCCTGAAAGATTTGACTTTGAAGGAATTTTGAAAATTTCAGAACCAATGTTTGCCCAGGAAGGATACTGAGAGTCTTAATATCCACACTAGTTAGTGTCCTCAAAGATAACTAACTTCCTCTCTCCCAAATGAGTGACATATCTATGTATATACACATTCCTTCCATTTATATCATTATTATTGTGTGTGTGTACTAGAAAACTGAGGTGTTATAAAAATTCTGTGTTAGCCTTTCTTTTATACAAGACTTCATTTGTTTGGATCCTTGGATATCTGGGCTTTAATGTTCCTTTGGTTCCATTGCCCATTCTCTTTTGTCTGATATGGTCAGCTTCTTTATAATATATCCTTGTATCTTTATATTATACTAGTCATTTTATACAGCTATACAATAGATGTTGTATACTTAATGTTACTTTCCTTTTCCTGTTTCCCCATGTGTAACTTTACTTTGTCATTGGTAAGCTGCTAGTTTGGGTTGCAGTCATTTTTAAATATTTAGGTTTAGGCAGTTGATTAGAGAAAATGAACAATGATATTGAGATAAACTTTTCCTTTTATTTATAAAAGGAAACAAATTATTTATTTATAATTATTTAATCCTTTATAATTAAAATAATTTATTTATAATTATTGAACATATTAAAAATTGAAATACAGAGAACTGTGAGGTTAGTTTTATTTTTTTTAATGTTCTAAAGTTGGCATTGTTTAATTCTAATTTTCATTCTCTTAACAATGGGGATGAAAATGATAGCTAACACTGTGTGCTCAAATACTATGCTAAGAGATTTATTTATATACATCAATTCATTTAGTCCTTTGGTCAATCCTATGAGATAGGATTATTGGGGGTTATTATCATCCTGATTTTACAATTGATATTTAGAGGGTTAATAATGGAACTTGCTTATTATTATTGAGGAAGTAGGGGAGCTAGTACTTGAAACTAACCTTATCTATGTATTTAACCATACTATACAATAAACTGCCTTCCTGTTTAACTATTCTTCAGTGAAAGCAAAGCCAGGATTTTGCATTATTTTGGCAAGAGTGAAAATTTTGAAGGGAATTGGTCAAAGTGAATTTCAATAAGAATGAGAAACAAGTATGATCAATTTTAAACTTAGAGTTTCTCATTTTTTTGATAGATCACTTATGTAACTTACATCAGCTTTTTATACACATATATTTAAAGAAATGTAGATACATATTCAGTTAATAGTGATGTGCTAAGGTTAACTCTGACCAGTATTCCAGGTTTTATTTGCCCCTAGCTATAGCCCTAAGTATATTTTTTCAGTTTAGGGAGGATGTTCCATGTATTATCTTTCACTCTTACCTCCATTCTGTGGTCTGCAAGTTGTAATGCCAGTATTAGGGAAACAACGAGCCAGTAATCTTCCTACACGGCTCAGCTTGCCCTTGGAGGGCTTGTTTGTTCCTTGGTTTCTTTCTTATTCTCATCTGTGTCTCAGAAGACTCATTTATACTTGTTTGCCTTACTTTGGTACCTAATCATCATTTCTCTAAATGATTATTTTGGCAGCTACTTATATATGATGTAGCTTGGGGTTATGAAAAGAGTGTAGAGATTTGGAGTCAAAACCTTGTTCAATTATTTTTTAGCCTCATGCATTTGGCAGATGACTTTGGAGGATTATTCTACTCATCTGCATAAAGAAATAAGAATAGTAACAATCAGCCTCATGCATTGTTATATTGAGTGGGGTAGGGTATATAGTACTGCCTGGCTATTAGTTCTCTTCACTTTACAGAAACTAGACTCCTAGGCCCTCACCAGGAGTTTTCTCCTATCATTATTACTCCTGTGTTTCTCTTTCCTTGTTCCTGGTAGCAGCATATTACATTCTTTTAGCTTTTGTGTTAAAATACTGTTTTAGTACTCCTTATTTTGGCCATGTAACTAAATATTATTTAAGATTTACTTTTTCGATTTCTTTTTGTTTTGTTGGTTCTACCTCTTCCACCAAGTACCTAATTTCCTCTCAAGGTTTATTATTTTTTTTTAAGGTTTTATTTACTTATTAATGAAAGACACACAGAGAGAGACAGACACATAGGCAGGGGGAGAAGCAGGCTCCATACTGGGAGCCCGATGTAGGACTCATCCAAGGACCCCAGGATCATGACCTGGGCTGAAGGCAGACACTCAACCACTGAGCCATCCAGGTACCCCTCCTCTCAAGGTTTAAATGCTTTTTTCCATGTGATGATTATCCCATCCGTTTTTAGATCCTAATATTTCTATTGAGGTAGACCTAGACCTGAATGCTATCTTGCATAAAATTTTCCATCACCTTAGATGCAACTTGCCTATATCAAAAGAACTCAAACTTTTTTTTATGAAATCAGACTTGTAGATTTTCTTAATTCTTATAGAGAAGTTAACATTTCTTGGTGTCTTCATCATCTTTGATTCATTATTGATTAAAAACTGGGAGATAAACCAATTTTCATTTTTTCCTCCTGATTTCTCCTGTTTCAATTAGTAATGAAGATCTGGTGATCTCTTAAATTCTTCTCATCTTTTTCACTGTATGTTTTCATTTCTTTTTTTTAAAGATTTCATTTCTTTATTAGAGCATAAGCGGTGGGGTGGAGAGGGAGAGAGAGGGAGTAGGCTCCCTTCTGAGCAGGGAGCCCAATGTGGGATTTGATCCCAGGACCCTGAGATCATGACCTGAGCCAAAGGCAGACACTTAACTGACTGAGCCACCCAGGTGCCCTACATTTTCTTTTGTATTACTTGCTCTAGTATCTGTTATGTTTCAGTGCTTTGATATAATGAAATTTTGTTTATTTCTATATTTTAATTCCAGAATAGTTAACAGTGTTATATTAGTTTCAGGTGTACAATATTGTCCATTTGCAATTCTATAGATTACTCACTGCTGATGGTGGTAAGTGTACTCTTAATTCCCTTCACCTATTTTACCCAGCCCTCTGCCAACCATCAGTTTGTTCTCTGTAATTAAGAGTCTGGTTTTGTCTCTTTTTTTTCTTTGTTCATTTGTTTTGTTTCTTAAATACTACATAAGTGAAATATATTTGTTTTTCTCTGACTTATTTCACTTAGCATTATACCTTCCAAATCTATCCATGTTGTTGCAAGTGGCCAGATTTCATTCTTTTTTATGGCTGAGTAATATTAATGAAATTTTATTGAAGTCAAGATTGGAATAGAAACTTTTTTCTTCCTACATTTGGAAGTTCTAGAGTAAAACTGATATTAAATACACATAGGTGCCTGGGGGAGACACACACACACACACACACACACACACACACACAAATACATAAGTTAATGAGCTGTACTTCAAAAAAGTCTCCTTTAGGAATGGGATAATTGAAAATTAAGAACTTTGTGCTCTGTTTAGAGCAGGATTTCTCTTACTGTTATCTTTTGGGATATGATAATTCTTTGTTGTGGGGGGCTTGTTTGTGCCTTTTAGGGTGCTGACCAACATCCCTGGCTTCTCACTAGATGCCAATGGCTACCCTCCCTCTACCCCATGCTCCAAGTTATGACAGTGAAAAATGTCTCCAGGCATTGCCAGATGTTTCTTGGTCAGGGAGAGATGGATGGGGGCAAAATCTTCCACACCTGAGAACCACTGGTGTAGAGAAACCTAGACCAGGGCAGTAGAAGTAGAATATTTATTTTTATACCATCCCAACTTCTAAGAATGTTCATTACTACACAGTGAAAAAACCTTGCTAAAAGAGAATGGAACCAAATTCATCCTTAGGTACATTTTTTTCTCCCCTGAGAAGTATCAAAAAGAGGGAATAATATTTTTAGGAAAATAATGAAACCTAAAAGTAATATATTGTTTTATATGAGAGTATGATGTGAACCTGGTGAAAAGTTCTATATATTTATGTACTGACATCACCAATGATGGTTTCTAATTTCTTTTCTAATAAGTACTTGCTGGGATCTGATGAATCTTTGAGAACTTCTTTTTCAGCATTTAACCTTTACTTCACTGTCAGTTTATATTTCCCACTACTTTTGTTTAAAGAAGTTTGAGGACATAGTATTTTGGTAATTGATCATAGATCCAGTTCTTTGATGCTTTAATTTTTTTTCTAAACGTTTGTGGATTTCTTGAAAATATTCCTGTTGTCTCTTCCCTCCTTTCATCTTTACTTTTGACAACATACCTCTCCTTTAAAAAAAAAAAATTCTTGCACTTGTCAAGAGTAATACCAAAGTTCAAAATCTTCAATGATCATACTTTTATATGGAACAAACTTCTAGGCTTCCTATCTGTAATATTCTATATAGGCAGACTTCCAGACCCTAAGAATAATTTGTAGAGCCTTCCTAGAATTGACCAAACAAGATATGACTTGTATATGAATTTAGGATGGTTGAGAAGATGATCTTAAGAAATTGGTATAACTGCTTAGTATTCATTTTCATGAATGTGAAGGTGAAGTCTAAAATTAATCCTATTTTTTTGATTTTTTTAAATCTCCTTTTATAGGTAGGTCATTCTAATACGGACATTAATCAGCCTTTTTCATCTATATTGCCTCCATTTATTCCTCATGAGCCAGCCAGAGAGTTGGAGTATCACTCTTCAGATCTCAGAATGTTGAGAGTATCTCCTGACACTGTGCAAAAGACTCTCGAACATTCAGCAGGTATGTAGAAAAGGAGATATTAGGTGTTCTTATGGCTAGCTTGTTAAAAATACCTTGCTAAGGCTAATTTTTTATTTTTAGACTCCTGTAATAATATTAATTTTGGATTAAATGTATTTATAAATCCCCAGATATTTTATTAGATGAATCATTTGGTTTTTCATTGTCTTCTCTATGGCAATGTTATAACTCAATTACATGAGGAGTCTGATATTAGAGTCAGTTTATTATTTCTGTATTCCATTCTGTGACTTGAAGGGAAAAAAGAAATTAATGGAACAGAAAAGGAGAAGAGTAGATCCAAATAAGTTTGTAGAGAGGAAACTGAGAGATCAGTTCTGAGGTAGAAAACAAGATTATCTGCTGAAGGAGAGGTAGTGAGTGGTAAAGGAGGGTTAGGGGGTTTGAGGAGAGTAGCTTGGTGCAGGCTCAGAATTTAGGTTACTAAGTAGGAGTTGCAGCTGACCAAGAACTAGCAAAAGAATTGGCAGGTCGTTCTGAGAAGTCAGCTGAGATTGGAGATAATTTTGTAATGTTACCAGCCTTAATGGAATCTGGTTTTTCTCTATTAAAACTCAGGACTACAGAAAATGAGTTATAGGATTGATCCTTGGTTGAGGGATTTGTTGAGTGGCCACGTGGATATGGTGGATGGAAAGCAGTGGAAGGGTATCAGTAAGAGTTGATCACCTGTTGGTTTTAGCCTGAATAGAGAAAGAAGAGAAACCACAAGAATTATTAGTTGGAGAAAATAGAAGGGACGGAGGTTTATTTATGAAGTTGAATAGATCATGTGGATATAACTTATGGAGAGAGCTAGAGTAATGGGTAATTTTGGTCAGATTGAAGTGGTACATTTAAATGGGGATTTGTTTTAAATTTAAATTTAGATCAGTTTGAAGGGTGATTAGATCCATTGTATGGCCTTGGGATTGGATAGTAGAAATTGAATAAAGATCAATAGGGTAGAAAACAAATTGTGATTTTGAAGCTATCTTATTGGCTTAGTTAACTATGTTTAATTATCTTCTGGTTAATATGGGATTTGATGTTAAGGGAAATCTGTGAACCCAGTCCTTGAAGTCTTCACAAAACAGGAGGAACTGGGAGTTGCAAGGAGAAAGTGATAGTGGGGGATGGTAGAGAAGCTTGTGTGTGGCCTAAACCTCAAAAAGGAGGTTTCATTTATTTTTATTTGAGAAATATGGAAAATAATGATAAATCATTGTGAGAAGTAGTTAAATGTCACTTCCATCTCTCCTTGTTTCTAGAGAATATGTGGAAGAGGGCTGCAAGGGCAGTATGTGAGACATTACTAAATAGCACAAAGGTTTCAAAGAGCACAGGAGAAAGGTTGAGAGGGGAGGAGTAAATCTTGGGAAGAACCAAGGTAAGAAGACAGAGCAGTAATAGAATGTGGGGGCAGGAGATTATTTGCTTTTGTCTGGACCAGGGATTTTAGTGATGAGCATAGTTGAAATCACTGTATCTAATTGTTTAAATGTATCAGAAATAATTTTGATGTCAGAATTATTTGAGAGTCTCAGGTCATGTCTGGCCTGGTCTCAGAGGTGAGAGGAGGACTACCGTAGGATTTGATAAGGGCACCGTGTCTAAATATGTCTTCTTGGGGGCTCTCTCTTTTAATGATTATAGCATGGCTTGATAAAGAATTCTCAAGTTGTAATCTGTATCACCCTGCTTTTGCCTTTACATCCTTTGAAATTGTCCTAAAATTCTGGATATTCTGTTCTATTCTGTTTTTTTTTTTTTTTTCTTTTTTCTCTTTTTTCTCTTTTTTCTCTTTTTCCCCACTTTACATTTCAGTTTGGCAAGTTTCTGTTGACGTACCTTAAAATTCACTGATTCATTCTTTGGTATATCCAGCCTATTGATGAGCCCATCAAAAGCATCCTTCATTTCTGTTACACTGTTTTTTGACTTCTGTCATTTCTTTTTGATTCTTTGAGTTTCCTTCCCTCTGCTTATATTACTTAGTCTCTTCAGACTGTTTTTTTGCCTTATAACATGCCTTGTAATTTTTTGTTCAACACTGGGCATGATGGGGGCACATGGGTGGCTCTGTGGTTGAGAGCCTTTGGCTCTGGATATGATCGAGGGATGCTGGGATGAGTCCCGCATTGGGCTCCCTGCAGGGAGCCTGCTTCCCCCTCTGCCTATGTCTCTGCCTCTCTCTGTGTGTCTCTCATGAATAAATAAATAAAAATCCTTTTTAAAAAGAACAAAACCACTGGGCATGATGTATTAGGTAAAAAGAAGTGAGGTAAATAGGCCTTTGGTGTGAGGTTTTGAGTTTACTGGCTAGAAGTTAGGCTGTTTAATTGTTTGCTGTAATTGTTGTCAGACACTAAAATTTCCTTTGATGTCCTTGTTTTTTCTCTCCTGTTGTCTTTTGGTTTCTGTTGACACTCTGTTTTATTTTTTAATTTTTATTTATTTTTTTATCTTAAAGATTTTATTTATTTATTCATGAGAGTCACAGAGAGAGAGAGTCAGAGACACAGGCAGAGGGAGAAGCAGGCTCCTGCAGAAACAGGCCTGACATGGGACTTGATCCTCGGTGTCCGGGATCATGCCCTGAGCCAAAGGCAGACGCTCAACCACTGAGCCACCCAGGCATCCTGACACTCCTTTTTTATTTTTATTTATTTATTTATTATTTTTTTAAAGATTTTATTTATTTATTCATAGAGACACAGATAGAGAATGAGAGGCAGAGACACAGGCAGAGGGAGAAGCAGGCTCCATGCAGAGAGCCCGACGTGGGACTGGATCCAGGGTCTCCAGGATCATGCCCTGGGCTGCAGGCGGTGCTAAACCACTGCACCACCGGGGCTGCCCCTGACACTCCTTTTTAAATAGGGTCCGGGCCTTGCTTACATTCCATCATCTGTAATATTCTGTTATTATAGAGGAGCCTTATTAATGTAGTGATAAGTTGTGGAGGGGAGAGGTTGCATTATAATAATCTTATGATTAGGAGTCAGTCTTTAGTGAGCCTGTGTCCCTGAGCTATTGCTTTTACAAGCACTTCTTAGCATTTTTCTTTTGCCTAGGTGAAGTAGGAAGCCTGGGAGGTGGGGCTAGAGTTGTGTGTTTCCCTTCTTCCAGGTTGGTTAGATTTTTGTAAAACCCAGTTGGTTAGACTCTAGTAATAGAGTTTCCCTGAGGCCAGTCTATCTGGTCTTCTTCTAAAATGATTATCCTTCCCTGTGCCAAGAGTATGAGAGTATTTTTGTCTCATGTTCATCTTAATAGCTTTGTGGGGTCCCCCGAAGTAAAGCTCATGAAAATGTAGAGTTCTTTCTGAAGCTCTAAAACCCTTACAAGGGTTTTTTTTTGTTTTTGTTTTTTTGGCTTTAAGAGTTCTCTCTAAAGTAAGTTCATGCTTAGCCTCTAGCAGTTGGTTAATTAAAGTTTAATTTTTCCTAGGCATTCGTGATTCCAGTGTCTTCTCCGTGCAATATGTGATTCTTTATCTTCATCTCTCTCTGGTTTTCAGGATAGTTGTTTTACTTTGTGAACTCACTTCTCTGATGGATCCAAGAGTTGTTGATTTTCAGTTTGTTCAGTTCTTTTCTTCTGTAGATATGAGTGACTTCTAAGCTCTTTACCTGTTGGACAAGAAAATTTTCTTTTTAAAAAATTGTCAAAATATAGAAGAGCAACTAAGCTAGAGCTTTGGAAGGTGAAATATATTTAGAATGGAAATTGAAGCCATCTGTCATTAGTTTTTTTTAAAAAACAGTTCTATTGAAATGAAATTTACATGTAATACATTTCACCCATTTAAAGTTTACAGTTCACCAAGTTGTACAAACATCACTATATTCTTAATTATATTTTTGTTTTTTGAGTTGTTATTTAAATGCTAGTTCATTAACATACAGCGTAATATTAGTTTCAGGTGTACAGTATACTGATTCGACACTTCCATAAAACACTTGGTGCTCATCACAGCAGGTGACCTTTTTTTTCTTTTTTTTTTTTTTTGCAAGTGCCCTTCTTAATTCCCATCACCTATTTATCTTGTGTCCCCCCCCCCCCCACTTCCCATCTGGTAACCATCCTCACTACACTCTAATTTTTGTTTCTGTTTTATTTTTTTAAGATTTATTTATTTATTTTAGAGAGAGAGCAGGCACAAACAGGGGGAATGGCAGAGGGAAAGAGAGAGAGAGAATCCTTAAGCAAACTCTGTGCTAAGCAAAAAGCTTGATGTAGGGCTCAATCCCAGGACCTGAGATCATGACATGAGCCAAAATCAAGAGTTGGACACTTTACTGACTGAGCCACCCAGGGAGCCCAATACACTCTAATTTTAAAACATTTTTATACCCAAATACCCTGTACCTGTTTGTACTCAGTCCTCATTCCACACCTCCCTCACCCCTAGGCAATCTAGGCAACCACTAATCCACTGTGTCTATAAATTTGCGTATTTTGGACATTATCATATAAATCAAATCATGTCATTGATTTGTATGTATGTATCATGTATGTGATCTTTTGTGAGTGGCTTCTTTCATTGATTTCAAGATTTGCCTGTATTATAGCAAGTATCAGTACTCGTTCCTTTTTATTACCAAGTATAGATATGTCACATTTTGTTTACCCATTCATCAGTTGATGGACATTTGGATTTTTTTCCAGTTTGGGGTGTTATGAATAATACTGCTATGAACATGTGCATGTTTTTGTGTATATTTTTCATTTCTCTTTGATATATATCAAGGAGTGGGTTGCTGGTTTATGGAAACAGCATTTAACATTTTTGAAGGACTGTTAAACTGTTTTCCAAAGTGTGTAACATATTACATTCCCATCAGCATGATGAGGGTTCTAATTTCTCCACATCTCAACACTTGTTATTTTCTGTCTTTTCAGTTATAGCCATTCTGGTGGGTATGGAATGGTATCTTGTGATTTTGATTTACATTTACCAATTGCTAATGATGTTGAGCATTTTTTCTTGTTTATTGGCCATGTGTATATCCTTAGATATTTACTTTTTAACTAGGTTACTGATTTTTTAAATATTGAGTTGTTAGAGTTCTTTTTATACTTTGGATGTAGGTTGTTTATCAGATATATTATCTGCAAAAATTTTCTCCCGCTCTGTGGGTTGTCTGTTCACTTACTTGATGGTATTGATTGCAGCACATAGTTTTGAATTTTGATGAAGTCCACTTTATTGGTTTTTCTTTTTTTTTTTTTTTTTTTTTAAGATTTTTATTTATTTGAGAAAGAGAGAGAGAGAGATCAGAAGCAGGGGGGAAGGGCAAAAGGAGAAGCAGACTCCCCGCTGAGCAGGAAGCCCCGAGCCAGACTTGATCCTAGGACTTTGGGATTATGACCTGAGCTGAAGGCAAACATTTACCTGACTGAGCCCCCCAGGTGCCTGGTTTTTCTTTTTTTTTTTTTTTTTAAATTTATATATATTCATGAAAGACGTACAGAATGGGGCAGAGACACAGGTAGAGGGAGAAGCAGTCTCCTTTCGGAGAGCCTGATGTGGGACTCGATCCCAGGACCCTGGGATCATGCCCTGAGCCAAAGGCAGAGGCTCAACTACTGAGCCACCCAGGCATCCCAAAAATTAATATTTTAAGTAGTGGTAAAATACACATGACATAAAATTTACCATCTTAAACATTTTTAAAAACATAGTTCAGTGGCAAAAATACATTCACATTGTACAACTATCACTGCCATCCATCCACAAAACTTGTAAAACAATCTCTGTTACTATTAAACACTAATTCCACATACCTCCTGTTGGTTAACTCTCATTTTACTTTTTATCTCTTAATTTGACTACTTTAGGTACCTAATATAAGTGGAATTGTACAGTATTTGTCTTTTCATGACTGGCTTATTTCACTTAGAATAATCTTTTCAAGATTCATCCATATTGTAGTATGTGTCAGATTGTGCTGAATGTGTAGATATGTTTTGGGAATATTGCTATCATAATATTTAGAGCTGTGAAATTGGGTTGTCTTTCCTTTGAGAGAATGTCATCTTATATACTTTGATCTATAAATACGGGATGTCTTTCCATTATTTGGGTTTTCTTTATTTCTTTCAACAAGATTTTGTAGTTTTCAGTGTACAAGTCTTGCACTTCTTTGTTAAATTAATTCTGAGTCATTTAATCCTTTTGTTGAAAAAGAGATTGTTTTCTTTCTTTCTTTTTTTTTTTTTTTTAAGATTTTATTTATTTATTCATGACAGACACACAGAGAGGGAGAGAGAGAGCCAGAGACACAAGCAGAGGGAGAAGCAGGCTCCATGCAGGGAGCCCGATGTGGGACTTGATCCTGGGTCTCCAGGATCCGGCCCTGGGCTGAAGGCAGCCCTAAACCCTTGAGCCACCCGGGCTGCCCGAGATTGTTTTCTTAATTTCACTTTTGCAATGTTCATTGCTAGTGTATGGAAATATAGTTGAATTTTGTATGTTAGTTTTATAGCTGCAATCTTGCTGTACTATTTATTATCTCTAATATTTTTTTTGTGTGGATTGCTTAAAACTTTTTTATACAAGACCATGTCATCTGCAAATAGAATTTTCTGTCTTTCCAACATGGATGCCTTTTATGTATTTCAATTCCCCAACTGCCCTGACTAGAACCTTCAGTACGATGTTGCATAGAAGTGGCAAGGATGGACATTCTTGTCTTCTTGCCCTGGTCTTTGTAGAAATGTATAAAGTCTTTTATCATTAAGCATGATGTTAGCTGTGGGATTTTTGTAAATGCTGTTTATCAGGTTGAGGAAGTTCCATTTGTAGTTTTTAGAGCATGTTTATCAAGTTATCCTGTAAGGTGTTAGATTTTGTTAAATATTTTTTCTGCCTCTTTTATGATGATCATATGGTTTTTGTCTTATATTCTGATAATATATATAGGATTATTAATTAATTTTCTATGTTGAACCAACCTTGCATTCTTGGTTACATATGCCATTTGGTTATGGGCATACAATCCTTTTGTATGTTGTTGGATTTGTTTTGTCGGTAATTTCTTGAGGTTTTTTGTGTTTATATTCATAGTAGGTACTGGTGCGTGGATTTGTTGTGATTTTTGCTATTATTGGGTTTTGGTACAAGGATAATGCTAATGTCACCAGTTGAGATGAGAAGCATTGTCTCTTCTAGTTTTTAAGTTTGAAAAGGATTAGTTTTTATTGAATGAAACTCACTGTAAAGCTGCCTAGCATAGTCTTTGTAGAAGTTTTAAAATTACTAATTTCATGTCTCTACTTGCTGTAAGTCTATTTAGATTTTATATTTTTCATGAATCAGTTTTTGTAATTTTTTGTCCTTTGTGAAATTTATCCATTCCAGCGAGGTTATCTAATTTGTTGGCATATAGTTGTTCATGGTATTCCCATGTAATCCTTTTTATTTTGGAAGATTGTTAGTAATATCCCTTCTTTCATCCTGATTTTGACAATTTGAGTTTTTCTATTTCTCTCTTTTTTTTTGGTGAGTCTAGCTAAATTTTGTCAATTATGTTCATATTTTCAAAGAAATAAATTTTGGTTTTTCTACTTTTTCTGATCTTTTCCCCAACTTTTTAGATCTCTGTTTCAGGGGATCCCTGGGTAGCTCAGCGGTTTAGCGCCTCCCTTCGGCCCAGGGCGTGATCCTGGAATCCCAGGATTGAGTCCTGCATCAGGCTCCCAGCATGGAGCCTGCTTCTCCCTCTGCCTGTGTCTCTGCCTCTCTTTCTCTCTCTTTCTCTCTCTTTCTCTCTCTCTCTCTCATAAATAAATTAAAAAAAATCTTTAAAAAAATAAATAAATCTCTGTTTCATTTCCAGTTTAGTCTTTATTTTTTTCCTTTCACATTTCAGCTTTAGTTTGTGCTTTTTACGGTTTCTTACCGTGAAAGAATAGGTTATTGATTTGAGACTTTTTAAAAAAGATCTTTCATCTATTTATTTGAGAGAGAGAGTGCACATGCACATGAGCAGTGGGGAAGGGCAGAGGGAGAGAGAGAAGCAGACTTCCTGCTGAGTGAGTTGCCTGATTCAGGGCTGGATCCCATGACCTGGAGACCACAACCTGAGCTGAAGGCAGATGCTTAACTGACTGAGCACCTGGACGCCCTAAGACTTTGTTTTTGACATAGGTGTTTACAATGATAAATTTCTAAGCACTATGTTAGTGACATGCTCATAGTTTTGGTTTATTGTGCTTTTTACTTAATTCACCTAAAACACTTTAGTTTCCATTGCAATTTGTTTTCATTGACCCCTTGGTTATTTGGGAATGTCTTGTTTAATTTCCACATATTTGTGAATTTCTTTTTGTTATTAATAGCTCATTTGATTCCATTTTTGTTGGACAGCACATACTTTGTATGATTTTAGGTTATCTAAATTTTATTGAGGCTCACTCTCATGTCTTAGTGTATAGTTTATTCTGTAGAATGTATGGTTTACTGTAGAGAAGAATGCACATTCTGCTATTGTTAGGTGTGTGTTCTATACATGTCTCTTAGTTCTAATGGGTTTATAGGGTTCAAGTCTTCTGATAGGGTTCAAGTCCTGTATCCTTGTTGATCTTCTGCCTAGTTTTCTGTTTTCGAAAGTAAGCTATTGAAATCTCCAGCAGTTATTGCTTAATTGTCTGTTTTATCATTTTTTTGGGTCATATTTGCTTCCTATATCTTGAGACCATGATATTAAGTGCATTTAAGTTTGTAATTGTTATATATTCCTGATGGATTGACTTTGTTGTTATAAATAGTCTCTCTTTAATTCTAGTAACAGTTTTTTTTGTTTTAAGGTCATTTTCTCTTACTTCAGAATAGTCATTTCAGTTATGCTTGCTGCTTTATGGCATGTTTTTCATCTTTTTACTTTCAACCTATTTGTATTTCTAAACCTAAAGTGTATCTCTTGTACACACCTTATAATTGGATCTTACTGATCTTTTTTTAAATACAGACTGACAATCTTTGCCTTTTGATTTAATTGTTTAATCAGTTCATGTTCAATGCCATTATTGATTAAGATTGGATATATATTTGCTGGGTTTCTTTTTGTTTTCCATGTTTCATGTCTTTTTATTATGTTCCTATCTTACTGCTTTTTATTGGACTTTGTGAATATTTCTAGTGTCATATTTTATTTTATTTGTTATTTTTAAAGATTTTATTTATTTGAGGGAGAGAGAGAACAAGCACATACACATAGAGGGAGAGGGAGAAGCAGACTCCTTGTTGAGCAGGGAGCCTGATGTGGGGCTCCATCTCAGGACTCTAGGATCATGATCTGAGCCAAAGGCAGATGCTTAATTGACTGAATCACCCAGGTGCCCCAAGTGTCACATTTTAATTTCTTTAATGATTTTCTAGCTAATTTTTTTAGGATATATTCTAGTGGTTGGTTTAGGGATTACAAAATTTATCTTTTAGAATATATACCTTATTTATACTAACTTAATTGTAGTATGATACAGAGACGTTACTCCTATATAGCTCTATTCTCTTTTTTTCTATTCTCTATTTTTTGTGTGTGCTACTATTGCTATACATATTACCTATATGTGTTACAAACACACAAGAATACTTTGTTACATTATTATACTTATTTATATAATTTTATGTATGTTTAAGGAACTGAGAAGAGAGCTAGTATTTATAGAACTTATATTAATCCTTCTAATTTACCATTTTTAATTCTCTTCATTTGTTCCTGAATTTGTTACCATCCAGTGTCTTTTCCTTACTTCACGCCAGCTTTGCTTCTGCCTGCCTCTTTTTGATGTCATTGTCAAATATGTTACATTTCTATGTTATAGCCCCCTTAACATAGTTATATACATATCACTTTGTGTAAAATTGCTTTTAAAATCAGTTAAGAAAGGAAAAGAAATATGGAAATATGCTTTTTGTAATTACCTATATAATTATCTTTACTAGCACTGTCTTGTTTTGTAAATTCAAATTACTCTCTGGTATCACTTGCTTTCAGCCCGAAGAATTCCTTTAATATTTCTTGTATATGATGATTCTGCTACCAACAGATTCTCTCAGAATATTTTTATTTCATCCTTTTGAAAGAGTTTTGTTGGGTTTAGAATTCTTGGTTAATAATATTTTTGTTTGAGCCTCTGAGTATGTCTTCCCACAGTCTTCTGGCCTTTATTGTTTCTGATAAGAAGTCAGCTGTTACTCTTATTACAATTCCCTTATATGTGATTGGTTTTCTCTTGCTGCTTTCAAGATATTCAGTCTTTCAACATTTTGATTATGATGTATTGGGGTGGGTCTCTGTATTTATGCTACACAGAGTTCATTGAGCTTCTCAGATGTGTAGATTATTTTTCCATTTATTTGAGTCTTTTCCCACTTCTTTCATCAGTGTCTTATAGTTTGCAGTGTGCAGATCTTTCACACCCTTGTTTAAATTTATTTCTAGGGTTTTTTTTCCTTTTAAATATAATTGTAAATGGGATTGCATTCTTAACTTCTCTAATAGTTCTTTATTAGTGTATAAAAGTATAACTGATTTTTGTATGTTAATTTTGTATCCTGCAACTTTACTGAATTTATTTACTAGTTCTAACAGTTTTTTGGTAGAGTCTTTAGGGGTTTCCATATGTAATATCATGTTATGTGTAAATAGAGATAGTTTTACTTCTTCCTTTACTATTTGGATGCCCCTCCCCCCTTTTCTTGCCTAATTGTTCTGGCTAGGATTTCCAATACTATGTTGAATAAAAGTGGTGAGAGTGGGATATTGTTCTTGATCTTAGAGGAAAAACTTTCAGCTTTTCACTGTTGTTAGCTGTGGGGCCTTATATATGGCCTTTGTAATGTTGAGGCATGTTCCCTCTACACCCCCTATATTGAGAGTTTTTATCATGAATGGATGTTGAATTTTGTCAGTTGCTTTTTCTGCATCCATTAAGCTGATCACATGATTTTTATCCTTCATTTTGTTAATATTGGTGTATCATATTGATTGGTGATTTGCAGATATTGAGCCATCCTTGCATTCCTGGAATAACACCCATTTAATCATGGTAAAATCATGATTCTTTTAATGTATTGTTGAATTTGGTCTGCTAGTATTTTGTTGAGGATTTTTCATCTATGTTCATTGGAGTAATGGCCTGTAATTTTACTTTTTTGTAATTCTCTTGTCTGGTTTTGGTATCAGAGTAACGCTGGCTTTGTAAAATGAGTTTGGAAGTGTTTCTTTTTATTTTTTGGAAGAATTTGAGAAATTTTGGTATTAATTATTTGACACTTCCATGGAACTCACCAGAGAAGCCATCTGGTTCTGGAGTTTTTCTGTTGGGACACTTTCGATTATGGATTCTAATTTTAGTATTTGTGCTGCCGAAGCAAGCACTTGATTATGGATTCAAACTCCTTACTAGTAATTGTTCTATTCAGGTTTCCTGCTTTTTCATGATTCAGTCTTGGTAGGTAATATGTTTCTTCTAGGCTGTAAAATTTTTTGCTGTAAAATTATTTGTAGAAAGTCTTTCATGATCTTTTGTATTTCTGTGATACCAGTTGTAATATTTCCTTTTTCATTTTCGTATTTTATTATTTGAGTCCTCTGTTTTTTGTTTTTTTTTGGGGGGTGGGACAGAGGTGGTAGTGATTTTAGTTAAAGGTCTGTCAGTTTGGGGATCCTTGGGTGTGGCTCAGTGGTTTAGCACCTGCCTTTGAACCAGGGCATGATCCTGGAGTCCTGGGATCGAGTCCCACGTCGGACTCCCTGCATGGAGCCTGCTTCTCCCTCTGCCTGTGTCTCTGCCTCTCTCTCTCTCTG